>NC_048440.1:7529347-7863714 GCF_004353265.1 Vitis riparia | reverse complement strand
AAAGGCATCAGCTTTTTCTGTCAGATGCCCTCGCATTGCATACGCTGGTGCTAGGTAGCCACTTCAAGATTACATCAAAATAGCTTCTTTGAGGTTAATTCAATGAAGGCTTGTAATGAGGCCTATGAATTTAAATAAAAAGCCTTATTCCAAATCTAAAAAGTCCAGGAGATTTCCTAAAAGAGGAATGAATTTGCATTGAATTTGAATTTGGTAACAGCAGGTATCAGAACCAATCTATTCAATATAAAAATAAGCCATAGAAAGTGTCTTTTTTTCGAGGCATGTATGAAGGCTCTGTATATAGTTTCACTTAGATATAGACCATAGCAGAATACAGAAGTAGCAATAGAATGGTTCCGTGGAAACAGTTGAAGGAGCTCACATTGTGCCTGCAACTCGGCTGCTGATGTGTGTTTTCTTGTCATCATACAGCTTTGCCAGTCCAAAATCTGATATTTTTGGGCAGAGCTTTGCATCAAGGAGAATGTTACTAGCCTTAACATCCCTGTGTACAGTCCTTGGCCTTGAGTCTTCATGAAGATAAGCCAACCCTCTAGCTGTTCCTAAGCATATATTGAAGCGGATTGACCAATCAAGATACAAATCATTTTTGCCTACAAGCAGTGGCACCCATTTGATTAAAAACAAATTAAACTAGCAGAAACGATGAAAATTTTCAGACAGTTGTAGTCATTCTAGATTAAGTTACAGCAAAGAATAACTTGAACTTAAACAAAAAAAAAAAAACTGGGGAGTGCTCAAGAGTACAAAGATTTTTTTTTCCTCCCCAAAGGTTCATAGAAATGCAAGATGAAAAGTATTCTAAACATCCATACCAAAGAGAGCCTGATCTAAGCTCTTGTTTTCAAGATGTTCGTAAACAAGGAGCCGTCTATTTCCTTCAATATAGCACCCATACAACTTCACAAGGTTGCGGTGCTGCACTGCAGATATGGCAGCAATCGCTGCCACAAATTGACTCTTCCCTTGTTGAGATGCTACTGAAAGTTGCTTTACAGCTACTACCCTCCAATCATTAAGAGCGCCCTGTAAAACACTAAAATTCAGCAACATAATACTTTTGGAATTGTTTAATGCTCTCATTACAATGAGAAAAGGTTATGAAATGCAATACATTATTGGTAAGTAAAATTAAGTTTACCTTGTACACAGGCCAAAATCCACCCTCCCCTAGCTTATTTGCAGGATTGAAGTCTTCTGTTGCGGTTTGTAACTCTGAAGAACTGAAAGTGTTTGGTCTAGGGCCTATTCCAAGAAACTCTGCAAATTCATGGAAGACAAATGTTATCGAAATATCTGTACAATTTTAGATAATGTGCATTTCATTTTGTAGAAAGTGATGTCCTTCATATGATAGAAAAGGTTGTGTCTAATCTTCTGTGCTGCAAGCAAGCACCAGACTTCTGAGGGTTTTCAAATTCCAAAGTAGAGCAGAAGTACCTTCATCCTCATTGACATAGGAAGCTTTCCTTTTTATGTAAAGAACTGCACATATCAATATGATGCTCATTGTAGACCCTTCATTTTGTCCTCCTAGCACATGTCTTATTAGGTATTTGTTCAATACTTTATAGCAATTCCCTGGTGGCCCATTACTACTCGTATAGTCTATCTTTTTTAAGCCACCTTGGGGACTTTGGTTGAGGGATTTACCTAACCTCATTGTGACTCTTGGCAGCCTTATTTAGACCATAGGCCCACTTAGGCACCTTAGGCCTACTTATGCACCTTAGGCTCATTTAGGCATCATAGGCCCATTTAGGCACCATAGGCCCACTTAGGCACCTTAGTGTCACGGACGTAGTCTTTTCCTAAGCTCGTGCAACACTTAGACAAGTCAAGACGCTTGATTTTGCTAAGTCAGCCTTACTCCCAATGCTTAGCTTGCTAGGCTAAGACGCTCGTGACTCAGAAGTTTTAGAAAAGGAGTTTACACCTAAAATCAAATGCTTCTTGTGTGACGGTCCACATTGGGCACGGGATTGTCCAAAAAGGAAGGTGCTCAGTGCCATGATCGAGGAGAGGGAATAAGAGTGCGAAGCACATATGAGTTCGATGTAGTTGCTAGGTGCCCTCTAAGTCAACCTAAAGCCTAGTACGTACGCCTAAGACCTCCTTACCATCAGGGGTGCAAGTAAAAGAGGCAAAAGGGGAGGTAGCTAAGGTAGCCCACACACACATGGACAAGGTCACTAAGGGAAAGGTGAACTCGATGGGCAAGAGAAAGCAGCACTCCAAGCATCGAAAGTGCAAGGGTCTATATCCATCCAAGGCCTCACAGGAAAAGGAGGTGAAAAATATCCTAGTTGAACGGGTTACTAGGAGACAAGGGGTCCCTCCTTTGATAGAGTATCTAGTCCGATGGAAATGACTACCTAAGAGGCAGGTAAGCTGGGAACATGCGGATTCCTTGAGAAGATTTTGGAAACACATCAAGAGGTTTCAAGAAGAGGCAACAACTGGGACGTCGATGGCATAGGTGGGGGAAAGTGTCACAGGATGCTTCAAATGACCCTCCCCATGGGCTTATATAGAGCCTATGAAGCTTCTGGAGACTCCTAGAGCCATCTACACTAAGCCATTGGTGGGAAGAGTGTGGAAGGTTCTAGAAATGCCTAAAGATGTCCACACATCTCTACACTATGGTGAAATGCATAAGAGAAGTCCAAGGCTTTCTAGAGAATTTTAGGAATCTCTTGTATATTCCTGTACATAGGATTGTACATAGAATTGTGTAAGGTAACAATCCTAATGAGACTCTACTTGTAATCAGAACATGATTCAAAGTGGAAGGGGATTCTACTTATAAGTGGAGCGAGACTCCACTAGCACAATCCCAATAGGACTCTTCCCAAAAATAAAAGACTAATATAATAAAATAAAATAAAATTATTTATACTCTTCCTACAATCCCCCACAATGGAAACGTGATTTCTTTTTTTTCTTTTTTTCTTTTTTTTTTTTTGAGCAAAAAAAAAATCCAATGCATCAGTACTGGTGCCCAAAGGCTATGAACCAGTCTTAGGACAAATAAGTATTGAATCACAAAATACGGTGAAAATAAATTTCTATGAACCAGTGTTTCTTGATGTAACTTAATGGACTTTTTATCCACATTGGTTTTCTTAACTTCACTACGAGTTATACAAAATGGGTTAGCACAAATAGGCCATGTGTCTTGCCTGGATATTCATGAGAGCTCCAAAGAATCTGCTTAAGTTCTCATAGGAAGCGGCCCCCACCTCCACTCTCATATAGGTGAATCCATCAAGTATGTTCTACATAAACATACTATCCATAAGGAATATAGTATTCATTAAGAGTAAACACTCAACCTTAATCAATGCAGAATACGCTCTATCTACACCATAGGAATAGACTCCCATACAATTAGAGTTGATAGAGCACCTCAAGCCAACAAGTGATTTGTTATTACCCATATGAACCTACTTCATGGAATTTTCATTCTAATAGGTTGGGATACCACCACTCTTGACTTTTGTAATAGGCATAAGCCCCATACCCCTCGATGTTTCTTCTACTAGTTTCTTATTTAGTGGTTTGGTCAAAGGATCGGCCAAATTCAACTCTAACCTCACAAATTCTAGGGATATAACCCCTACTTCAAGTAGTTGCCACACAATATTGTGCCTTAGGTGTATATGCATGTTCTTTCCATTAAATATTTTACTCTTAGCCTTAGAAATTGCAGCTTGGCTATCACAACACATAGACATAGATGAGGTTGGTGTCATCCATAAAGGGATATCTGCTAAGAGGTTTCTAAGCCACTCAACCTCAGAACTTGTCTTTTCTAAGGCAATAAACTTAGCCTCCATAGTAGACCGAGTAATGCAAATTTGCTTGGCAGACTTCCAAGAAACTGTACTTCCACCAAGAATGAAAACATATCCACTAGTGGATTTCATCTCATCTGAATCTGAGATCTAATTTGCATCACTATATCCTTCAAGGACACTTGGAAATCCACTAAAGCACAAACCATAGTTAATGATGCCTCTCAAATACTTAAGGACTCTACGAACAATAGTCCAATGGTCTTGAATAGGACTTTGGGTGTACCGACTCAATCTACCTACTGCATAAGCAATGTCAAGTCTGGTACATTTCATTAAGTACATTAGGCTCCCTATGATCTAAGCATACTCTATTTGGGTAACACTATGTTCTCTATTTTTCTTCAGTTGTGAGCTGGGATCATAAGGAGTTGACACTGGTTTACAATCAAAGTGTTCAAACTTCCTTAGGATCTTTTCAACATAGTGCTCTTGAGAAAGTTTAAGCCCATTAGGTGTTCTAGTTATTATAATTCCTAGAATCACCTCTACCTCTCCTATGTCTTTCATATCAAGCTTAGAACCTAGGAATTTCTTGGTCTCACACACAACTTCTAGGCTAGTTCCAAAGATCAATATGTCATCAACATAAAGGTAGATGACTACACATGTGTTATCCTCGTACTTGCTGTAGATACACTTATCAACATCATTAATGGAATATCCATTAGTTACTAACATATGATCAAACTTGTTGTACCACTGTTTAGGAGCTTATTTTAAACCATATAGTGATTTAACCAACTTACATACCTTTTTCTCATTCCCTGAAACTACACAACCCTCAGGTTGATCCATATAAATTTCCTCTTCAAAATCCTCATTCAAGAATGCAGTCTTGACATCCATTTGGTGTATCACCAAATTATGAATGGAAACTAGAGCAATCAATACTCTAATTGATGTTATTCTAATCACAGGGGCAAAGGTGTCAAAGTAATCTACATCATTCCTTTGTTCAAAGCCTTTGGTAACTAAACGGGCTTTATACTTCTCTATGGACCCATCTTGTTTTAACTTTCTTTTAAAGATCCACTTACAACCAATAGTCTTTGCACCAGGAGGTAAATCTACCAACTCCCATGTATGGTTATACATGACTGATTCGATTTCACTGTTAATGGCCTCCTTCCAAAATGGTGCATTAGGAGAAGTTATAGCTTCTTTGTAGGATCTAGGGTCCTTATCTATTAGGAAGGTGTAGAAACCATCTCCAAGGTTTGTTTCTTTCCTATCTTTTTTAATCCTTCTAGGTTCAAATTCAAAAGGTTCAATAGACTTATCTCTACTTGTTTTCCGAACTTGTTGTTCACCATTTAGTTTCATAGGAAAGATGTTTTCAAAGAAATCTGCATTCTTTGTTTCTATTATAGTATTGACATCTACAAGACTATTTTCTGACTTAGTAACAAGAAACCTATATGTCGCGCTATTCTCAGCATAGTCAATGAACATTGCATCAAAGGTTTTAGGACCTAGTTTTCATTTTTTAGGTTTAGAGAAAAGAATTTTAGCTAAAAACCCCTACACTTTTAGGTATGCTATATTAGGTG
This sequence comes from Vitis riparia, assembly GCF_004353265.1. Taxonomy (NCBI): domain Eukaryota; kingdom Viridiplantae; phylum Streptophyta; class Magnoliopsida; order Vitales; family Vitaceae; genus Vitis; species Vitis riparia. The sequence continues at coordinate 7,858,280 of NC_048440.1, read as the reverse complement.
CATAACCCTTCCACTACTCATAAGGAGTTTTATCAGTTTTCTTGTAAGGTATTCTATTTTGAATATGACATGTGGATAGGATAGCTTCCCCCCCCCCCCCCCCCCCAACAAGTTCAAGGGTGTTCCTGAACTTACCAACATTGCATTCATCATTTCTTTTAAGGTCCTATTTTTTCTTTCCGCTACTCCATTAGGCTCAGGGGAATAATGAAGAGTAGTTTCATGAATGATCCCATGATCTTCACATAAAGAATTAAAGGGGTTGGACTCATACTCTCCTCCCCTATCAGTTCTAAGTCTTTTAATTTTCTTACTTAGTTGATTTTCCACTTCATTTTTGTACTTAATGAAAGCATCTTTTGCTTCATCTTTGTTTCTCTAAAGATATATCATTGTATACCTTGAGTAGTCATCTATGAAAGTTATGTAAAATTGTTTACCACCTCTAGTCATTGTATTTTTTAGGTCTCCTAAGTCACTGTGTATTCAACTTAGTAGATCTTATTTTCTTTCAACTGATTTGCAAGATTTCTTTGTGGTTTTAGATTCTACACAAGATTCACATTTTTCATGGTTTTCTAAGGACAGTTTAGGGATTAAACTCAATTCAACCATTTTCTTTATATATGAAAAGTTCACATGTCCTAATCTACCATACCAAATATCGCAAGAATCAACTATGTAAGCAGAAGAAAAAGATGCATTATTGTTGATAATATCATAAACATTCGACATAAATAAACCCTTATTACAATAGCCCTTCCCCACAAATGCATCATTCTCGGTTAAAACTATTTTATCAGAGTCAAACAAGATCCTCACTCCTACTTTCCCAAGCAGAGATACTGACACCAAGTTCTAACAGATATCTAGCACATGAAGAACATCACTGAGAGCAAGCACTTTTCCAGAGGTTAGCTTGAGGAGAACTTTTCCTTCGCCAATCACTAGAGTAGATTTAGAATCACCCAAGAACACTTGTTCCTCTCCTTCCTTTACAATGGTATAGGAAGTAAATGCACTTCTATTCCCACAGATGTGTCTAGTAGCCCCAGAGTCTACCACCCAGTCCTTCATATTGGTGACCATGCTCACCTCAGAGGAGATTACTGTTGTGATCACCTCTGCCTCTGCTAGATTTGCTTTTGAATTGGACTTCTTGGTTCTCTTCCTGTGGCTCCAGACTTGCCACAAACAAAGCAATTACCCTATTTTTTAATAGTTGAGTTTTGGACCTTGTTTGATGCATTGGGCTTGGTCCTAAAGTTTTGTTTCCTAGACCTATTGTTTTCGGGTTTAGGTGTTTCTTCTACTCCTTAGCCTTAGAAGAAAATTCCTTAGCTTTCTCAACATTGTCCCTATTTTGGTTTTGTTCCTCAATCCTAATATAGATAATGACATCCTCTACGGACATCTATTTCCTTTTATGTTTCATTTTATTTTTATAGTCTTTCCAAGACTTTGGAAAAGTCTTTACTAAATAACCAGCCACAAAAGGTTAAGGTAATTTAATGTCTTCGATAGCTAAGTCATTAATCAACAAGTGGTAGTCATGGATTTGAGATAATACATCTTTATCCTTGGTCATTTGGAAATTTTTAAAATTCCCTATGACATATTTCTGAGTTCCTACATCTTCCAAAATATATATTTTTATTCATTGCATCCCAAATTTCTTTTGTAACTTTAAATTGACAATAAATATAAAAAAGTTCATTAAAAAGGGTACTCAGAATAGCATGCCTGACTTGTTTATTTCTAGTTTCCCAGGTTGGTAACAAATGAGAACCATCTTTTGGTTTTAGGTAAGTCAAAATGTGTCATTAGTTCACTACATCAATTGCAGAGAAAACCCTTTCCTGCCATCTCTTAAAGAATGTCCCGTTGAAGGGATTAATTTTAGAGGTGTCAGGATGGGTGTGAACTAGGGAAGCTTCCATTTGGATATATTTGAAGATTGTTGGTGTTAAGGATATGGAAACAAAATATTAGCCCAAAAGACACAAACAAATAACAAAATAAATAAGAAGAAAAACTTATCGGTTGAGGCGTGAAAAACACTATCCTTGAAATAGATCCACCCTCCTCGAAGACGAACTCAGTGCACTAAGGTACCAATGGTCTACCTCCAGAATTCAAAAACCAGATCTTGCCTTAGGTGCACTCTATAAGCGAGATGTGTATAACTTACGTTTTGAAAAAATTCATCTAGATAGATGTATGAAAGACTCTCTGAAAAACTCTTTGAAAAATTCCTTGAAAAATTCTTTGAAAGATTCTCTAAAAAATTCTCTGAAAAATTCTCTGAAAAATTGGTATTAAGAGAGTGAAAAGTGACCTGCTTTTATAGGCTACTAACACAATCCTAATGGGACTCTACTTGTAATCAGAACATGACTCAAAGTGGATGGGGATTCTACTTATAGGTGGAACGGGACTCCACTAACACAATCCTAATAGGATTCTTCCCAAAAATAAAAGACTAATAAAATAAAATAAAATAAATATTATTTACACTCTTCCTACAAAGGGTTCCTCACTTGGTTCAAAGATCACCAAAGAAGTTGATCTTAGTCTGAAGATTGGTCACTGCAAGTCGCTCATGAAGTCAGAAGATGTGGGTCGGACTCTTGATTTGTCAATATATGGATCATGTAGAGAACTTTATAGAAAGTTGGCCAACATGTTTGACATGGAGAGAGCTAAGATGCTGAACAATGCACTCTATCAGGATGAGAAGTTGGTGTTATTCAGAAGATAGTGAACTTTGTATGTGCTTACACACAACATGTCCTATCTTTGCATTCCCGAATGTCTCACATCATTCATCAGCTATGAGAGTTGGCTCCACCTTGACTCAGCCAAGTGAACACTGTGTTAGACGAAGTTCGGTCTAGGGACAGTGAACAAATTGACCTGTAGAGACAGTTGCAGCTTGTATCAGTGAAGTTATAAGAATTACTGCACCAGGTGTCCCATATGATGATGACCAAATGAAGGAGATTTTTCAACTAACTATATCACTATTTGAAAAATTATATGACAGATCCAGCTAATCATAACATGATCTCCATTCTCAAAACTGTTGCAAAGGTCAGGTCTTTCATAGTAATGTTGGATTTTGAGCGTGATCTATTGATTATTAAGACATTCCAGCATTTCCACAATACAATAAGTGATTACTTTGATGTTACCGATCTGGTTTATGCTCTTGTGAAGGCTCTAAACAAGGGAATGCCTAGGAAAGTTGGAATCTACAATGTAAGCAGAGGAAAAGGAAAATCTGTGAGGGAGTTTGATGAAACAGAAGAAACGAATGCATGGGAATTTGCTTCCAAATTGACTGTTTGACTATACTCTCCTTTGGCATGATGTGAAAAAACTAACTGCCCTATAATCTATTCAACCTAATGGAAAGTATACTCCAGAAAAATGATAACTTTAGAAGGAAGGCTTCTTCAGACTGGTACATAAGTGAAGGTATGGACAAGATAGAATTCATTGAGACTGAGAGCAATATGAATGATCTTGTGTGAATATTGACAGAGCCAGGATACAACAGCTAATGAAAAAGTTAACTTCAAGGAGCAAAGAGTCTGAGTTGTACTAGAATGAATGCGAAGAAAAGCTCCCGGTGATCACAAATTTGGATTATCAATGGTTAATGTTCAAAAGCGACATTATATCCATGGTTACAATAAGTTGGAGAAGTGTGAGGGTGTAGACCCTCCATTTTGTCCCTTTAGCATGTCTTTAAGTGTTCTTTTAATACTTCCTAGTAATCCCTTGGTGGCCCATGGCTACTCATACAACTTACCCTTTTTGAGCCACCTCGAAGACTTTAGTTGAGGGATTTATTTGACCCCTCATTGTGACTTTGGCAGCCTCCCAATTTAGTTCATTTTTTTTCACTTAGGTACACTTTAGGTTAGACTCCACTTAATTCGCCCTAAGCCCATTTAGGCACACTTGGCCCATTAGACACTACCTTAGGCCCATCTAGGTTCACTTAGGCCCACTTAGGCACTCTTGACTTATTAGTCACCATCTTAAGCCCACCTAGGTTACTTAGGCCCACTTAGGCACTTTTGGCTCATTAGGCACCACATTAGGCCCACCTAAGTTACTTAAGCCCACTTAAGCACACTTAGCCCATTAGGCACCACCTTAGGCCCATCTAGGTTCACTTGGGCCCACTTAAACACTTTTGGCTCATTAGGCACCACATTAGGCCCACCTAGGTCACTTAGGTCCACTTAGGCAGACTTGGCCCACAGCATGTGATCAATTATCTTATTATTATTATCTTAAAGTTTGTTGATTTTTTTTTTATTTTTTTTTTAATTGTATTGTATATAAAATAGAAAACCACTTTCCATGAAAATTAAAATACCACTGTCCAATAAAACACCATTTTTCGTTACAAAAGAAAAACGACTTTGTATATAAAAATCAAAATACAAGTTTCCAAAAATAAATAAATAAATAAATAATAACACGTTGCCATATTGGGGAGACCATGATTCTCCATTCTACACAGCAAACGCAATAATGGTTTTTAGGAAAAATCACCCACATAACACCATCTCAAACAAAAATGACTGGCTAACATTCTTTTAAAGGGGAATCGCACTTGGGACGGCTTTTGAAAGTAGATTATCACCAGATTTTTGGACAGGATTGCATCCATTAGGACTTTGGACATCACCATGCACAAACTTACACGCTGAATGAGATTAATTTTTTGGGTAGTTCACTAAGCATGGGTGGATTTTTTATTTTTATTTTTTTTAATTGATTGGAGGACGCACCATCAAGGGCCACTATGAGAAGCCACCATCAGCATCCCGACTCCAAGAACACGCCATTATCTCCTCCACTTCATTGGCACATCATAAATTTACATCAACTTCTTTGACTCACCAGCATGGGTGTCATTCAGAGGGTCGCATCATCAACAGAGTCTAGATTGGTGCATGATCAATAGCACCACAACTTGAAGGGAAAATCACCTCTTGCATCTCCAAGGGTACAGGTGCGCATGCTGATCAAAAACGTCCCTCCACTGACGCACCATTCTGCAGCATACCCATCCCATTGACACATCATTCGTTGACAGTACACAATTAGAGTTCATAATCAGCCGCTCACCCCTTGAAGGAAAAAAACCTCACTGCCACTTTTAGGCATCACAGAATAGATTAAAAGGGGAGATCACGCTGCTTTTTTAAAAATAAAAAAAAAAATGTCCACGTGGGGGATTTGGAGATCTATGGAGAAATTGGGTATGCCCAGCCCTCATCTTTGAGGAACATGCATTGAATCCTTGAGGGCTCTCCACGGGCTGCCTCTAGATTTCACACAAAGACAACACAATCGCACCACTTTCTATATGTAAAAATCCATAAGCGGGCTATCATAAAGAATACACGCACAGTCCGGGGGAATGGCCTTCATAATCCGTATTTTAGGAGGACGAACTGCAACCTTTAAACATCCACACAGCCACCATTTCATAGCATACAGGCCACGCATTGGAAGGATCCATCTATAGGCCATGAAAAGGACTACACGCATTCCATAGGAATTTGGTGCATGATCCACACAACCAACATGACTACATATAGTGCACACTATTCCAAACAAGGGCAACACCATTCATTAAACAAAAATAGGCCCTCCACCATGCAGCCTCATGCATTGACCTTAAGTTCACATTCTTAAACTCATTTCATTTTAGTTTAAATTTATCCCTTCGATTTAGATTTTTTTCTTGTTATTTCAATCCATTAGTAAAATTGCTTTTTTGCTAAAGTTTTTTATTTTTTAAACCTGCTTTCATCCATTTTAGTTAGTTTGGATTTTAGTTTTGATAAGTACGAATGTATTCACTACATTAGCTTTGATGATTGGATTTTAGTTTCAATAAGTACGGATGTAGTTTGCTGTATTGGTTTTGATGAATAATGGACTTTAGTTTTCGAATAACTATTGATGTTATTTTGGATTTTAGTTTTTGATAAATAATGAGGTTAGTTTGAGTTTGAGTTTTAAAATTTTCATTGAGTATTAGTTTCTTTAAGTTTACATGTTTGATGTCTTTTAAAAACTTATTGAATATCCATTTGTTTAAATTCACATGCAAGATGACTCTTAAAAATTTACTGAGTTTTAGTTTGATTAAATTCACGTCGTAGATACCTCTTAAAAAAATCATTGAGCATTATATAGGATGTTATATGTGACTAAATTGTTAGTTCTATTTATCTTTGATACTTATTTTATAGAAACCTTAGGGAATTCTTAAGTTTGAACTTTCTTTAGAAAAGTTTTTTTTGTTAAATTGATATTTTGAGTTGAGTCAAAATTTCTTTTTCAAAAATGAATTTTTTCATCATAATTTTGGCTCCTTGATCCCAAATGAAAGGTAGTCAAAAAGGACATCCAATTTAGCTTTTCTCTTATTTTCAAAACCCTTTTTAAGTTAGAAATCAAAAACCTCTATGTTGTGTCTATTGATTGGGATTTAACAAATCATTGGGTCCTTTTTTACTTCCCTTAAAGTCATTTTCAAAAGCATTTAAATCGCCAATAAAAGGTTTTAGAAAAACATTCATTCTAGCTTTAGGCAAAGAACATAGTTTCTATTAAAATTATGCAACTCATTTCATTTAAGTTGCATTTCTCCTTTGTTAGCTTTTCAAAAATTTGGTTTTTATTCACATAGGTTTGGACTTGTACTCCCAAACTAATGGGGATACATAGGTAAAACTTACAGAAATTGAATGGGGACTTGATGAAACCCCTACATAAGAAATTTTTTCAAAACTCTTCCTTGTTGCCAGTTTTCACTCAACCGCTGATCCCTTTAACTTTAAAATTAATTTCAACGACTTTAGAATATTTTTAAAAAATTTCCAAAACTTGTATGATTTTCCTCACTTCTTGAACTTGAATTCAAAATTTCGTTTAAGTTAGAAAGCAATTTTGGAATAGAAGATATAAATGAGTTTTTAGGAGGACTATGTTTTCATCTAGTTCTGGATACCCGAAATCTTGTTCTAAAAATAAAATAACAAATGACTTTTTAAATTTGATTCAATATTTTTCCTTAATTCTAAATTCTTGAAATTGATCTTAGACATATAAACATTAAAAAATATGCATTTTTGAGGGAGATATGATTTTTCAAATTCGTACCTACAGTACATGATGGAATCTAAACATCTGAGTAGCTAGAGTGTCTTAAAAATATTTTTGGGTACTACCAGACCTAGATTCATTTTTTCTGTGATATAGACACTTTGATCAATATGTATTATTTTTTGTACAGTTTAATGTGATCCCTTATTTTTAAAAAAAAAAATCATTTATTCATGTCACTATTTTATACCTAATCTCGACCTTCTAGAACTTTTGTGTGTTTATGCTACAATTTGTCATTTAAATGAGTGTCTGGTTTTTGGAATGTTGTTCTAGATGTGTAGGAGTTGTTTCCTAATTTTTTTTGTAATTAAATTCCACTCCAAGATATTTTTTTTAGAAATTGTTTTGTGATGCTTTTTTTTCTAATTGTATGTTGATGATCTTGTACTTTGCTTGAAATTGTTATTATTTTTTAAGTCATTTGACTTACCTTGGCTCAATTTTGGTTTTGGTACTATATATTAGACATAATAAAGATGTTATATAATTTATACTTTTCCTAACCACTCTAACATTTTTGAAGGAATCTTATATATTATGCATGCTATCCAGATACATTCTCTATTACTTACTTTTCGGAATTTTATAAATTACTTACTTTTCGGAATTTTATAAACATGCATGTTGTTATGAGTCATATCTATGTTTGATTCCATCATTGAGTGCCTAGATGTCTGTTCAATTTGCTTTGATAAAATACATGTCATGTGCTATATTTCTATGCTAACTTTAATGACTTATGATAGCGCTTGAGAAGCAGTCCAAGTACACATCCAAAGCTTTCTTTGCAATTGTGATTTGGTTTCTTTTTTGGCATGCTAGTTTTGAAATCACCTTAGCCTACCTAGGTACCTTCAATCAATCGATTAATCGCCATTTTTCCCTCGACTTAGCCAATAAAGACCTCTTTAGGGGTTAGAGGGGTGCTACCTCTTAAAGGTACCTTCCCAATAGGTAACCTGATCCCCGAACCAAGACTCAGGTTTTTCAAGACTTGCTTTTTCAAAACTATGGAGTCACTTCTTTAGGGTTTTCTTTATTGTTTTATTTTCCCTTTTAAAATAAAATAAAATAAGTGGCGACTCCTATTTTTCCAAAACTAATTTTTCACCAATAAAAATGAGTCTTGCCTTCGAGTGGGGATGCAAGTGAAAAATGCGGGACCACAAATTGGCGACTCCACTGGGACCCACATTTTTCACTTGTGTCCCCACTCAATGGCCTGACTCATTTTTATTGGTGAAAAATTAGTTTTGGAAAAGTTGGAGTTGCTACTTATTTTATTTTACTTTAAAAAGGAAAACAAAACAAGAAAGAAAACCCTAAAGAAGTGACTCCATAGTTTTGGAAAAAGAAGTCTTGAAAAACCCGAGTCTTGGTCTGGGGATCAGGTTACCTATTGGGAAGATACCTCTAAGAGGTAGCACCCCTCTAAACCCTAAAGAGATCTCTAATGACTAAGTTGAGGGAAAAAGTGGCAATTAATCCATTGATTGAAGGTACCTAGTTAGGCTAAGGTGATTTCAAAACTAGCATGCCAAAAAATATATCAAATCACAATCGCAAAGGAAGGTTAGGATGTGTACCTCGATTGTCTCTCAAGTGCCATCATAAGACATTAAAGTTAGCACAAAAATATATTACACGACATGTATTTAATCAAAGCAAATCGAACAGACATCTAAGCACCTAAGGATGGAATCAAACATAGATAAGGCTCACAACAACATACATGTTCATAAAATTCCGAAAAGTAAGGGATAGAGAGCATACCTAGATAGCATGCATAATTTATAAGATTCCTCCAAAAATGCTAGAGTGGATAGGACAAGTATATAACATCTTTAGTACGTCTAATATACAGGTACCAAAGCCAAATTTGAGCCAAGTTAAGTCAAATGACTCCAAAAATAATAACAATTTCAAGCAAAGTACAAGATCATCCACATGCAATTAGAAAAGGGAGCATCACAAAACAATTTCTAAAAAATGCCTTGGAGTGGAATTTAGTTACAAAAAAATTCAAGAAACAACTCCTACACATCTAGATCAACATACCGAAAGCCAAACACTCATTCAAAGGATAGATTGCAACAAAGACAACTCAAAAGTTCTACAAAGTCCAGGTTAGGTGAAAAAAAGTGGCATGCATAAATGAATTTTTTTTAAAATAATACAAGATCACATAAAATCCTACAAAAAATCACACACATCTTTCAAAGTTCTATATCACATAAACAATATATCCAAGGTCAGGTAGTACTCAAAAATATTTTTAAAACACTCCATCTAATCAAATGTCTAGATTCCATCATGTACTATAGGTACAATTTTGAAAAATCATATCTCCCTCAAAAATGCATATTTTTTTAATATTTTATATCTCTAAAATCAATTTCAAGAATTTATAATTAAGGAAAAATATCTAATCAAATAAAAGACATCTGTTATTTTATTTTTAGAAAAAGATTTTGGGTGTCCAGAATTGGGTGAAAACAGAGCCCTCCTGAAAACTCATTCATATCTTCTATTCTATAATTGCTTTCTAACTCAAACAAAATTCTAAATTCAAGTTCAAGAAGTGAGGAAAATCATACAATTTTTGTAAATTTTTTAAAAATAGTCTGAAGTTGTTGACATGAATTTTAAAAATAAAGGGTTAGTGGTTGAGTGAAAACCGGCAGCAAGGAAGAGTTTTGAAAAAAAAAATTCTTATGTAGGGTTTCCATCTGCTGTTCCATATGCTAGTAGACTAGAACTCTTGTTCCCAAACTTCAAAACTATAACTGAAGCTTTGCATTGGTCAAAGATGCAATGCATTTCTACAAAGGAATATGCAGGTTCAACCTTTCGACTTGGGAGATCGTTGTCACTTGCACTTGAGCTGAAACTGATCCCGTGACTTGAAGCTTGATAGCCACTTCGTAGGTCCCTACTGGAACTCTAGTTATCCACCTCAAACAAAAGGGAGAGTGGAGTTGGAGACGGAATCCATCGCCCACTGATGCATCAACTAGTAAATTACCCTTTGACCAAGAATGCTTGAGTGGCTTGGTGCATGCAAACTTTCCCAATTCCTTGGCCTGCGAATGTAATTCCAATAAGCAACATAGCCTTTTCCATTGCATCTCCAATCCTTCCAGCGATGAACACCAGACTTGGCCTTCCGGTAGAGAAAAAGATGATGAATTCCAGTGTACTGTGGATCTAAATCAGCACTCGAAGGCTGAAGCAAAAAGCTGAAAAACGTTGGATCCACTGCCTCATGAAGTTCTTTTATTAACAAAGGAACAATGTTAGCACTGAAATTGCCTAGTTCTTAAAAAAAATATTCCAGTAGATAACAGAAATTAGTGGCATCACCACGGTCCTCAAAAGCAACAGGGCAAGATGAGTCAATTGGGTCTGATTCATGAGAACTGGTCTTTAAGGTGTATAGTCCACTTTGTCCTTCATGGTTAGAACCTCTCTGTATAAGAACAAGTATTACATAAAGAAAATGCACCACAAATCCACCTTAATGTCTGATGACTTATCCCTGGATCCTTTAGCTATTGGTTTGCTTCCAACTTTTCTGCAATTTGAATAGCCATTTCTACTCAAAACGGCAGTGGGTTTTGTGACAGTGTTCTGGTTTTCTTTTGTGAAGCTTTGAGAATTTTTTGTTTCCCCTTTAACTTGATCGTCTTTTCACTCACATTTCATTGGTTACAGAAACATACACTATAGTATTTGCTAAGCCATTCCATCAAGCTTCCAGTAAGGCAAAAGAATTTTAATAAAACTTTAGAATTTTAATCAAAATTGTTAACCACCAGTAATCATATAAGAGAATCTCACTGTAACAAACCTTAAGTATTGGCTCGATAGTAAGAGAACCAGGAAAACTAGACGATAACTCTTTCACCTCTGATGAAACATAATGAAAATTGTGGAACCAGATATAAATTTGAATAGATGACAAATACTTGAACAAGGCTACCAAGAAATCATGCAATATAATGTGTGTTAGGAACATTACCAGTCCCAAACTCAAGATTCACAATGCCTCCAATTTTCTTTCCCTCTATTCCTTTCTCCAACTTCTTTCCATGATTTTGTAATAAGCTTGATTCTTTACTAAGTGCATTTCTTCCACAATCCTCCTCCAAAGATGAGGAATCATTTTGTTGTGAATTGCCAGCAGGCAGGTCCACTATCCTATCTACAATGGATGAAATACTTTTTTTCTCCTTGGATATATCACTATTTTCTAAAGGCTGAAACCATTTTGGATCATTTCTTGGCATAGAGGGAGCATTTCGAAATTTCTTCTTTTTCTTAAACATCAATGTTCTATTTAACTCTGCTACATCTGAATGATTCCCATTCACCCTGTTTTCAATCTTGAAAAACTTGTTCAAATGACTAACTAACGGTAAAGGGGACTTCTCCCGTGTAGCATTCAACCTCTTCTGCAACTTAAGCAACCGTGCATCAACCTCTTCTTGGATTCCACTTCTTATACTAGAATTGGCATCTTCATCAGCATCACCTCCCCCAGCTTTTTCCAAATATGAATTCATACCATTGTTTTTCAGCTTCTTTCCCTCACTCTCACGGGCTTCCTTTGCCATTGCCCTAATTTCTACTATTTTCTCTTCCAATTCAAACTCATTCAGAGAAACAGCATAGCTCGATTTATTACCAATCTTTTCGCCAAAGAATTTGCCACCGACATTCAAAAAAAATTTCCTTTATTTCTTTCATTGGCACCCAATTGCGAACCCTTAGCTTCACTATCTGAAATTTCATGTTCCTGATCAGAATCCGCAGATCCTAACACCCAAACAGCACAAATTGTCTAAAACACAAAAATCCCAACCAAGTACAAGCCTAATTTTAGGAGTGAACCTGTAGAAAAATTGCCAACTTCTCCATTCTTGACCTTGGCAGGGCTGGGGGTCGAGAAGAGAAGAAATTAACGCGATTCAATCTCATTCTGATGCACAATTTCATCGTCGTCTCCGACAACGATAGTGAAAGATTCGCTGAAAGTTTGATCGAAGGAAATCTCCTGAAGGATTTCATGGGATTCAATGGAAAGTGGAGATTCTTGGGGGAGAAGAGTCGTGTTGGGGTAGGGTATTGTTAAGGTTTCTAACAATTTAGGGTGTAAATAGTTCTTTCTCTTTCTGGGTTTTAACGAAAATGACTTGGAAGTAGAAAATAAGATTATTGCTTTCTTTTGAATGATGGTTGTGGTGGCGCCAACGGTGGTGATAGCAGGAGTGAAGAAGGAGAAGGTGGTGCAATGCGCACCCACCATTACGAGGGCAGTGGCAGCTTTTGATTCCCGCAAATACTAGCATACTACCTATTATACCGAGAGTTGTTGTCTCACTTCCAGAAACTCCCCAATGACACCGGTCAGCTAAAGGGTGTTATGGTTCAAGCACTGGTTATTGGGAACAATAGGACACTCGTGCAACCTGACCCACAGGCCATGAACAAAAGAAACAAAATAGGGCACAAGGAAGGCCTGAAGAAAGTGAAACACATAGATTAGGCAATTATTCAAAGCCACGTATCATTCATGCACTTTCAACAGGCTTGAATATGGAAGGAAGAAGAAGAATTTCTAGATATTAAAATGAAATTAACAGAGTCAGATCATTCTCTAATATAAATAAAAAGCAATAAAAGAACCACAAACTATGAGAAATCCAATAACGATTCAAAATTAATAGCAGCCATATGGCCTCTGAAAGCTACATCCAATCATCAAAACAAATCCTGGTAGAAAGAGACAAAAGAAGAAAATGAAAGAACATGGGTTTTATAGTGAAAAACTTACCTCCCAAGAGAAACCAGGCCGATCAATTTCTTTTTTCCTTCCTCTCTTCCGGCTTCGTCTTCTGGTCTCGTCCCTCTCTTCGTACTCCTCTCAATGCTTCTGAAAGTCTCCTTTTGAAAACCTCTTTTTCTGTCCCCTCAAAACCACCGGTCTGTGTTTTTTATAGCAATTGGCAGCCGTCCCACCTGAGGAGTCCTCCTCTCTCCAAATTCTATGTCTCATCCACCAGAAAAATCATTTTTGAATTTTCAAAAATCAACCCATGCATATCACCTAAGGAGCATCAAATTATTAAATCAAATAAATGGATAAATATTTTTTTTTAAATGATAAGATAATAATAATAAATAAATGAGTAAATAGCAATATAATAAACAAATAAATTAGTAAATATAAAAATAGGTGATTGATAATAATAAAAATAAAATAAAATAAAATAAAATAAAATAAGTAAATGAGATAAATGAGCCATGCAAGTCATGCAACCATACAAGTCACACTAAGAATGCCTAATGGGCTAAGTGTACCTAAATGGACCTAAGTGAACCTAGATAGGACTAAGATGATGCCTAATGGGTTGAGTGCACTAAGTGGGCCTAGGGTGAGTCTAGGTGGGCCTAACCGAGTCTAACCTAAAGTGCACATAAGTGAAGCCTAATCTAAACTTGAAGGACAACCAAGGTCATAATGAGGAGCCGGATAAACCTCTCAACCAAAGTCTCCAAGGTGGCTCAAAAAAGATAAGCTACATGAGTAGTAATAGGCCATCAGGGAATTGTTGTAAAGTACCAAACGAAAAACCTAATAGGATATATGCTAGGATAGCAAAATGGAAGGTCTACAAATATGTCCTTCTTCGGTAGAGATCACGAGTATAGGGAACATGAGTAGAAATATGAATAATGGGCATAAGGAAGTGAACTATACTAAAGAACGAAAGAAGGATCAGAGATTTTGTCCTAGCACATGACTAGGGTAAGCTTAGAACACAGGTTTGCAATGACAAGAATGGGACAAATCTATTTAGGGGGAATGACAATGAAGAGAGAAATGTATGTGACGAGTTAGACAAAGATGGAAGGGGTGACAATAATGACTCAAGGTCATGGATGAGATAAATGACTCCAAGCTAGGAATTCTGGGCTCTAGGTGCTATGAATGACTCTGGGTAGAAAGCTCAGGGCTTTAAATGATATGGATGACTCTAGGTCAGAAGCTCAGGGCTTTAAATGCTATGGATGACTTGAGGTCGGAAGCTCAGGGCTTTAAATGCTAAGAATGACTATGGGTCATAAATAAGAATAACGACTTAGGGTCGTGAGCTCAGGGCTTTAAATGGATAGCTAATCAAGATGCTTTTCGACTTCTGGTGTTGGGTCGAGGCCACTCGCAAGTGGCTAAAATGATGAAAACGAAACATCTCAAGGATGTGAAGGATATGAACAACTCCGAGTCATGAGCTCAGGGCTTGGAATGCCATGAATGACTCTAGGTCATGGATGAAATGAGTAACTCTGGGTCACGATGAATAGTTCAAGGCCATGGATGGCATGAATGACTCTAGGTCATGAGGCAATGAGTAACTCAAGGTTACGATGAATAGCTCAAGGCTATATGAACAGCTCAGGGCTATGAGCTCTAGGCTCTATGACTGATCAGTTGGAAAAAGAGTGCGATACGCAAACTCCAGGTCAAACCACTCAAGGGCGACCAAATGATGAAGGCTCAACTCAAGGCTAGAAAGGCTTCGGGCCTTTAGGGAATGATAGCTCATGGCTATCAGGCTCAAGGCCGAAAAAAAAGAAGGATAGCTCAAGGCTATAAGACTCAAGGCCTAAGGGAATTAAGATAGCTCAAGGTTACGAGGCTTAGAGCCTAGAAGGAATGGATAGCTCAAGGCTATGAGACTCAGGGTCTAAAAGGAATGGATAGCTCAGGGCCTAAGAGGAGAGGGATAGCTCAAGGTTATGAGACTTAGGTACTAGAAGGAATAGATAAAGAAGACCAACTTGAAAATGGATAGGAAGCCAATGGGCCTAAATCCATATACTCAAAATGCCAGGGGTTGGATTACTGAGCTTAGAAAGGGAAATATGCGCCAGTATCCAAGGTGCTCATAGTGTTGAAACAACCAGTAAATCAATCATCCACTGAAAACAATAGGTCAAAAATTGATGCATCATGACAAACCTTTGAAAAATCTAAACTAAAAGAACTCTTTGTGTTCCAAAAGTTGTTCTGTCAACAAATCTCAAAACGTAAATCTCGAAGTGTGTACATCGTGACTCATCTAAAAGCAAATCTCAAAGTGTACAAAATACTACTCATCCGGATAATCCAATTTGAAAGGTAACAATGGCAAAAACAATCTATCTCATGAGCGTCTGGCTAAAGGATCCACCCATGCTACTCGAGTGAAACCTGATGTGATTCATCTCTATCTCAAAAAATCCATGTAGAGAGGTCTTGATACAGTCAATCGTCGGAAGCCCCATATTAGTACTCAATCTAAAACCAAGCTAATCGTTGTCTCAATCTCAAGGGTACTCAAAGAAAATGGGGAAATATGTCCCAGTATGAGATTTGATGTCAAAGTCATGAGGTAAACAATAAACAATTATCATCCATCTATGTACTGCTACCTAAACACAATCTCATCAAGGAGAGGTGACTACGCCCTAGTATGGATATCTGATATACAATAAAGAATCTATCAAAATCCATCAAACATCTCTATAACCATGAATAGAGATATCCATACCACCCAACAACAACTAGGAACCTCGGAGAAATGGGAAAATATGCCCCAGTGTGAATATTTGATGCACAATCAAAAGGATGAATCCGATATCATCAATGAACTGTCTCTAAACTCAAAAATCCATCAAACATCAATATGCCAAGCAAGAGAGAGAAACCAAATGCTTCTAAAAGTATCTTCCATAAGAGAAAACATAGTAATGACTACACTTTAATCAATCTACAAAAGTCTATCGAAGTAAAGATTGTCAAAGATAACGTTTTATCTCATGGCCTTAAGGTGGTCTTAAGACAAGGGACGTAACATAGGTGATCAAATCCATACCCTCGTGTATAGTGTACAACACATAGGAGAATCTCATGAGCATGTGAACTTAAGAGGAGTCAACAATAATATCGATGGTGAAATGCAAAAAAGAGAAAAAAATGGTCAAGCCATCAATGGATCATGTAAACGATGTGAAGAAAAATGTCAAATCAGGAAGATGTATGGGTGTTTGAATGGGATGAAAGAATAAATAAATAGTAGGAAAGAAATTATGGGGAATCAAATGAAGGCAGTGAGAAAGTGAAAAGAATTATGATCAACGTTTGTCAATGCAACAAAGGAAAATCATATCACCCATGATGGAATGATGGAGAAGGCACTAATTCGGAGACCTTAATGTAAGGTTACTCAACTCTCATACTTGCAATGTATGCCAACCCTAATCCAAGAAACAAAAGATCTCATAAAACTCAAAGCTCTCACAAAAAGTTCCCATCCCTCCAAGTGTAAAGCAAAAGTGACTCAATGAGTGAAAAACTCTCACAGAAAACTCACATAAACCCTTGACATCAAATGAACCCAGTGAATAACCCTCAAGTAGCAGCAAAAGTTCAATGGAGTAGGACACCATATAAGAACATATCATTGTTTTTTTTTTTTCATGAATGCACATACCCTAGTCATCAATAAATCATACTCCAATGAGAAACTACAAGGAATGAACTAATTCTCTCAAATCACTGATAGACACATGAAATCCCATCCTATGAAACAACCTCTCAAGCTAAAATCTCTGAATCAATGCCAAAATGAAGGGAGTGATATTACTGCCCTCTATGCATCAATATGTGAAGAATCGTCATTCCAATTGAAGGAAATATGAAATGTAGCAACCAATGATAAAAACAAGGATTGAGATGAAAAAGTGAAAATAATGGAATGTAATAAACAAGGTGATGAGGTGATAATAGCAAGGATGAGAAGATAAGCCTATAAGTCCAAAGCTTATGAGACTTTCCTAGCAAAGAACAACTATACATCAAAGGGCCCCAACCCAGGTGTAGAAATGATAAGTAGGGCTATAGGAAAGAAAATGCTATAGCATACCACATGAGGCTCAATGGGCTACCAAGAGATTGAGGCATTTTTCTACTCGCATTCCCAACACTCATGATCTCTACTTAAGATAGGGTCCCTCATCCTAATACTGATTTTGGATCAGTTCAGTGACACGCTAGTTAAAATCTTGTTAATTGCAGCATATGCCACGAAAGGCTAAAAGATGTTGTCATCGTAAAATGCTACCTTTTATTCTGCAATCCCTATGCACAAAGAATTATTAAAGCTCGAAACCGAAAGTGTCTTGTATGCTCTACAAGTTTCGGACGTAGTGATGTCAAACCCATTCATATCTAAAAAGGACCAGGGAAATTGTGGTTTGTGCTGGTCATTTATGAGATAAACACCAGTTTCTTTTGGTGGAATGTGCCACTTCCGACTATGGATCTGGAGAAAGTATTATGTGTTGTTCTCTGTGAGGAACCCGATGTTTGTGGAATAGCATGACTCTAGTTTGCAAGTTTCTCATTCAACAGAATAAAGAGATCTAAAAGGAAAAATTAATCTATATGGTTTAGATACAAGCACTTCCAAACAAAAATCTATGATCGGTTATGCCCCACAAGTTGCAGTTAATAGCTCGAGCGCATTAAAGTCCTCCATTCCAGTTTTTCTGGCTACTAAGATCCATCACTTACTAGAAAAGTCCGACCCAAGCCCATTTAACAAAAGTTGAATCAATTGAAATACAAATCACTATATTTTTTCATTTTTTACGACTCCTAAGAGGTTTCTTGTTGCGTTGGAAGCAATCCTATCTGTCTTAGTTTTTACCCTATAGTTAAGTCCTTTGTTGAAGGAGAGTTGAAATCTTCTGGTCTGATAGAATATCTAGAAAGTCATTGATTTGGCTAGAAATGCAAATTCTTGAGCTATTGGGTGTGAAGATGGAAGCCTACAGGTTTGTACAAAATTGAAAACACTTACTCAACAGCTTGTGGTAGTGGATAAAACTTCAGAACATGATACAGTGGCTTTTATATTAAATGAAGGCAAAGTAGAAGAATCAATTTTGTGGTTGTTTGAAGATTAGAAAAAGTAGATAATTACAGGAGCCTGAATTTTTTCTAGAGATCTTACTCATGTAGGTTGCAGATAACCGGTTAAGACTACTAAAGAGGTAAAAGATGGAGTTCATGATGAGTAAGAAAACAGAGAAACTAAGCTACAGAAAAATCTAGCAATGAATTGTGAGAAAACTGATGAATCAGATGAACTTCTTAATGAAAACCCAGAAATATCAGTGCATTCGAATGATGAAAACATATTTGAAAAATGAACTGACGTTTCTTCAGTTACAATGTCAAAAACCAAAAAAAATCTTAGCAAAGACTTGAAACTAAAGAATGAGTGGCAGCAAGGGAATCGGATCTGGAACTAGACTTTAATCACTTCACCACAAGTTCCTACTAGCAATGCAAGCTGTGATTCTGAGAAGCCAAAGTTAGGTTGGAATGCCTTTATTGATAAAATTATATACTCAAACAGAGTGAGCATGAACTCTGAAGTGAATAAAATCGGTCTCCTCCAATCATGCCAGCAATGTACAAAGAACTCTTCGCAAAATCATCAGCAATGCAGTCATAGCTAAACCCTCAAGCCTCACTCCAACATGGCCACTCTGATGCACACTACCTTTTTCCTTTTGCACCCTTTTTGTTTTCCTCGTGATTTTACATGTTTTGAATTATGTTTTCAAAATCATCTTCATCCAAATAACTCTGATTTTAGAGAATCATCTTCAGACCTTCTTTAAGCAATAAAATCCAGATTTCAATAATCTTTTGTTGTCGTTTTTCCTTTTGGCATGCATTTTCACTATTTTCTTTGACTTTCAACCATTTTCTTAATTTTCAACAAGCATGAATAAACTTCATGATTCCAAGTAATGGAACTCATAGAATTAATTCATGCAAAAGTAATTTAAGTCTTGGTGGGAGGCCTAACATCCATGACATCTTCTTTAATATTGATTAAAGCAAGGTGTTTGTTTGATATTTGATTGATATTAATCCTCTTTGTGATGCATGAGATTTGTTTTGCACCTGTTATTGAGCTAACCTTGTTTTCCATAGAGGCGTTTTAGCTTGCTATCCAGATATGCTTTCTTTCACTTATTTCGAGAATTTTATGAACATGTATGTCACTTTTCCCTCGATTTAGTCAATAGAGACCTCTTTAGGACTTAGAAGGGTACTACCTCTTAGAGGTACCTTTCCAATAGGTAACCTGATCCTCGGACCAAGACTCGGGTTTTTCTAGACTTGCTTTTCCAAAACTATGGAGTCACTTCTTTAGTGATTTCTTTCTTGTTTTATTTGCCCTTTTAAAATAAAATAAAATAAGTGGCGACTCCAATTTTTCCAAAACTAATTTTCTACCAATAAAAATGAGTCTTGCCATTGAGTAGGGACGCACGTGAAAAATGTGGATCCACACCAATACCTTATCATAGTTGGAAGTTTATATCCCATAGGTTATGATGAAAAGGTGAGTAGTATTTGTGCTCATTTTAGGCAAGGAACTATTAAGATATAGTTAAACTATTTATATTCTAACATAGTTTGGGTTCCTATAGAAGCACCTAAAGGTATAAAACCCATAGGTGTAAGTTGGTCTACAAAGGAAACAATTGAGTAAATGGAAAGCTTGAGTTTTATGTGGCTAGTCTATAGCTAAAGGTTATGGTTTGAAATTTTGTTTCAACTATAGAAAACCTTTTCAACAATATCCATACTCAAATCCATTAGAGTAATCATATCTATTGTGATGCATCTCATTTTTTAGATACAACAACCATACATTTTCACAGCAAATAACCTTGAGTGTATGAAAATGCATGAACAAGAATGGTAGTGCTCTTAGATTTTGTAGGTAGATGATAATCTACTCGTTTTAAATGATGTAGGGATATTATTATCAATTAAGATCTATTTATCTACTCAGTTCTAGATGAAAATCTAGAAGGGGCACAATATATTCTTGGGTTTAAGGTCCTTCGAGACTATAAGAATAGGAAAATTGCACCATATTACCTACACTAGAAAACATTTAGTCAAGTGCATGATGCAGAACTCCAAGAAAGGTTTGCTACCCTTTAGGTTTGGAGTTGTCTTTCTTAAGATCAATGTCCTAAAACATTATATGAGAGAAATCTTATTAAGGCAGTATCTTAAGCTTTTATTGTGGGTAGTCTTACGTATGCAATGTTATGTGCTAGACTAGATACTTTCTTTATTGTAGTGATGATGAGTAGATTTCAGTTTA
Source organism: Vitis riparia (assembly GCF_004353265.1). Taxonomy (NCBI): domain Eukaryota; kingdom Viridiplantae; phylum Streptophyta; class Magnoliopsida; order Vitales; family Vitaceae; genus Vitis; species Vitis riparia. Next base: position 7,837,824 of record NC_048440.1, on the reverse strand, counting down.
ATCCATGATTAAAGCCTTAATCAAATGTTAAGCATATTACCGTTGCATTGAGTTAGTACTCCTTAGGTATGGGGAATTAAATTTTTAGTCTAATAAGGACTCTTGCAAGTCTATCTCTAGGTACATGTATATTCTAAGTGGTTTTTGTTGCTTCTAAAGTAACAAAGGAAGCATTTTGGTTTAAGTGTAGCTCCTTTGGCTATATCGTCTAAGATCTTGTTTTTTATAACAATAAGATAGTGACACAGTCTAAAAAACCAAAGTACCACAAAAAAAATAAACACATAAAAAGGAAGTACTACTTTTTATGAGATGGTTAAGAGAGATGATGTGTTTATAGAGTAAATTCTTTCTATAATGCCCATTCTACTTTGGGGGTTCATAGAAGTTTGTTGGGATCAAGCCCCTAAATGTAAGACATGAAGTAACAAAGTCAAATTTAATTGTCCCGTTGTCATCTTTTTTATGCATTGACATTGATTTGAGCATCTAGCTCATATCTCTTACATTGTACATGAATTAGGCGTATTAAGAGTTGCACAAAGGATACAAGTCATGGATTCCTTGTAAATAGATAAGTTGTCCATGATTAATTTATAAATTTAGGCAATCTAGTAGAGACTATAGTGCAATCCTCCTAAATGGGGGGATGACTTGTCTTGGCCATTAGGATGGGCTTCCCATGATGAGTGTATGTGATGCACACTAGATAGGATGTACATTATTCATGATGTAACGTTATCAGTTGTCATGATTCACCAAGCTAATATACTACATGGACTCTCAACCTTGAGAGGATATTGAGCATGTGGTAAAATCAATAGGAGGTTTTGACTTATGGGTAAGACCATAAAGTGGTCATATATCCTTATGGATTGGGTCATTGTTGATGGAGATTGGTGGCAACCGATATTCTCAATAAAGACACCATGATATCTCATTTGGGATTGAGACATCATGCCCTTTTAGATGATCCAAAAGACATGTGATCATGAAATTTATTACCATAATAATTCATTTAATGGAATTTGACATATGCTCCTTGGAGCTAGAGTATGTAAGTTAATCACATAATACGTGGGATCTATAACTCAAGGATTGGAAAGGTAATCTTGATAGGTGATAACACTACCTTGTTAGATTATGAACACTAATTCATGGGGAGTTTACATGCAATGGATAGTAGGTCATAGACCCAAGTTTCATCTCGTTGTTAGTTACAAAAGGTACTGGAGTGCGGTTAATTATCAAAAGTGGGATGTTGAATCAACTTTAAAATTGAATTATGAGGGAATTAGTATTCCTATAGGTCCTAATGGTCCCCACTCTAAGCTCATATACCTTGATGGTACCATTTACAAAGATTGGATCAACTCTAAGTTCACTCTTGTGCATAAGAGCATTTTGGTAATTACACAAAGTTGCACAAGAAATAGTGAACAAGGTATTTGGATTAGGCTAATTGATTAATTAGATAGTCCTAATAGGTTAGTTAATTAATTAGGACCCTTTTTGGGCTAGATTAAGTGACTTGATTCTTAGCGAGCTCGAGTCACTTAAGACAATAGGGAACCCTATAAATAACCCCTTAAGGGTTAGGGTTTCTAGTTATTCGTCTTACACCTCCAAAAAAAGAGAGTAAATGTTTCTTCCTTTCCAAATCCCACCCTTTGGAATGACAAGGTCGTTGTTAGAGTCATCAAGCAAAAGACTTTGGGTGTACAAGGCCTCCGCAGACTGCAGGCTTCTTCTTCACCACATGTATTTGATCTAGGAACATACAAATCCATGTATAAGTCTCTTAATCTCTAGATTTGTATTATAATATGGTTTTTGAAGTCATTATTTTCCACTATGTTAGATTTATAGAACCCTAAGGATAGATGCATGCACCCTATGAGATCCAAGGCTTGGGAACGGAATATTTTGGGGTTCCCAGAATCTTAATCTATTACATCATATTATGCTTTCTAAGGCTCAATCCCAAAAACAACAACATTTTTATCTAAATTAATGGGCTACGACTTTGAAGTTGTCTATCATAGTGGTAAGGAGAACAAAGCAACAAATGAACTTCCCCACATTCTAGAAAATTCCAACAATGTTTTAAACCTTTTAGGTGCACAGCTAATGGCTTTGTCAAGTCTTATCTCTACTTAGCTTGATATATTGAGAGAAAAGTGGCAATAAGACTCTTAATTATAGTCACTAATCGATGCACTTAAACTTAATCCACAATCCAAGCATAATTATAATTGGATAAATGTTCAACTCAGGTACAAAGGTCACCTTGTCTTAGGCACAACTTTTTTTCTCAAAAAAACACATGAACAACATGACAATCTCATTGGTGGACATTTTGGGGTTCATACAACTTATCATCGAATCAAGCGAGGGTTTTATTGGTCAAGATTAAAAGGAGATGTCCAACACTATGTTGTTGAATGTGATGTTTGCCAATGCAATAAATTTGAAAATGTAGCTTCTCCAAGCTTGCTTCAACATCTCCCAGTCCCTACTAGAAATTAGAGAGATGGACTTCATTGAAGGGCTTCCTCATTTAGCAAGGAAGGATGTCATTTGTTAGTGGTTGTCAACAAATACAACCACTTCATCGCATTAAGTCATCCCTATTCGGCCAAGGACATTGCTAAACTCTTTATGGACTATGTCTTCCATTTACATGGCATGCCTACTACCATTGTCAGTAATAGAGATCCCGTCTTCACTAGCACCTTCTAGAATACTCTTTTTGAGCTATAAGGCACTAACTATGCATGAGTTTTGCATATCACCCTCAATCAAATGGATAAACATAGGTTGTTAATCGTTGCTTGGAAAATTATCTCTATAATATCATAGGTGATCTCCAAAAAAAAATGATCGCATTGGCTTGCTCTAGTAGAGTGGTGGTTTAACACTTCTTTCTACACAACCACTAAACTTACACCATATGAAATAATTTATGGCCAATCTCTTCCTTTTTTCCAATGTATACCCAATGATTTTAATGTAGCAATTGTTGAACAATAGTTGAAGGACTGTAATGCCATAATGTGGGTGCTAAAAGAAAATTTGTAGAAAGCTTAACATCATAAGAAGTAATAAGTTGACCAACATCATTCTAAAAGATCCTTTAAGGTGGGGGATATAGTGTTTCTTCACCTCCAACTATATCGAGAATGTTTTGTTCCATTCTACAAAAATAAAAAACTCTCTCCCTGATTTTATGGGCATATTCAAGTTCTCACTCTATGTTAGATTTATTGCTTATCGTTTATTACTACCTCGTTGCAAAATTCACCTTATTTTTCATGTTTCTTGCCTAAAGAAGAAGATTAGCCAATAATTAGTCGCGAAACGCAAGCTACTATTGGTTAATGAAAATAGACAAGTCTTGTTTGAACCCCTTGCAATTTTAAATTATCGTGTTATCAAACATGACAAGTACACAAGACTCAAGTCCTAGTTCACTTGTCCGATTCATTTCCAAAGAATGCCATAGGGGAAGATTTGGAACCACTCAGCTGCCACTTTCCTCACTTCAAACCTTGAAAACAATGTTCTTCCAAGGGAAAGGGAATCTTATGTACCTTCCTAAAAATTAAAGGTAGTAGATTAGGGGAAAGGATTTGAGAATTGATTGACAATCCTAATTTTAGGATGTTGCAATTAGGCAAATAAATAATGTCTTATTGCTAAGATCATGGGCATGATATGCTATATTTTTTGTTATTTAATAGGTATTGTAAGTAGGAGGGAAATCATGTAGCTATTGTATTTCTTTCTAAACTTTGAAAAAAAAAATGTTCTATCAATTTTCCTTTCTTCTTGGGTTGCATCACACTTTATCAATATCATCCTAAGGTCTTGGAATAGAACCATCCAAGTGCCCCATTAAGCCTTTTGCTTTCACAAGCATGCAAATTTGAAATTTCCAAGAAAATACATTTTTCCCATTCAATTTAATAGACAAAAATTTTTATTTTCTAATATTTTAAACATGGGATTACCCAAGATGATGCACAAATTTGATTCAAACTCTTAATCAAGAATGCAAACTAGGATATTAGTTGCCCCATGAACAATTATCAAGCTCTTCACCCAAGAAACAACACAAACCTTGCTATGATTTTATTTAGGATCATTTTTCATCCAAGCCTAGCTCTAACAAATAACGAAGGCTTGAAAAAATATTTTTTCTGGAATAATATGTCTCTTTCTTAGAGATAGTCTTCTTATGTCAAGAAGAGAATTTGTATTAAGTTTAAAATTGAAATCCGGTATTTGAAATTAAGATATATTAAGAAAATTCTCGAAATCATGCAATCAAGTATAGAATTAGATAGAATAAAATCGCCATCGTCATGCTGAGCAATCTACCAAAAGACGAGCTTTGACAACAACAACAACTAAACATTGCCCTTCCTACAACCTTCCCCATAAAAAAATCTTTCAATTGTCTGAGAATGTTAAAACTTCCACATATTCTGGTATGTGAGTCATCTATATACATTAAACAATGTTGCCAAAACCAAAACTAGCCAGGAAAATATTCAAGGCTTAAAGGGAGAGAATTTAATAACAATATTATTATAGGAGAAACAACAGTTTCATCACCTTCCTGCTCCAATAATTCCATGAAGCATTGGTTCAGAGATATTTACAGGAGAAGGCGTTGGATTACTTGTACCCTTATTAGATGCAAAAGATGTCGGATTACTTGTACTCTTATTAGATGCAAAAGATGTGGGATTACTTGCACTCTTATTAGATGCAAAAGAAGTTTGAGCATCTTCGCTCAAAAAGCTACTCGTAGTATCATTGAAATCCCAATCTGTTAAATAACTGGGTTTTGATGCAACTGTGCTTACTTCAATGTCTCCTGCAAGCATTGCAACAACCCTCGACATGGTTGGCCGCAGCACTGGTGATGCTTGGGTGCACAAGAGAGCCACTCCTACTACTCGTATGGCTTCATTTTCATCAAATGCAGTTAATCTTGGATCAATCAGATCCAAGCTTCGGTTGTTTTCATGTAAAGCCCATGCCTGAAGACATTATCGAGATATAATTAACCACAAAGGAAGAATGAATTATCAAACAATGTTATTTTGGAGAATATTTGAAAAGATCATAACATTTTTCCATACCCATTCAAGAAGATATATCATTTTGGCATCCAAGCTATTATCAGTATTTGGTCTTCCACTCAGGATCTCTAGAGCAACGACTCCAAAACTGAAGACATCAGCCTTTTCTGTCAGGTGCCCACGCATTGCATACTCTGGTGCTAGATAGCCACTAGAAAATTTACATGAAATGACTTAGTTGAGGTCAATCAGACGAAGGTTTTTTTGTAACACTGACAAGTTCAACAATATAAGAAAGGGATTTGAATGTCACTCTGCCTGACATTGAACCAAGCAATTCATCTTGTACTTTCTCTTGCTCATGATATTGGATTTGATCCATACCAGAATAAAACATGAAGAAATAAAAAACTGGAGATATTAACTGATAAAGAGTATTTTCATTTATCATAGAAGGGTAAATGGCTCAAACTCAGGAAATGGTTAAAGGAGATTTCTTACATGGTGCCTGCAATTCGGGTGCTGATGTGGGTTTTCTTGTCATCATACAACTTTGCCAATCCAAAATCAGATATCTTGGGGCAGAGGTCTTCATCCAGCAAAATATTACTAGCCTTGACATCTCGGTGTACTATCCTTGGCCTTGATTCTTCGTGAAGATAAGCTAATGCTCTTGCTGTTGCCAAGCATACATTGAAGCGGGTTGGCCAATCAAGATGCAAATTGTTTTTCCCTGCCAGGATTGGTACCCATTTGGTCAAAAGCTTATAATGAATAACAAACATTCAAACACCAAAATCAAGCAACAAAGAATAGTTTTAAAATTTTGTAAAATAAAGTTATCATGAACTTGCTTACATGAATCCATACATTCACTTGAACTTATGAGGTCATATTAGGCTTAGGAGTGGAGGTTACTATTTTCTCCCCATTCAAATAATAAGATGCATAAAATCTTAATTATTTATTTTTTTTTTTTAACACCTTTTCTGTTTCCAGAATTTTCTCAACCACCATTAATTGCAAATAGAATCAGTTAAATTTGAGACTTTCTCAAGGAGGAAGAAAATTTTTTCCAAAGGTTCATAGATGTGCAAGAAGCAAAGTAGTTTGAACATCTTCATACCAAAGAGAGAATGATCAAGGCTCCTGTTTTCAAGATACTCATAAACCAGGAGACGTCTGTTTCCTTCGATGCAAAATCCATACAATTTCACAAGGTTCCGATGTTGCACTGCAGATATGGTAGCAATCTCTGTTATAAATTGGCTCTTCCCATGTTGAGATGCTACTGTAAGTTCCTTTACAGCTACAACCCTCCCATCAGGAAGAGTGCCCTATAAAACAACTAGGATCAATCAATCTTTTCATTACCATGAAAAGAAAATGCATCATGCATTATATTATTGACATGAAAAATTCATTTTACCTTGTAAACAGATCCAAATCCACCCTCCCCTAGCTTATTTGTGGCACTAAAATTTTCTGTTGCAGTTCGCAACTCAGCATAACGAAAAGTGTTTGGTCGAGGGCCTACTCCAAGAAGCACTGCAAATTCATGTAAAATAATCAGTATTTTATGAATTCTAGAAGGGATACGGATACCACGACAACAAATATCAATGGATTTGCATACAGTGGGATGAATCAGGCTGGTATATTCATTCTACTAACTGGAAAGTAGCATCCTAGAAATAATAAAGAAATCCATTTTCCCTCATTTTCAAGAAGTATATTACTTAGTGCAGAGGACTTTGAAATTCATTTTTGAGAGACACTAGAAATACACGAACATTTTGAAGCAATTATATTGTACCTATATCCTCGTTGAGATTCGATGCTTTCCATTTCACATAAAAAACTGCACATATAATAAGTATAAAACTCAGAATCCCAATGGCAGCTACAATTCCAGCAATCAAACCAGTGTAGCCCTTCTTTGGTGGAGTAGTTGTTGGAACTCTTTTCAAATCTGAGCAAATAAATCGGTAACCAGTTGTTAGCTGTGATTAGCAAAATGGAACTCTATGTAGAACATATCATATAGGTGAAAATTAGAAACTATCACTCAAGTGTGTTACCTGAAACAACACTGAGGGCTGAAATGGATGGTCCATAATAACCTTCAACTGGTATGCAGCAAGTGCCCTTACCAGCCCAAAACAGGTGAATTTCAAGATAGTTCTGTGACACAACAGCATTGAATTTTCTCTCTATTGCTCTCTCAACCCCACCTGCCTCCTTTGTTATGTCAAAGTCCTTTAATTGAAGAGTTCCCTGTTGTACAAGTGAAAAGAGATCAAAATGGATTTTATTTATTCTAAAAATATTTAAACAGGACTTTAACAAAAGAAATTTCATACAAGTGGAGAATGGGATTTCAAATCCATGATGGTTTAATTTTTGGTTTGTACTACAATTCTTACCTGAATATAGATATCAAAAACACGCCTTCCTATACTTTCCCAAGTTTGTGCACTTTGATCTTTAAGTTCCATTTCTGCAAATTGCAAACTTACAGTGTAATGTCCATTCTCAAGACCGAGGCCATAGTATCTAAGTGAGCCTGGTGATATCCTTGAAGTCTTGAAAAGTTCTGGGTGGTTAGTCCCACTAACTTCCGTCTTATATGCAATTCTATCACTATACAAACCCACATTGCTAACTCCCCAATTCTCTGATCTGCTTACATAATATGATGTTGAAGCAGTACCAGTGGTAATTGAGTTATCAGCCTCATATACAGTGCCATCGGGTGTTCTCCACTCTGGCCCACCACACTTGATTGAGACATTGGTATCTGTAATATATACATACATACATACATATGTACATGAGAACCTTAGTCATTGTCGGAACACTTACTTAAAAAATGTGATTTTATTTTTATTTTATTCAAATTCAAAAGAAATATTAAGGAGTTGTAACTTTCTTAGCTAAAGCTATGTAACAAACTTGACATGCCAGTGAGGAAAAAGTACAATTTAGTGGTTATGATTGATAAAATGAACTAAATATGTGCCTCCCAAAAGTGCTCTAAAGTGTTTAAGTGGAAGCGTAGGTCATGATGTTTGAGACATTTGAGTAAAGTGAAAACAATAATAAGAACTACTAAAAAGTGAAAACCTAATTGATGGTATTCCAATTAAATCTAATTGATGGTATTCCAATTTGACATGGTTAATAACAAAGATCAACTTGAAATGCATCAAATTTTTACATTTGACTTGAAACTAACTATAAATGCAGATTTTGAGGATACGAGTATATAAAAAATTAGGAGTGTATTTCATTTTCTAAACTATTAATTTCCTTCTTTGACAGATTTACTTAGATGCTTTCATTTTTTATTTTTTTTCTTTTTGTAAAAATTAGGACCACATGGCTAAAAAAACTTTTCCCATAAGTTTTGATACCTCTATTCAGAAAAGTAATTCTGCATATGGCAATTGTATCATAACCATAGAAATTAACTTGGCAACATTTTTAGAACACCAAATAAGGTTGAGAACTTCCGTTGTGAATTCAGATAGGACTAATATTGGCTAGAATGATTTTAGAAATCTAATTTCTCATGAAAACAGAGATGGCGGTCCAGGTTGTTTAAAATTTAACATCAGTGTCATATTAAAATTTTCAGATCATGCTTTAGATTGAACAAATTTCTTTAATTGGGGTAATCCTTAAAAAAGGCAAATACCATTTTAATATTGGTTTTATGTCTGTGTTATTTTCTTCTCCTTTTTACTTACAATAAATATGTGTTTATGTAAATGCATTCTATTCTACAGGTTGTCGAGATCAGCTCTTAATTTTTTACATGGTCTTTGACTGCTTGGCTAAATAGTTTCATGTTTTGACTTCCCATTGAAAGTTTACTAGATTAATTATGAAAGAGAGAAATAAGATTATGTTAAGAAGTTAGTCCATCATGCAAACAAGTGAGTCTACTAGCCAATTTTATTAGTATGAATCCATATCTCAGCATTCAGTCTTGTTTCAGGGTCTTCATGGGGCATACTTTTGTTAGCTCAATGACATCATACATACAATTAACAGTTAATGTGTTATTAATTTCTGTTAGAATGTGTGATATACATTGTGAGCCAAAATCCTACAAATTTAAGCTTTTAGAAAAATTGGTTATTCAACATGGCATCAGAGCCTGTTTGGCAGGAAGTTAATTGTTCAAACCTCACTATATGTTTATTTCTCAATTTATTAAGCCTAAAAAATGCTACTTTATTTCCCCAATTCATTAAGCCCGCATGTAAGCCCAAAGAAGGCTACCATAAGGGAGGGTGTTAGAGTGATTGATATACATTATAAGCCCAAATCCTACTAGTTTAAGCTTTGAGGAAAATTGGTTGTCTAACAATTTCAAGATAATTGCTGCAGCTTTTTATAGGTAAAGGATGAATTAGATCATAAAACACAGAATATGAACTGTTTAACAAGGAGAGGCAACAAACATATTCCACCCAAGCTTGACTATCACTCGCATTTTTAGCATACTTTCCAATATATGGGCAATGGTGTTTCTACTATTCATTTTGCTGTCAAATTAGGAAAATGTTATTCTTTCAAAGTTCCCAGGCTTCCTTAGTCCAACTGATGTAGCAGGATTGCAACTGAAAATATAGTCTTGCATTAAATAAAGAAATAAATAACTAAAAAAGAAATATATAATAGAACAAAGTGGCTTACAGGGTGGAGGATCCCTGTTGCAAGGAAAGTTTCTTTGAAGACATTCCAATCCTTCAAAAATACTGCAAGCACAAATTGATAATAATGCTTATCTATATTGGAAATTGAAATAAGTACACTCTATTGCAGAAACCAAACCATTTTGCTTCTCATCTATGCTATCTTTTATGAATGTCTTGCTTTAGATAGATAAAACCTCCTACAACTTACCTGCGGTTTGTGCTATCAAATGTTAAGTTATTGGCCACTAAGTTCCTGCACAAGTTCCATGCAGTGGTCGCTTAGTATTATTATTGGTAGTGAAACAACTTCTATCATATTCAAGCAAGAAAAACTCAATATTGATCTCTTGTTGGAGAAACTAGTTTACAATTACACATTAAACAATATATGATCATATGATATATTAACTTTACAGTTTAAAATATTTAGTGTAGAATGTAGATGTTTTATTGGATTTTCATGTAGTAAAATAAGAAGTCAATGTATGACAAAGAGAAGGAGAATTAGTATTTGATATAAAGAAATGGTTCAAATAAAGCAAAATGAACTGGCAAACAAGTGTCAATGTCAAAAACTATTTCTCGACAGAAGCAGTATGACATGTCAATATATCTATAATGAAAAACAAAAATAGTAAGATAAAAGTTTTAGATAGGTTATCACCGCAAAAGCAATAGTAAGTACTCGTCTTAAAAACAGTATAATTAAGTTCCAAGAATGATAGTTGTACTCTTTAATTTCATAAATCTATTAGTTCTATGAGTTGATATTGACATGTTTCGACGTTCACTATTCCAAATTAGACAAAGAATAACAGGGTTTAGCTCTTCTTAGATCATAAAACTTACAGGTGAACAATGTCATATCATCAACTACAAAATCTACAGATCAACTTTCCACATCAATCCCTTCTTGAAATGATGCAACAACAAGAATAGTTAGATGAAACCTTTTTGCTAACTATGAGATTTCAAATCTGTTTTGAAACAAGTTGTCTATTAGAAATAGAAAAATAATTTTAAAAATTTATTTTCACACTTCACTTGGGGATTTATTAATGAGAGAGAATTGAGAAAACTTGTTGGTCCAAGTAAAAAGGTATGGTCAAGCAGTGAGAAAGATAAAGGAAATGCTCCAAAAAAAAGGAAAAAAGAAGAATAAGGGAAGCTAAGAAAGAAATTTTAGTTGGACAACATAAATCTGAGAAGAAAACATAAATGTATGTTCGTTGCGGGCTAGAAGTCAGAAATTTCACATAGTTGGTGGATAATAAGAAAGTAAGTACCAGTGTTGTAAGGCTCTCAGCTCAAATTGCTGGTTTTTGCTCGAGATTGGTGAGATTGCTAATCTTCTGTTTCTTCATTGCCCTTTTACTTCTAAGATTCAGCAAAAAAATATTTTCTTTTAGCTGAGATTGTGTGGTTGTATTGAGAGGTGCTGCAGACTTGTTAATGATCTTATTTCGGAAGTTTGAAAGAAACCCTAAAGAGAGAGTACTGTGGAATGAGCAATCATTCCTTAATGGGTAATCTGGCTACGGAGGAGCCCAAAAACTTTTGAGGATAAGTGAAAATTCATCAATGATAAAAATACCAATAAACTACTAGGAGAGAAAGTTTGCCTCAGGGATGTAACACCCAAACCCCAATGATGCAGAAAACTGTAAGGTCCCACAGATGAGGCAATTAGTAGAAGAAACCCCTCAGCCCAAATAAAGCAAGAGATCCACAAAAGAATCTCCACCTTGGCTAGTATTCTTTAAAGCAACCTTGAAGAATCTGAAGAGACCACCCCCAGTAGCTTTAGGTTTCTAATTTGCACATGTACAGTTGTGTCATGTTTTGCCTACTTCCTAGCAATCTACAAAAAAGTCAACCTCATCTCTTCTATACTTTGCCCCTTGGGAGGCTACAACCTAACCTGTGATAGATTTCCAACATTCTCACCTTCTTGATCCCCAAAGCACCTGTTCTACCCTTCAAAGCCTTGCCCTTTTCCATGTAGAGGCAACTACTGTCTAGCATGGCCAAGGATAATAAGTTTATCTTAAACAACATAACCACCCCCCATCACCTAGAATAACCAGAAAGGCCAATGGGCATTCTAATTTTTCACAGTGACATTTCAATGCCCTTAGAAGAACCACCTTAACCCTTTAGGACCATCATTGCAAGGTACATATGTTTAAAACCAACCATCAGTTGCTGTCATATGAATTCTTTGTGAAGATACTATATCTGATGACTTTTTATGTTTGCCTGTATCCCCTTCTTGCCATTGTTTTAGTATACTGCACCTAGCTTGCCTGTCATGGTCTTTCTAGTGGCAGTAGAACCCCCACACATCCTTGCATGGGATTTTGACCAATTCATCTTAATTGATGTCAAAGTCTCTTCGACCTGTTGAAATATTATCATGCCTGAATTGAGATTGCCACAAGGTACCCAAGGATTTCTTTTGCACCTTGCTTGCTGATAAAGCAACAGTCAGTTTTCATCTTCTCAGAAAAAAGAGTAAGGAACTAAGTGGTCATTTGACAGAGGAAGTGACACCAAAAGAACTAGTTTCTATTATTCATTGAGTACAATAGATTCATCAGGATGACAAACATACTAAAGTGATATAATAAATATTATTCTACTATTATTTTGCCTTTTTATATACATCTTGCTAAAATTACTTCCTCGAATGCAACTTGTTCATAAATCCTCCACCATATAACAAGAGCTCTAGTTTGCTCCATATATCCTTTCTTTCTCCTCATTAATTAAATTAGCAGTGATGCCATTATAAAATCAAGTGAAAATGTGCTAGAAGTCCTTCCAACTCTTGATTGGTTATCTTCCCTAGTCTGTTTGTTTTCCTAGAAAAAAAACTTCTCCAAATCATATTGTACAAAGACTTTTTTCATTCTTCTTTACTACAATCTGAAATTGTACTTCATGATGAACTTTCCCACCTTGAACTTATTCTGGTTTCTTCACTATTTCACATGAGAGTTATTAAACCCAATGTAACAGAATGGAATACATAAGCAGCTGGTCTGGAAATTGGAACTATGTCAACATCCATAGAAGAAAAGGAAAACAAACTCACTATAAAAGATGAGGCCTTGTCAAAAACAACTTAATATCTACACCCCAGACTGCAATATTTGTCTTATCCTAAACATTCCTCTAGTGAGTATTTTATTCCTGGATTCATGACAAAGATGAGTTCATAAAATGTGGTCCCCCTTTCCCCTTCCCCCTTCCCCCTTAAATAAATTAAAAAAAAAGAAAAAAAGCTTCAAGGCCAGATTTCAATCCTACTAAAGGTTGCAGGGTTCTATCAGAAAATAAAGGTTGTTACAATGTCAAAAGTCTATTCAACGGATAAGAGAATAAAAACAATAGAAACAAGTACAAACAGATATTTCATAAACATTACATGACAAGAAAAAAAAAAAAAAAAAAAACCATTTACATGCAAAATGGGATTGAGATATTCTTAACCAAATATTACTAGTATATATATGAGGAAAGAAACAACTCTACATGAATTGTTCAGGACAGTATTTTATAACCTAAAAAATCAAGATGAAAAATAAACAGAGAACATGTATCATAACTGAAGGAAATGAAAAATAAAGAGACATACAATTGTAAACCTGACTTTAGCCATGAAGGAAAACTTCCTGATAACTCATTGTATGACAAATCTCTGCATGCAAAAACATATTAGCTGAGTTAGAATGCATAGAAATCACTATCAAATTAGAAAATTAAAGAATGTTACAGAAGGATTATATAACTTATATGAAATGTCTGTTTGTCACATGCTGAGGACAAGTCAAAAAGCTTGTCCAAATAGAAACAGCATCAGATCATTTTTTCAAAAAAACCCAGAAGGTTAGCAATTCAATCTACAGAATTCCTGAGGACGAGTTTCAGCATTCACAGTAACTGCATCAGTTGTCTTTTTTTTTTTTTTTTTTTTCAATCTTCTGGAAGAAGTAGTTGAATTCTAGAATTGGCCCATTAAAGAAAAGAAGTCAGTCGCATGACTGATAATAAATGATCATCTCCAGTATGTTGTAGTGACAAGAAGAAAAAGGGGAAAATAGACATAAAACATGCATACATGCATGTGCAGACACACATTCACCTTCTTCCTTACCCTAGACAAATTTACCTCAAAACTCCAAAGCACTTCAAAATTTTGGGTACTCAAATAATTTGTTTTGGTTAAGGAGATCTCATATAGCCATTGGCTCTCATTGCTGTATTTTGTACTTGGGGATTGGAACATATGCTAACCATTCTTTCCTCCATTACTCCTTGATTTTGAGTTGTTGCAGAGGTCATTTTTAGTAGCAAGGTTCTACTGGTGTTTCTATTATGAAGGTTGTACCTTTCTAGAATTTTAGTAGGTGCTGGGATTGGGGGTGGAGAAGCAGCCCTAGTGACCTTTGTGCATCATGTTATTTGACTGGAAAAGAGTGTCAAGATCATTGAGGATGATAAAAGATTAAAGACTAAATTGTGGCAAAGATATCTATTTTTTCATGTCTCTTTGGATGTTCGTTACCATGGGGTTCTCAAGTGTTCCCTTTAGAATCATTTTTGTGGGATTGGAATTTGATTTACCTCCCAGTTAGGACAGTGATGGACATAGTTTGTGTGCTCCACCAGGTGGTATTTTGAAGCTTAATTTCAATAGATGCTCCTCGCACATTCTGGGTCAAATCAATATTAGCAAACTGATGCAGGATCATAGGGGTGGGATTATTTAATCTCTCTTGAAGTGGGGCATTTTTAGGTTAATTATTGAAGGGGAGATCCTTGCTTCACCTTGGGTTAAAAAATTGAAAGGCAGTTTGGTCTGACTAATATACTGGTCATGAAAGATTGATAGTTTTGTCTTTGGGACTAATTGTCAGAGGTCAGGTTATATATATTATATGTTCCTGCAAATTCACCATTTTAAAAAAAAAAAGGAATTTTCCTGTTTTTCATTCACTTGAACAAGTTCTTTCTTTTATCTAATAAAAAGCAAACATAGTGCCTTATAAGATACAGGCTGTGAAATGCTTGTAGATCCAATTTAACATATTACTAAAAAACAAGGGCTTACATAGTTTGAAGTTGTTCACTTTTTTGGGCAGGGAAAGTTCCAGAAAGTCTATTGGTTCCAAGAAATCTGATCATTGAAACAGCAGTTGAAGAAAATAGAACTGTCAGGGAAGTATCAAAAGCATGATCTGCAAGCCAAGAAAGAAAGGGCTTATTTGATTCTTACAGGGAAGTGAGAGAACTCAAGTTGAACAAAGCATCCGGGATTTCACCTGTTAAGTTGTTGAAACTCAAATCCCTACAAGAGTAAATAAAAAAACAAAGAATAATACATAGACAAAACAAAGTCTGGCTGATATCTTTGTCATTTGAGGAATAAATGTATGTCATAACTTACAGTGTTTTTAAACTTTGAAATTCTCCAATATAAAATGGAATACTACCAGATATCAATGAGTTTCTTAGAACTCTGAAAAAAAAAAGGGATGGTTAAAGTCAGTTAATGGAGGTAAGAGAGGAAGAAAAAAATAGAAACAAAAGAAACGAATGAAGGATTATCTTACAGGTCAGTTAAATTCTTCATTTCCTTGATGAAATCAAGAGATGAGCTCACATTGGATAAATCACTTATTCGCCTACAAAGTTACTCATGAATGTCACTGGAACTGATCCTTTTTCATGGGAGAGAGGGATCCAGATGTTAAATTTTTGAACTAATTATACAGTGAAAACTCACAAAGTGGTCAATGAAGTCAATTTAGAAAAACTTGATGGTATTGGACCTTCGAGAGAGTTCCCTTGAAATCTCCTGCAAGACCATTTGAGAAACTTGCCACTGAAAACAATATCCTCACTAGGCATATTTGTCTCAGAATATGACTAAACTCTGAAGAGAGTTACATAAAAAAATATGCCTTATCATCAAAAGAAAGTGTCTTGAAGGTAAAATTATTATTATTGTTTTCTTTTAGCTTACAGAGACTCAAGCTTTGTCCAGTTCCCGATGAAGTCTGGTATCTTTCCTGTGATAGGAACATCTGTTGCAAACCTGAAACAAAATAGATGACTCATACTAAGCTGGGGAAACATAAAATTCATTAATGAAGACCCCGTAACATAAATAGAAAATGTGACGACACTGAATCTTTCTTACATGACTACCATGTCTTGAAGTTTAGCAAATGTAGAGGGTATCTCCCCACTCACTCCACTGCTGTCAATGTAACTGTTCAATTCATAAATAAAATTTCTTTAACTTTCTACCTATTCAGAGAAGATTAATTAAATCATCTATTATTTTAACACTGACATACAAATCCACAGACAAAAATAAAAGCAACAACTTACATTTGCTGAAGTTTGACTAGATTTCCAATTTCTGGAGGGAGAGTTCCAGAGAAGTTATTTGAACCAATAGACCTGAATGGCATAAATAAAAAATGTATTTACCACAAAAATAATCAAAATCAACATAGGGTATGAAAATAAATGTCAACTAGTTGTATAATTTAGTTTGTTAAAAAGTTTATATGACTTCAATTGTTTCTAAAAAAGCCATATATCTAAGAGAGTGTATTCTCATTTTCATTTCTTTTTTCTCTTCATCGGTGCTTCTCACTTGTTTCCCTACCCCAAAAACTCTAGAATTCAGAATGATGCAACTTGATCCCTTCAGAACTCCTAGGCAATACCCTAACTTTTAGTCTTTTATGTTCATTTTCTTGGAGACAAATCCTAATATTTTTTTTTTTATTTACAAAAACTAATCAATATCCTTGAAAAAGGAAAATGTTCTCAGAACTTACAACATTAGAAGTTCCTTCAGATTTCCAAGCTCCTTAGGAATGGTTCCAGAGAGTGCATTATGCGAGACTGACCTATTCAGACAACAACAACATGAGAAGATGAGAGGATCAAGAAACGAATCTTAGGAGTTATTGCAATTTAAAGTTAATTGGGAAGCTTTATTTCTTTTTAATTAAAAAAAAACACAAATGCTACAACTACATATCAAGTAGAGAGTATATGAAAAGGATACAACTGAGTGAAACTATGCACTTAAATTTGTATTTCATTGTATCAATATGTACAGCATGTACATGACAAATAACACTGAAATAGGATGATTCCTGTCACATGGACGGAAAACTTATAGAATTGCATCTGTGTTTCACTAGAAGGGAAACAATTATAAATAAATGAGGATATATCCACAGTTCCTTCTTGTTGGTTAAAAGATAAATAGGAACGTTTATTCATGGTTGAAGAAAAATTTATGTGCTTTGTTAGTGATAAAGTCCAAGGACAGAAGTAGGCAAAAGCAGTCCAACACACAGTAAGCTTATAACAAGAATTTCCCTAGCACTAAGATGGTCTTGCTGCATTTGGACCACTGGCTAAGCTCTTAAAAGCTTTAGGTTCTGTTTGAATCACTTAAGGTATTAGGAAAAGGGAAAAAAGTAGGAAGGAGTCCAAAATTTGTTATCTGGTTTACCATGGAAAACATGAAGGAGAATTAAATATGATGAAAATTAGTTAGAAACTCATGCATTTCAAATTCTTTAATCTTTATATAAGAAAGAAAAGTAGAGAAATAAATTTCGAAAAGTATGTGAGAGAAATCTACTAACTTCAAATTTATTTTTTATTGTCTTTCCCTTTTGTTTCCTCCCAGATTTCTACTCCATTGGTTTTCCTCAGACCTTCCAAGATCTAAACAGAGCCTCGGCGAAAGCCTTATTTTAAGGATAAACTTGGACTAGATGCCCTTGAATCCTCAAATGCACATTAGATTAAGTGGTGCTACTCATTGTGTAGTAAGGTGGTAAGTTAAGATCTTAACTGCTTAAAGGGCTTGTCCAATTTGTTTCACCAGTTTACAAGATTCTATATCTATGCACAAGACTTTACTGAGTTCATTGAACATTTTTCCCCCACTTAAGAAATGAGGTGAGAAGAAGCACTAAAAAAAATGTTCTCCAACAAATATAAAGGTTCCTTAATAGGAAATTCCGATATAGCTATTTTGAAGACAAGCTGCTATACATTATAACATAGGAAAGGAGGTATAAACAGGTTTTGTAAAATATCAGCAGACATGACACAACTCATGCGAAGAAAAGGCAAAGACCTATTTAGATGTGTTTCACAATGTTAATAAAAAATACAAGCAGTTTCACTTTCGTGTTAATCAATCCACTTCATTTGTTCCTAACTGCACAATGACCTCCAAATTTTATTCAGAATCCTGTGGCTAAATTCCTGTTTACTTAAGAGTCCATTACAGAAAATGGAATTCAAATGAGGACCAACAATTGTGTCAGAGTACTTACAATATAATCAATTGAGATAAATTTCCAATAAATGAAGGTAGGGGACCTGTGAAGTAATTCTTATCGAGCTTCCTGCACAAAGTTTTAAAAAACTAATTAACAAGAAATTTTCACACATCTAGCTTAATAGCCTAAGCACAGGGAATAGTTCTTACAAAACCATGAGATAAGTAAAGGCCTTGAACTCCTCTACAATTACTCCCCTTTTGTTCAAAGCATGTACTCTCCTGAAAATATTATACATACACAATTAAACTTAATTTTAATAAAATTAAAGATTTTGGTGCTGTTCCAATATACTTATGCTTTGGTTATCAAATTTTTATGGCATGCTAGTAGACACATTCAACTTGAAAAGTTTCCACATACAGCTGAGTGATGTGACAGGTAGTGTTGCTATCATAACTGCAGTCACATTTGATAGCAGGATTATTAGCCTCACTCTCGAATTCAGTTCCATTAATGGCAGATCCGCTACATGGCTCCCCACTAATGTTCCACAGTGGCACAGCTTCTATGTCCCATTTTTGGAATAGAGAGTTCAATGCTTTCACTGTCTCAACAATCACACCAAACAGTAAGTAATGCATGCACTCGAAATCACATCATCCTAAACAAATTTTATCAAAGATTTATACAAAATGTTAATAAATTTGATGTGTTGGAAAACCGAAACTGACATGAAAAGAAATAACTTTGTAAAGCTGTAAATTAGCTATTAGTTGTCAATCTTTGTATTTTTAGGAAAGTAATTATTAGGAGTAATTCTTTCCCTTTAATCAGTGATTTAGTTTCCTGATTTGAAGGATTTGTATATGTTGTAAACTTTATAAAAGAATAATCTCAATGAAAGAAAATTATTCCCGTGAAACCCTATTTTTCAAGTTGGTATCAGAGCAAGCAATTTGCTTGCCAAAACCCTCCTTCTTCCTCTCTTTCAATCCATGTTCTCTCTGAAACCATGTCGGATATTTCAAACTAGTCCACTACTGTTCCTCAACCTTCTCTTAACAATCCCATCATCACTGATTCTTCAAAAATCAATCGTACCACCTCGGCAGATTTCATAGGTGTTGAAGAGGTCAAGGTCTTGCCAAATCCGCTTCAAGGAGTTGAAGTACTTTGTGACGTTGTCCTCCCCTTGTCATATCTCACCGAGTTTGAGGGTTAATTCAAAGATCTATGATTGATTCCCTAGATCATAATACATCTGATTTACATTCTCCTAAAGCTCGTGTTGTTGGATAGCACATGTAATTCACTCTGTCCAAATCACCACAATTTACTTGAATGGTGACAACTTTCTGAGATGGTCTCAATCAATTCGGATGTACATCAGAGGACGTGGAAAGATAAGCTACCTAATGGGTGAAAAAAAGGCTCCTGCAGTGAATGATCCGAACTATGCAATATGGGATGCTGAGAATTCCATGGTGATGACATGACTTGTGAATTCTATGGAAGAGGACATTAGCTCTAATTACATGTGCTATCTAACAACACAAGAGCTTTGGGAGAATGTAAATCAGATGTATTCTGATCTAGGGAACCAATCACATATCTTTGAATTAACCCTCAAACTCGGTGAGATACGAAAAGGGGAGGACAACGTCACAAAGTACTTCAACTCCTTGAAGTGGATCTAGCAAGACTTTGACCTCTTCAACACCTATGAGTGGAAATCTGCCGAGAATGGACGTCATCATAAGAAGACCATGGAAGACAATCGGATCTTCAAGTTCTTGGTTGGCCTTAATGTCGAGTTTGAAGAGGTAAGGGGGAGAATCATTGGAAGACAACCCCTGCCTTCAATTGGTGAAGTTTTTTCAGAAGTTAGAAGAGAAGACAGTCGGAGGAATGTGAGCAAGAAGGGACCTGGAGTTGCTATTGAAGGTTCAGCCTAGGTTACCACAGGTGAAGGCTATAATAAAGCCACTGCGTTTCAGCGCAAATCAGATGGAGGACCACGGGTTTGGTGTGATTTTTGCAACAAGCCTTGCCATACTCGTGAGAACTGTTGGAAAATCCATGGGAAACCTGCGAATTGGAAAAGAAAAACAGGTGACAAACTAGACCAAGCCATTATTCCTACTGCTAATGAGGCTAAGACCAGCCCCTTCACCACTGAGCAAATGGAGCATCTTCTTGCACTGCTGAAATCCGACTCGACATCCGATACTCCTAGTGTTTCTACGACACACATAGGTAATGAATTATATGCTCTATCTTGTCATTTTAAATCTACTCCATGGATAATCGATTCTGGAGCATCCGACCACATGACCAATTCCTCAAACATGTTTGAATCCTATTCACCGTGTCTTGGAAATAAAAAGGTTGGGATAGCTGATGGTAATTTCTCATCTATTACAGGAAAAGGTCTAATAAAAATCTTTTGAGGTAATAGATCTTAAATCTGTTCTCCATGTTCCTAAACTTACTTGTAATCTCTTGTCTGTTAGCAAATTATCTAGAGATTCTAATTGTTGTGTTATCTTCTATGAATCTCATTGTATTTTTCAAGACCGAAGCTCAGGGAAGACAATTGGTAGTGCTAGGATGATCAATGGTCTCTATTATTTCGAGGATAATTTACCTAGTAATAAAATTGCTCAAGGACTAAGTAGTATTAGTTCTCTTTCTGTTTGTGATCAAATAATGGTTTGGCATTGCAGATTAGGTCATCTTAGTTTCTCTTATTTAAAACATTTATTTCCAATGTTATTTCAAAAAGTTGATCCTTTATCATTTCAATGTGAAAGTTGTTTATTGGCAAAGAGCCAATGTAAAACTTACATTCCAAAACCCTACTATGCATCAAAACCATTTTATCTTTTTCACAATGATGTTTGGGGACCTTCAAAAGTAACCACAATTTCAGGAAAAAAATGGTTTGTGACCTTTATAGACGACCATACACGTCTTTGTTAGGTATATTTAATGAGGGAAAAATCTGAAGTCGAAAGGATTTTTAAAGAATTTTACAGAATGATTGAAAACCAATTTCAAACAAAAATCAGTATTTTGAGATCTGATAATGGGATTGAGTACTTTAATAAAGTTTTGGAAACCTTTTCAAACGAGAAAGGAATTTTACATCAATCCTCGTGTTTTGACACCCCTAAACATAATGGAATAGCTTAATGTAAAAATAAACACTTGTTAGAAGTAGCACGGGCTATGATGTTTTACATAAATATTCCAAAATACTTATGGGGGAATGCCATACTAACTGCTTCATATCTAATTAACAGGATGCCTACAAAAATTTTGCAATATACTACTCCTTTGGAGTGCTTGAAAAATGTATTTCCAGAATCTCGAATTAATTCTGAATTACCCTTAAAAATATTTAGTTGCACTACATATGTACACATTCCAAAAAGGTCAAGATCTAAGTTAGACCCAAGAGCAGAAAAATGTGTTTTTTTAGGATATACTCCTAATAAAAAGGGTTACAAATGTTTTAATCCCCTTACAAAACGTTTTTACACAACTATGGATGTTTCCTTCATGGAAAATGTCCCATATTTTACCAAAAAGTTACTTCAGGGGGAGAAATTAGTGGAACCAAATTTTTGGGAAATTGTTGAACCTTTGCCTAGTGTAATTCTTGATATCTCTCTTGAAAAAGAAAATAAGGAAACTAAGCCTACTGAATCCAAATCTGAAATTGGTCTATTAGAAGAAGAAATACTACGAATAAAAAAAAATATAAACAATCTTGAGCCTATGGTTTATTCAAGGAAAAAAGTCCCTAGAAGAAGTAAAGACCAGTCGATCATCCCAGCACATGGTCAACTGAAAGCCCTGGGCAATGGCTCTCTAAATGCCTCAGGTAACCCTCCTTCTGTTCCTACTCCTATACATGCTTCTTCTTCTCCTGTTACTGATCTAAGCTTACCATCACACTTTGATACAAGTCTAGAAATATCTGCACCCGAACCTGGTTTAGGATTAGCCCCAATTGTTCCTGCACAGGACCTTGACCTTGATCTCCCTATGCTCTTAGAAAGAGAACCCAAGCTTGCACTAAACATCCCATTTCCAAATATATCTCCTACAATAACCTTTTTGACAACTATTGAGCATTCACTACAAATATTTCAAAACTTGCAATACCTAGAAATATTCAAGAAGCACTAGATGAACCGAGTTGGAAATTGGTAGTGTTTGAGGAAATGAATGCCTTAAAAAAGAATGGCACTTAGGAGGTTGTAGATTTACCAAGGGAAAAAAAAGTTGTAGGGTGCAAATGGGAGTTTACAATAAAGAGTAAAGCAGATGGAAGTGTTAAGAGATACAAAGTCAAACTTGTGGGAAAGGGTTTTACTCAAACCTATGGGATAGACTACCAAGAGACTTTCGCCCCCGTAGCTAAAATAAACTCGATTAGAGTTTTGTTGTCCCTTGCAGTAAATTCCAATTGGCCTTTACACCAATTGGATGTTAAAAATGCCTTTCTTAATGGAGACCTAGAGGAGGAAGTGTTCATGAGTCCTCCACCAGGTTTTGAAGAAAGTTTTGGAGTTGGGAAAGTGTGCAAATTGAAGAAGTCCTTATACGGACTTAAGCAATCGCCTAGAGCTTGGTTTGAGCACTTTGGCAAAGTAATAAAGCATTATGGATATACTCAAAGTCACGATGTTCTACAAACCTTCAAATGAAGGTAAAGTAGTCATCTTAATTGTGTATGTTGATGATATTGTGTTAACTGGGGATGATTGCAATGAACTAGAGAAGCTGAAGGGGAAATTTGCTGAGGAATTTGAAATTAAGGACTTGGGGGCATTAAAATACTTTCTTGGGATGGAGTTTGCTAGGTCCAAAGAAGGTATTTTTGTAAATCAACGGAAGTATGTTCTTGATCTTCTTGATGAGACAAGTATGTTAGGATGTAAGCCTACTAAAACACCCATAGAGCCGAATGTAAAATTGCAACCTACAAAAGCCAAGAATGTGAAGGACCGGGATCATTATCAGAGACTTGTTGGGAGATTGATCTACCTATCCCATACACGCCCTGACATAGCATTCTCAGTGAGTATGGTTAGTTAGTTTATGCATGCGCCTGGACCAGAGCATTTTGAAGTTGTTTACAGGATTCTAAGGTATCTAAATGGGACACCAGGTAGAGGCCTTCTGTTTTAGTCACAAGGACACCTACAAATTGAAGCCTACACCAATACAGATTGGGCTGGAAGCATAGTGAATCGAAGGTCCACCTCTAGGTACTGTTCATTTGTAGGTGGCAACTTGGTTATGTGGCAAAGTACAAAACAGAACGTGGTTGCTAGAAGCAGTGCTGAGGCTGAGTTTAGAGTTGTAGCTCATGGTATTTGTGAGATTATGTGGATAAGAAGATTATTGGAAGAGTTAAAGATGACAGGTTCATCTCCTATGAAGTTGTATTGTGACAACAAGGCAACAATTTCAGTAGCTCACAATCCGGTTCTCCATTATCGCACCAAACATGTGGAAGTGGACAAACATTTCATTAAAGAGAAGATAGATAACGGATTGGTTTGTATGACTTATATCCCTACCGAGGAACAAGTGACTGATGTCTTCACCAAAGGACTACACAAGAGACAATTCGATTTTCTAGTTGGCAAGCTGGCTATGGAAGATACCTTTAAGCCAGCTTGAGGGGGAGTGTTGGAAAACCAAAATTGACATGGAAAGAAATAACTTTGTAAAGCTGTAAATTAGCTATTAGTTGTCAATCTTTGTATTTTTAGGAAAGTAATTGTTAGGAGTAATTCTTTCCCTTTAATCAGTGATTTAGTTTCCTAATTTTAAGGATTTGTATATGTTGTAAACTATATAAAAGAATAATCTCAATGAAAGAAAATTATTCCCATGAAACCCTATTTTTCAAGTTGATGATAAGCAAACCAAAAGGAAATTGAAAAATAGAAACATTTTTCACTTGAGGTTGGTCCAATTAGGATGAAATGGAGTCAATTTAATTTGAATGAAACAAAATTATAATTGAATTTTCTTTTTCATAAGATTTGAATTTATATTGGGGCATACAAATAAAAATTTTGGTATAATAACTTCATTTTTTATTATAATACATTATGAATAATATTTTATTATTAAAATTGCATTTAAATAGAAGAAAGTACATATAATATAAATTTGAAGTAGCTTGATTAAAAAAAATGCATAGATGATGTTGGAATTAGATTTGAACTTAGCTTAAATACCTGTTTGTTAATAAACAAATTTAGGAGAAGAAGATTTTGCCTTAGGAGTTTGTTAATAAAGAGAAAAATAAGAGAAGAAGAAAGAGAAGAATGAGAACCGTATTTTTGGTATATTACTAATATTTAAGTGCATGTGATAATAAGATTTATATTTTAAGGTGGATGTATAAATAGAAGTAGAATGGATTTGTAGAGATATTAAGTGGATGCATATATAATCTCTCAATTCATTCTTTTTTTTTTTTTCATAAAAAGCAAATAAATTAGATGCGCTTCTCCTTTTTTGCTTCATTCTCTCTTCATCACTTGTTACCTAAAATCTTTAAAATTAGACTTGCTTCTCTAAATTTCTTCTAAATTTTCTCAATAGGCAAATGAATTCCAAATTAAGCAAGACTTGTTAACTCTCAAAATATTTTGGAACTCACAAACTAATTTAATCAATACTAAAATTTTATAAACTAAAACTTATCAAGAATGACTTTGTTAGTTTCTTCTTTATACAGGACTATTATTTTATGGATTTTCTCATTAGGAAAATGAAATTCAAATCAAGAGAGATTTAATGCGTTGGACTCATTAACGAGTCTAATAATTCTTAAAAATAATTTGAAACTCAAATACTTATACAATGAATGCCAAAAATTCATGGAAAAAAATTGGTTTAGAATGATTCTTTTTTTTTCTTTTTTTTCACACAACGAGACAAACTGACTCTAAATCAAGTGAGAGTTAATGCATTGAATTTGTTAATAAGTTTATTAATTTTAAAAAATAATTTGAAATTAAAAAACCAATCTAATTAATACCATAAATTAACATACTATAGTCTCAAATGAATTTGTTGTTTCTCCTTTGCACATAACTATATTTTTATGAATTTTTTCACCGGGAAAATAGCTTTAAAATAAATTTCAAATTAAGATAGACTTAATTCGTTGGATTCATTGATGAATATAATAATTTTAAAAAAATAATTTAGAACCCAAAAATAAAACCAATAAATACCATAAATAATGAACTAAAACTAGGTTAGAATGGCTACAATTTTCCCTCTACACAGAATTTCATTTTTTCAAATTTTCTAATGGATTCAAAATCATGTAAGACTTAATAATTTAAATTTGTCAATAAGTTGTATTCAAAAACCGACTCTATTAATATTAGAACTTCCATAACAAAAAAAAATGATTTAGAGAACTTTATTGATAATATGAACACATAAGGACCAAACTTGGTTTATTTGTATATTTAAAAAAATGAGTTCTATATTTTTTTTTTTAATTCATTTTAAATAAAATATTAATAATCATTATTTTTAAAAATATTATTATTCATTTTTATTTAAAAATATATAAATACACCTTTACTAAAATGTTAATATCCATATTCTATAACATCAACTAAAACAATATCATTCTTTTTTAGAAAAAAAAAAAAAAAAAAAACAATTTCAATGATTTTATTATATATTTTATCAAACACCCTTCTAGAAAACAACTAGAAGTATCCTGCATCCCACTAGACCCGTTTGTTCTCTACCTTGAAAACAACTTTAAAAACCAAGTTTAAGAAAACACAACATATTATTTTCTATTTTTAGAAATTTAAAATATTTATATCAGCACCGCCAGGCTATTGTTCTTTTTCCTTTTTTAACATTTAGTATTTGGACTGAGATATAGAATAATGAATAATGCAATGGAAAAATTGCCGAGCCAAACAATATTTTTATTACCAATTAATAAGGCAATAATTGCCACCTTTTGGGAAAAAAACAAAAAATGAATTAAAAATAAATAAATATATAATATTTTTAGAATAAACTATCCTGCCCACCACCCCACATCACCGAGAGCATGACCTGAGTACCTAGAAATTTTCAATTTTATTTATTACCTTATGATTATTATTGTTTTAACTGTATCATACTTTCCCAATTGGGAGAATTATGTTTTGATGGGCCAATTTAGGAATAATAACATTTTCAAAACCCAAACTTTCAATAATCCAAGATATGTCCACTGTTTGGAAAAATATTAAAGGAAACATGCACTATCTACTGTTTTAAAATGCTATTCCAAAATTGCCCATTAGTTGTCCCTGTCAGCAGCCACTGTCTCTCACGACACCGTCTCTCACGCATCAAGGAGCCCTTTTCTGAAGTTGGCCTCCAGACGAGAGAATCCCTAAAAAAGCCCTATTTTTTCCTCTGCCATTCTCAATCCTCGCAGATACTAATCTAATCAAGTTATTATTATTGTTTTTGCAACCCCCGTTTGATTCCCAAGAAAATCCACCCCCATTCGATTTCCGGGAAAGTCCATCCTCGTTTGATTTCCGAGGCCCTCTTCTGAAGTTGGCCTCCAGACGAGAGAATCCCTAAAAAAGCCCTATTTTTTCCTCTGCCATTCTCAATCCCCGCAGGTACTAATCTAATAAATTTTTTTTTTTTTTTTGCAACCCCCGTTTGATTCCCAAGAAAATCCACCCCCATTCGATTTCGGGAAAATTCATCCTCGTTTGTTTTCCGAGAAAATCCATCCTCGTTTGATTTCCGAGAAAATCCATCCTCATTTGATTTCCGAGGCCCTTTTCTGAAGTTGGCCTCCAGACGAGAGAATCCCTAAAAAAAGCCCTATTTTTTCCTCTGCCATTCTCAATCCTCGCAGGTACTAATCTAATCAAGTTATTATTTTTTTTTTTGCAACCCCCGTTTGATTCCCAAGAAAATCCATCCCCCATTCGATTTCCGGGAAAATTCATCCTCGTTTGATTTCCGAGAAAATCCATCCTCGTTTGATTTCCGACAAAATCCATGCAAAACCCCTAAGAAAGACAAAAAAAAAAGTGCTTTTTTTTTTTCCTCCATGTGTTTTCTTGATCTGATCTAGGGGTCTCTTTGATTTTGGGCCATTGGATTTAAATTTCACAAACCCTAAATCCACGATATTTGAGCCATGCTGAAAAATCCAACCTTTGCCTGCAAATCATGATCAGATTACCAAATAGCATCTTATGTTTTTTATAAAAAAAAAAAAATTGGACAGATTTTGCATCCTGCGTGGGCTGGTAGGAAGTATCGGGACCTTTCACAGGGACGATGAACAATGGAGGGGTATTTTTGGTATGAAATAACACCTCAGACCAGAATGCATGTTTCCTTTAATATTTTTCCAAACAGTGGACATATCTTGCATTATGGAAAGTTGGGTTCCGAAAATGTTATTATTCCCAAATTGGTCCATCAAAACATAATTCTCCCTTCCCAATTCACATCTTTTTTGCAGAGCATCAAACCCGACCCTATTTCAAAATTGAAAAGCTAGCACTTCATTTCTACAATGGAGTACCCTTCTGTTTCAATTAATATTCTATGAATTTTCTCAACCTACAATTTATAAAAACTATTAAGTTTTGAGGGGTTGCAGAGAAGAAATTGAAGATGAAGAAGGAAGAATGAAAGCAAAGACCCAGAAAGAGTAATAGCGAACACTTGCAAAGTGATAAAATCATACATTTCTGGGCATGCAGCTTCACTTACTTGGATCTACAACAATGAATTAAGAAAGAAGGAGAGAGAGAGAGAGAGAAAGAGATTGAAGATTGGCACGTACCTTCGGATGGGTGTAAAGTGGCATTCTGGGCGGTGGATTTCTGAAATGAAAGGATATGCAGAAGGAGGATGAAGGAGAAAGAAGAGAAGAGTGAGGAGAGAGCCATTTGGGCCGCCGCAGCTTCAACTTCTTCCTCGCATCTCAGAATGTAGAAGAAATATACAAAAAAGGAAAAGAGGAAAAGATGGGAACGGCAAGTCGCAGGTCGTTAGAAAATGACTGAGGTCTAAGTTGACTTAGACCTTTGGTGCGCAGCCAGAGTATTAAATAACTATCACGTGGTTGACGGGTTTGTGATTCAGGAAGAGAGTCCGGAATCACAAAAGAGAGCCCGGCCGCCCGCCCTCCGTATGCACCAATCCACCACGGTACCACCTACATATTAGACTTGGGTCCGTACCCCTGCCGTAGACTACTTTTATGGATCCGTCCATGCAGCCCATGTCAAGTGAGCATTGAAATAAAATCATAATAAGGCAAAAAAATATTTCAGGTAATACCTATATTTGAGACACATAAATGATTGTATTTTCCCTCTACTTTTTCGGTTTGATTCATTTTACTCGTGGTTGGTTTGGCGCAAATTATTATTATTATTTTTTTTCAATTTAAACATGTGGTTGTAGCTTAAGGGAGAAGACTACATGGATGAGTCATGTACAAATGAACGAAAAAAAATAAAGAAATATATGAAAATGACCCTTCAGTACAAGTGGAAACTGAGAGAAATGTTGACCAACTTGCTTGCTAAAATAGTTGGGAGCAAATTGCCTTTATGGCGCCGCCCCTCAACAATTGGTATTAAAAGAAAATGAATTTTCATCCAATACTCAATTTCTTTGTGACATACTGAGGAGTCCCAATGAATTAGAAGGCAGGCTAAATACAATAAATCTTGTTCACTTATATCCGTGTCAGATTTTTTTTTTGTCCCACTTCTTTAACCCTTGAAATTATATATGCAACTTACATGTCCATCTCAACACTGACAAAGCCAACCCCACTTGTTGGTGTCATGCCAACCAGAGTCTAGTCCTTTCAATTTCATTGGAGGTAGGCGAACTTCTTTCCTTCTTCGTGCTTCTTAAAAAGTCCATTCAACGGCGTCTGACACGAGACGGACTTCTTTTCTGCACAAAAGGATATCCAGACGGGTGATCCAGACACACCCCTCCGAAATTTAAATCAAACAAGGATAACTTTAACTATTTGCAGGAGAAAATGAGCCTTATTCATGTTTTTTAAGGGGTTTATATAAGATTGATGACACTCTTATTATAGTGCTGACGATGCACTCTAGCCTTTATGGTAATGATGATTGCCCATAGGGTGGCTAGGGAATCATATCAGATAAGGGTGACTAATTGTTGCCATTTATTGGCGTGTCAGAATCTTAGACCATGCAGTTGACTGTCTATTTGGCCCGCCAATGTCTGGAATTGTGTGTAATAATTAATTGACATTGACTTGTGGGTGTAAATGGGTCCCGTTTGCCACCCAAATGTCAGGTGTGATTTATCACGCATACTAGAGATCCTAAGGACTTGATTGGACTGATCTTCCCATCTAAGAATCCAACAAGTTTAGGCTATCGATCCCGTCTGGCCTTGCAGGAGAAGGAAACTCTCTCATTTTTTGTATAAGACGGAACTTATCTTGGTCTAAATGGAATGATCTTAGACAGGTTACATGCCTATCTTAGACGACGAAGAGGTCTTAGGCTTGAGAGGGACACGTGGAGGGAACCCCCATACCACCCACCTACTAAAATGTATTTTAGTTGTATTTTTTTTTTTTCATTTTTCTACATTTGCAATAAAAATAAATTATATATATATATTTCAATATTTATTTATAAATATAATTTATTTTTCATAGAATTTAAAATTTAAAAATAAAAATTAAAAGGGAAATACCAATATCTCATCTATTTTCTTAGAAGAATAAAAATAAATATAAATAAACAAAATGGGATTGAAACAAAGTGAATCATCATCGATCCACTCTATCACTATTCCTAATTAACCAACCTAATTTTCTCTAAAAATTATTTTTTTCTAAGCTCCAATGTCTATATCTCATCTACATTTCTTGGCCATTCTTTGTATATTTTAAATAAAGAAATCAAGATTCAATTAAATTTGGTCATCGAAAGCTTCACGACCGACCTCAGAGAAATAAATGACAGCGTAGACGGTTGTCACCAAGGTTTAACAAAGTCAGAAATTTCAAATTGGGAATATTAGCCAATATTCTTGCTGAAATTTTGAATTTTGACTTACCACCAAAGTTCGACAGTTGGAATGTCGCGATGCCCTTAATAGCATAGAAAAAAAGAAAAATTGGCTATTTAAATTAAAAGTGAGGCACGTGAGGGCTTTATCACTAAGTTAGTTTTCATTTATATACTAATGATGCACAAAAAATATATAAACCTTATTTTATCTTCCCTAAAGCCATAATTTTACATCCATCCTGAAAATTAAATTTTAAAAATAAGATTTTTATGCTACAAAAAAATAATATATAAATAATTATAATTATCTTATTTTCAAATTCCATTATATTACTTGTTGAAAAACATACAAATCATCTTTTTCGAGGAATTTATTTATTATTTTTTATATAGTATAAATTTGTAAATAAAATCATAACAATTTTAAATACAAATTAATCATATGTATATTCAAAGTCCATAGATTTTGCTCATGAAATACCTAAAGGGGTGAATAGGTGTTCAAATTTTTTAAACTCAAAAATTAATTATTTTTAATTAATTTTGTCCTTTAATAGAGGAAAGTGAAAAAGAATAATCAAAGACTAAGACACAAAGGATTTTTAAAAACCACTTGTACAATCTTCTAGAGATATGCAAATATAAAAACTTAATTACGAGGTTAGAGACCTTCAATCACAAATCTATCATTCGAAAGAATAAGATACAAATTTATTTGATGGAAGTTATCCCCAAGTCTTACTCCCTAACGCTTACATTAAACTTTGTATCTATGACACAACACGACGCCTATTCTCAACGGATCATACCTTTATTAAGGAGCATGATATGCATATTGAATTCAAATACAAATCTCACAAATTTAAATTTTTGAAAAAATTAATAATTCAACATGGTATAAAGAGGTTATTTTGACAAGAGGTCATGCATTCAAGTCATCTCTTCATATTTTCTGTAATTTACATGGTTGTTTTCCCATTTGTTTCTCTCCTTCCCCAATTTGTAATTCTTTCTCCATTTGCTTCTCCCCTCCCCCAATTTGTAATTCTTAATCTATAGTTGGTTCTCCTTTCCCTTAATTTTTTGCTTGTTCATTTCCCCCCATTTGTTTTTCTATTCCCCAAATTGCTATTCTTTGTTTGCTTCTCTCCTCCCCTAATTTACAATATATGTATCTCTCCATGTACAGGTATGAGGTCGCTTGCATGTTTGTTTCCCCATTTGTTTCTCCCCTTCCCCTATTTGCAATTCTTTGTTTATGGTTGTTTCTTCTCCCCCAATTTGCAATATGGGAACATGTCCACTTACATATAAGGAGGGTGTTAAGTTTCGAGGACAAAGGGAAAACAAATTAATTTTTTGCAATATTCACATGAAAAGCTCAGAACTTCTTTTAGCATGATATTTATAGGACACAAATACTTGATTAGTCAAACTCGAATTTCCAAAATAAAAATTGATTAACATATGAAAATAAAAACATTCATGGAGAAATCTCCTGAGAGAAAAGAAATTAAGGGAGGCGAGTGAGGGAATAAAAAAGTTAAATTTTGTTTCTGAAGTCTCCTGAAAGACCTTGAAGCTTTTGTAAGAAAACCCTGGAAATCTGTATTTTTGGATTTTTTTTTTTTTTCTGTAGTAATTGAAAATTGAATTGACTTCAATTTAAATTTCCCACCCATGTTTTCAAAACTAAGAAAGATGTTAGGTTTAATCTTGGAAAGTACTGCGAGGAAAGGAGGAGAGGCAATCTGGATGCCTGTGGGTGAATTCAGTCCTTGTTTCATTAATTTATGTGTGACAGGGGGGATAAAATAGTTTTTATTTGGAAAAAGTGAGGGCTGCAAGCTAGGTTGCTTTCATTTGGTATAGAGGTTGACTTGCAAAGAAACGTGTTTACTGCAGTGGCAGCGAAGGCTGCAAGCTAAGCCATCACTGGGAGCAAGCCATTAACGTTTAAAACCAACTGCCTTATTCTGGACGCCTTAGCTCCCCTTTAGACTAAAGGACTCAAAAGGGATAGTTTGCATGGTTGGGGAGGGGTGCAGTACACAGGGAGGACGATAAACGCTCACCCCTACTCCGAGCCCTTGTCCCTACTACCAAAACTTCATAAGAAAACTTTATTAATGCTAAAAAATTATAAGGTGCCGGAGAAAATAGAAAAATGAGAGCCACCCTGTCTATTATCTATCATTGATCTACTTTAACATTGGCGTACACAAACGTCTAAGTACATGGTATTCGGTACATGTAATTTCCTTTTTATTAGTACATTAAAATCCTGCGAATGTTTGAAGTATGAAAAAAGTATCCAAGCAATACACATATAATACTGCTGCCAGAACTAAAAATATGAGGGGAGAAGAAGTTCACTCATGGCTTAGAAGGTGAAAACTTGACGAGAAAGTGAATGCACGGCTATGTCCGGTGACAAAGTGATCATCTTCCATCTCCAATAACCTCATGGAGCTTGGGCTCAGTGAAATTTATGGGGGAAGGCGCCAGCTTACTTGCATCATCATTATAATACTTTCCATGATCGTGGGCACTGCCATTCTTAGAAGCAACAGATATTTGAGTATCTCCCTCGTCCAGAAGCTCACTAGTAATATCTTTGAAATCCCAATCTGTTAAATAACTGGGTTTTACGGTAACTGCGCTTATTTCAATGTCTCCTGCAAGCATTGCCACAGCTCGTGACATGGTTGGCCTCAGCAATGGTGACGACTGGGTGCACAAGAGAGCCACTCCAATGATTCGGTTGGCTTCATCTCCATCAAATGCGGTTAATGTTGGATCCACCAACTCCAAACCTCGGTTACTTTCATGTAGAGTCCATGCCTAGAAACATTGTAGGATAAAGTACCCCATAGAAGGAGCAAGTTATTTAGCAATATTTAATTCTTGGAAAAGAAGAGAGAGAAAAAAAGACATGCAAAATCATCTTTCTTTACCCATTCAAGAAGATAGATCTTTTCTGTCTCCAAGCTGTTGTCAGAGTTTGGTCTCCCACTGAGGATCTCTAAAGCAACAACCCCAAATCCGAAGACATCGGCCTTTTCTGTTAGATGCCCGCGCATTGCATACTCTGGGGCTAGGTAGCCGCTGCAAGGTTACATGACAAAAGGCTTAGTTGAGGTGAATTCAATGCAGGCTTGTAACAAAGGGCACCAAGTCAAGAGTAAGGCATATCCCAAGCCTAAAAGAAATCCAAGAAGTTTCCAAAACTAGGAAATGAAATAAAATTTCACACCATATCAGAACAAATATATTTATGTACTATACTTTCTCTAGGTTTCCATAGAATGGATCTGAGGAGATGGATGAAGGAGCTTACATAGTGCCTGCAACTCGGGTGCTAATGTGTGTTTTCTTGTCATCATACAGCTTTGCCAATCCAAAATCTGATATCTTGGGGCAAAGTTCTGCATCAAGGAGAATATTACTAGCCTTAACATCCCTATGTACGATCCTTGGCCTTGATTCTTCGTGAAGATAAGCTAAACCCCTAGCTGTTCCCATGCATACATTGAAGCGGGTCGCCCAATCAAGATGCAAATCATTTTTCCCTGCAAACAGAGGTTAAAAAGCCAAAATTTGAAATTAGATTCAGTGAAAAGGAGGCTACTGTTTTTCTGCATTTCTCAGAGAAAAACTGCTTCTCTTCCTCCATTCTCAACCACCAAATAGCAATAAACGTGAAATGCAAGATGCAAAATATTTTATGCATTCCTACCAAAAAGAGCCTGATCAAGGCTCTTGTTTTCAAGATATTCATAAACCAAAAGTCGTTTGTCTCCTTCAATGCAGCATCCATACAACTTCACTAGGTTACGATGTTGCACTGCAGATATGGTAGCAATCTCTGTAATAAACTGACTCCTTCCTTGGTGAGATGCTACTGAAAGTTGCTTCACAGCTACTGCCCTCTCATCATTAAGCTTGCCCTGCAGAGTAACACAGTTCAGTAACAAAAATTTTGCATTATATATTTGCCAAATCTAAATATCCGAATTATTCAATCCAACCACTTCAATGCAGGAGATTATGTCATGCATTATGTAGCTTTTGTACCATAAAACTCAGTTTACCTTGTAGACAGGTCCAAATCCACCCTCCCCAAGCTTATTTGTAGGATTGAAGTCTTCGGTTGCAGTTCTCAACTCTGCATAAGTAAAAGTGTTTGGTCTGGGGCCTATTCCAAGAAGCTCTGAAATTTCATGTAAGATAACCATTATCAAAATGCATTCATGATATGAGATGAATAATGTTGGCAAGTTCATTCAATTTTCTAGAAAGCAGCATCTTAAATATATCTGATCTTCTGTGCTGCACGCACAAGAGTCCAGAGGGTTTAGCCATTTTGTACCTTCATCTTCGTTGATATTTGATGCTCTCATTTTCATGTAAAAAACAGCACATATCAGTATGAAGCTTACAGACCCAACAGCAACTACAACACCAACAATCAACCCAGTATTGTTCTTCTCTGAGGGAGGAATTGATGGAATTCCACTGACACTTGGTGTGAAATCTGAGCAAAGTAAATCAGTGATCAACTGTGATTTGGAAACTTAGCACCATTTAGAACTTGTGTTAAATGAAATGCATAGAATATCGTTCAAGTTATTACCAGAAACAACACTCAGGGCTGAAATGGATGGCCCGTAATAACCTTGGACTGGTATGCAGCAAGTTCCCTTACCAGCCCAAAACAGATGAATTTCGAGATAGTTCTCTGACACCGTGGCAGTGAATTTTTTCTCAAGAGCCTTGTCAACCCCACCTGCCTCTTTTGATATGTCAAAGTCCTTCAACTGAAGACTTCCCTGCAGAACAAATGGAGAGAGATTAAAATGGATCTTCCTTATTGTCAAAATAATTAGATGGAACTGTAAAAGTAGAAAAGTCCTTTTGAAATTCTTACCTGAATATAAATATCAAACACACGCCTTCCCAGACTCTCCCAAGTTTCTGTGCTTCGAGATGCAAATTTTGTTTCTGCAAATTCCAAACTTACAGTGTAGTTACCGTTTTCCAGACCCAGGCCATAGTATCTAAGTGACCCCGGTGATACTCTTGAAGTCTGGAAAAGCTCTGGGGTGCTAGTGTCTGCAACTTGCTTCAAGTTGTTCTCCAGATATGCTGGATTACTACTATCAGAAAACAACCCCACATTGCTAACTGCCCATTTCTCTGTATTGGTTACATAATACGATGCTGCACCAAGAGAGGAGTTGTCAACCTCATACACTGTGCCATCAGCAATTCTCATCTCTTGGCCACCACAGTTGACTGAGAAGTTGGCATCTGTAATAATACATGCATATATGTAACTAGTGATCAATGTGAGATCATGCCTCAATACTTTTTCAATTTTCAATTTGGAATTGGTTTTATTAGAGAAAGACATGTTCATTCATTCTTAAGCACTCTAGACACATCTTTGTTTTGTCCATAAGTATCTTCAATCTTTGGTATTCAAAATGTATTTGGGAAAGTTTCCTTCGTGTGGAAGTACTAATAGAATAAATTGGCTTACAGAGTGGAGTATTCCTATTGCAAGGGAAGTTTCTCTGGAGACAGTTCAATCCTTGGAAAAAACTGTAAGCACAGAGAATGAACATTACTTAACAACATTTGAAATTGAAGAGAGGAAGCATTTAAACAAGGAAACTAATTTGCCGCCAGTTTGCTTCTCTTTTATGATTATTTCCAGTGAAGGACTCTGTTTTAATAACTCACCTGCTGTTTGAGCTACCAAATATGAAGTTGTTTGCCACTAAATTCCTGCATAATATCCATATAGTATAGTTCATTAGTACCATCAGTAATTACACTTCCAAGATTTCAACAAAGCAAATTCAGTAATATTCATTTATGCTACTTCACCTTGTAATTTTATTCATTTCTAAGAGTAACATGATCCCCATAAATTCTATTCCTAGACTCTTTTCTTATTTTTCGGGTTCTAATTAGGCCAAGCATAATTAATAGTACTTTAGCAGTGCCCCTCCTATCATTAAAGGAAAGGATCCAATCAACTGCAAAAGATAAGGTAGGGTTGTAAAAAATTCAGCCTCTCAACTCCCTGAAACAATGTGCATCTTTCCTAATTGCCCCTAATTATACTCCAAACAAGTATTTTCTACTAGAGCTACTGGGCAAAATACTTGTAGAATCCTAAAAAAAATCTGCCATGGCCCAACTCCTGAACTCATATAAGGTCCTGAAGATGAAGTAAAGGTACATCACATCCCTAAGCCTTCAGAAAAAAGAGATCTATAGAGCTATAATCTTCACCTTGGTTTTCTGATTCATGTTCCTTGATTTTCTCTTGGCCACTTCATACAACTGTACAGGGGCCTCTTGCCTTCCTTCCCCCATCCAGTCC
The DNA here is from genome assembly GCF_004353265.1 of Vitis riparia. Taxonomy (NCBI): domain Eukaryota; kingdom Viridiplantae; phylum Streptophyta; class Magnoliopsida; order Vitales; family Vitaceae; genus Vitis; species Vitis riparia. The sequence goes on along the minus strand of NC_048440.1, from coordinate 7,801,170 downwards.
TGGTGGTCTCACTCTTTGAGACTGAACCTTTCAGCCTCTTTCTTGCAAATATATATATATTTTGGGTTCCTCTTCCTTCTACCTGCCCCCATCTTCCATCTCTTGTCACTTTCCTAGTACCCAGTAACTCTGCCATAAACAGATATTATTAGTGCATAGAGTACATTTAGTTATTACCATTGTATTTTACCACAATCTTATTTTATTCAGATCTGATTTAATGAGGTTGGACCATTTAGGAATACTTCAGTTTCTACTTCTAGGTTTTGAACTTTTATATGAACCATATATTCAGGTTAATTGTAGAAATCAAGCTATATCAGCTAGCTAATTTGCTTTGGCATAGACTAATTCTTCATTAAGTAGTTGTTTTAGTGGCAGCAGCTAATTCAACAATCATCAGCATGCTGGCATTAATTGATTTTGCTGCTTTTGATTGAGTGATTCTCAGGCATCATTTCTCCATCCTTGCTGAACTAGTCTGCACTCTCTTAGAACCATCTAACTCTGTTACCATAAACACGTTTTGTCTTTGTTCATCAAGAGAATGGCGATCACATCATGATGTGCTAATTCCAAGCGATGGTGGTGTAATTAACTAAGTGGTCACAATATAGAGTCGGCCAAGCAAACAGCAGGACCTTATCTTTTTCATCAAATTTTACTCCAAATTAAACAGGACGCTGAACATACTAAGGTTTGTAAAATACCAGTATCCTCCTCCTCCTTGAGCATGCATAATTGCTTCCCATCAAATCTTCACCATATACAAAATCTCCAGTTTGTTCCAAATAAACATGGTCTCCTCATTAGCTGAATTATATATGATTTGGTCCAAAAAATTGCTAAGTGTCAGCCTGATAAACATTATTGGTATATTCCCTATAAGTTGAGCTTTTAAGATAACTGAACATCTCTGATTTTAGAGTATTGAATTTCAGTTCTTCATCTTTCTACTTCCTCATTTATTGAACCCATAAGTGACCACACATGAGACATGCACAAAAGGTGAAGTACTAGCCAGAAACATTGTTGGTTGATTGATTCTTTAGAACCTTAAGTACTCTTTAGGCTAACTAATAGTTTATTCATGAATGATTTGGAAGTCCCATAGAAAAGGTAATTGTTATGGACAGCCTTTGAGCCCACGGATCTTAGAAATCTCAAGACACCTTCATTCCTAGATATGTAAATTAGATCTTAATGACCTAATGACTGGACAACATCCTAAATTTCACTCAATGTGAAGTCACATTTTATCTTTTTATTGAAGGAAACAAGAGAGCTTCATCTCTGAACAAATCAATACAAAGTCAAAAGTCTATCCAGCAAATGCTAGAACAAGGAAAACCTTTAAAAAATAATATGCATGCCATGCTCCTGTCTAAGACTTTATAAACATCACAACAACTAAAATAATTTATCAACAGATAAAATTTGTCGAGATATTTCTTGTCGAACATTTGCTCGTCAAATTCATATTGGGGAAAAAAAATGGAGAGAAATGTGAGCCTATATGAAAACAACAACCAAGGCTTCTGGGCTGTGTGTTAAATGAAGATGGAAAATGGATGTATTGTGAGTTAAAGAGACTTACAACTGCAAACCTGAGGCTGAGGTTACCCATGATGGAAAACTTCCTGAGAGTTGATTATAAGACAAATCTCTGCATGCAAAAACATATTATCAGGAATCAATAGGCATGTTATACACCATAAAATCAGAATATTAAAGGAAATGACAGTTCAGTTTTTCCTCTTCAAAGAAGACAGAGTAGTTGCTTAATTTCACATGAACATTCACACACATGAATATTCCAAGAATACATAACACAAAAATACATCTTAAACTTCAGAAATTGTGAGATATCAGTGGTTGCAAAAAGTACATAAATGAAGCTAGCTCCCGTATCATTATTGAACAAAAACTTACATATTTTCAAGTTCTTCACTTTTTTGGGCTGGAAGACTTCCAGAGAGGCTATTGTTTCCAAGAAACCTGGCCATTTAAACAGAATGGAATAGAAGAAAAGACATGTCAGGTGAACGGAATAACCAGGATCTTCAAGAAACCAGGCTTATTTGAATCTTACAAGTCAGTAAGAGCACTCGAGTTGAATAGAGAGCTGGGGACTTCGCCTGTTAAGTTGTTGAAACTCAAATCCCTGCAAAAGTAAATTTAAGAGAACAAAAGGAATCAGATAAAATACATAAAAATTTGTTGACTTTGACATTTGAGGGTTAAATGTGCATTAGAACTTACAGTCTTTGTAACTTCTGGAATTCTCCAATGAAAGATGGAATACTACCAGAGATCAATGCATTTCTTAGATTTCTATGGAAAAAAGAAAAGAAAAATAAGGGATCAGAAGAAGTCAATTAATGGATATAGAAATTTAATAATAAAAAAAAGGAATGAGAAATCCTTCTAAATGATCTGAATTGTCTTACAAGTCGGTTAAATTCTTCAAATCTCTTATGAAATCAAGAGATGAGCTCACATTGTATAGGTCACTTATTCGCCTGCATAATCATTAACGGACACCAATAAAATATAAAAGCGGTTCCATTTCACACTCACATACATAGAGAGACTGGAGGGAGAGAGCTCCAACTAAAGAATTTTGAAATGATTACATAAGGAAAACTCACAGTGAGCTCAATGAGATCAATTTAGAGAAGCTGGATGGTATTGGACCTTCAAAAGAGTTCCCTTGGAATCTCCTACAAAAACATTACAGACATTCCACACTAAGCACCATGTCCCTACTAGCAAATTTTGTCTGTTTGAGAATAAGACGAAACTCCAAAGACAACTAGAAGAAACTAAGCATTCTCATTTACACTAGGTGCCTTTGAAGGTAAAATAACGCTTCTTGATTCTAATTGTATAGCTTACAAAGATGTAAGTCTTGTGAAGTTCCCAATGAAATTTGGTATTTTTCCTGTGAATGGACTGTCTGAACCTTGCCTGAAATCCAAAGAGAAACTTCATCTATAAAGAAGAATAATAGAGACTTTAATATAAATACAAAGTACCATGACCACTGGTCTTTCTTACATGACTTGCAGATTTAGAAGTTCAGCAAATGTTGAGGGAATCTCACCACCCGCTCCACAACTATTTATGTAACTGTAATTCACAAATCAAATTTCAATTTGCTGATTGTTTACATCCCTCAGAAAAGACTAAACTATTTGTACTTCTAACTCACATACAGAGGTTCACTAATTAAAAATAAAAGAAAGAACTCACAGTTCACGAAGTTTGGATAGATTTCCCAATTCTGGAGGAAGGTTTCCAGAGAAGTTATTTGAACCCAAAGACCTGCATGGATTTTTTATTTTTTTATTTTTAAAAATTACCACATAAACATGAGGATCAATATGTAGTTTTGAACAAATGTGAGGTAGATGTTCCTGTAATTCATAAAAAAATGAGTTGAAAAGTATTATTTAACAAGTCAATCATTTGGATTCATGCTGATGGTAGTGAAGTAAATAGTGCTACAAAGGGATGCTATAGTGCTGAAAAAACGTAATAGCTACCAAAGGCATGGATTCCTTATGAATTGAGAAGGTGAATCAGTCATAAAGTCCAATGCAAGGATCAAATTTAAAGTAGTTTGCAACATGAAAAGTTCTTGAATTCCAGCACATATCAATATAGTTATAATGCTAAATTAGATCCAGATCCACTCAGCAAGCCCACTGCCCGCTGAAGCCTCTGCTTTTTGCTCTAGTTTCTAAGGTGTAGCAAGTAGTAGAGGAAGGGTTTAGCTCTTCTTCAAAGTGCATTGTGACACACTTACAGGCAAGGTAGGGCCTAGCCCCCACCCACCCCCTCTGAAAATGTTAAAAAAAATTAAAAATAAAAATCCAGTTCTTGCAGCAGGAGGTTTCGTACACAAGACTGATAATGCCCCCCCTAACGATAACAAGCATTGACCATTGGGCTAAGGTCCATATATGCATTAAAGTTGCCCCCCGAGTCAAATTGCTGGCTCCGCCACTGCTTACAGGAAATAGACCTAACCAGGAACATCCGGCAGGCTGCGACGGAGTCTCGGGCTCTCACAAATAGCCAATCGACTAGGAAGTTCAGCCCATGCCAAACCATGAAACGTGTACTCTGGCCAAACCCTCAAGTGCCGAGCTCAGTATGGAAGGGCATTGTGACCATTCCTGGCGTTACAATTTCATGCTACTCTACAAGTGGGACTGATAATCCAACCTAACCATTTTTAGACATGATTAATCACAGTTGGACAAAAAATCCTTTAAGTGAAAACTACAGCACCAAAATGAGGTGAGTGAATAGCCTTGGCATTGTCAGTAGTGTACCAAATTGGGATATTTTTCCTTTACTTTTTCCTCTTTCTTCTTCCTTCTCTTCTTATTTTGCTATTTCAAGCAGTGACTTGAGTATTGAAGAATGCGCTCTAATACACCAACCAGAGCTCTTATTTCAGTTGGTCTCTGAGCTTTCTCTGGTTGCAAAAGTGCTCCGCAAACTTAGTAGGGGTACTGTTTGGTTTCCACTGTCAGCTCATCCTAGTAACTTGTGACCACACCATCATCACCAAACTAAAATTACATTACTACGCAGTGATTCTCTTCCCCTAATTGACACAACTATCATGACAATAATATCTATGAATCAAACAGGGTCTTCCTTAAATCAACTTGAAATGGAACCATGCATCCCTATTGGCTCTTCTTTGTCATGATGCATTAATAGTCCCCTTCCTGACTACCACAGTGACTATAATTCCAGAGCAATTCTTCCATTAAGCCTGGAACCTCTAGTCTTGAGATTTTTGTACCAACAGACTTCTCTAGATTTCTCTGTAGTTCTTCCAAAAAAGAATATTTCTAGACACTAGCTAGCAAATATCTAGAAGACTAAAAAATGGAAATATCAAGGAACTATCTCTAGAAAGTAGATCATTTATGAGTTGACCTAAAAAAACTTGGAAGGATAATAACATAACCTGAAATCAACTAGAAATATATTCTTAGTTTCGTTTTTAATTCTCCATGAGTTCTTTGCACCCCTATCCCACCCCTAAATATATGTCCAGAGCATATTTTTTTTATTACAAATAAATATATGGACTTATCTTGCTTGACCAGTGCTCATCAGAACTTCAAAGCATTTAAGATTTTTATGTTCATTTTTCAAGAAATACATCTCTTTTTTTTTTATAAGTAAAAACAATTGTATAAAGAAAGCATAAAGTACACTTGAAAGTATACACGACGTATACAACGCAACTAGGCCAAATCATAGCTGCTTCGTTTACATGGAGTAATAGATATTTCATTTCAAATAAAAGGTTTTTGAAACTTACAACACTTCTAGTTCCGTAAGATTTCCAAGCTCCTTTGGGATGGTCCCAGAAAATGCATTATGGGCAATTGATCTGTTCCAATAAATAAATAAATAAATAAGGTATCCAAAAACAAACAAATATATGATTTTTTTAAAAAAAAAATTAATTCGACAACCATTAGCATTTAAAGATACAAAGGCACTAATTATATATCAGGTAGAGATTCTAAATATTGATTGAAACTACCTCCATGACATGTATAAATCAATGTGCAATGTTTAACAAGTAAAAATAAAATAAAAGGAAATTAACTAAATAAGAGAACTTTTGTCATATCAACTGGAAAATTAGAATCCAACGTTTTTGTGTTAGAAAGTGGCCTAATCTCCAAAAGTTTCACTTCTAACTTTTTTTGAAATTCCTTTTAGTGAAAATTCTTATAAAGGCGAATTTTGAATGTAATATTTTTTTTAAAAAACTAAATTTATCTAGAATGCCAAAATCTTTCTAAAATAAAATATTGTACTCTTTAAAAACAATGAGAATACAAAAATACAAAAACAAACAATAGGGCATAAGGGTGGCATAGGTCACATCATGTCATGTTGAGATAAAAAATAGTGAAAATTTACTCAACTCAATTACAATCTATTTAATAATTATATTATAGTGAGAACACAAACATGACTCATTTATTACGTGGATAACATGACATGATTCGTTTAACTTAATTATTTAATGAATGAGTTAAGTTAGATTGTATATGAATTGATACGAGTATTAACATGATTATAACCCATTAAACACGTTAACATGATTCTAACTTATTAAACATATTAACATGATTATAGTATGTTTAATTTATTTAAAACTTAAAATTTATAAATATATTCTTTTAAAATAATTTTTAGTTGTTTTAATTTTCAAATCTATTTTTAAAAATTTTAAATTAATTTAACTATTTAATTTTAATTATAACATGTTTATAATTTATTTTATAAAATAAATTTTAATTTTAATTTTGGACTTGTTTGTTAATTTATTTATTGTTTTAGTTATATAATATTTTAATATCTATAATGACATATTTAACATTTTATGTAGTTAGTTAATTAATTTTTTAATTATATGATATTTATAATTAAAAATATTTTAAAATTTTTAATTTTTAAATATATAAAATTAATAGACTTATATAATTTAAACAAGTCATTTTGATACGATTAAGTTAATGGGTTATATGAATGAACACAATTATGACATGAACATAATTATACTTAACCCAAACCCATTAAAATTCATGTTATTTTCAAGTCATGTTAGTATGCCACGTCAAAATTGTCATCTTTAACCAAAGGGTAATGAGCAAAGAGAAACAAAGACATGCTCATAATGTATTATTTTTAGGGTAAACTATAAAAAGGAATATATGTTATATGCTTCTTAGTGATCAAGTGTGAGGATAAAAGTTTGTGGACATGACAGTCATTCATGTCTCTAATCAAGCTCACCATTGTGCTTCATAAGGAGCCTAGTATAAGGCTCATATAGCTTCTTAATCTTCTTTTGTTTTCATTGCTAAAGTTTGTCTGCTCTCTAATGTCACTACCATTAATTATGATGCACCTCTATTGATCTTTATGATCTTGGATCATCTATTTTAAGAAGTCAATGTAGTTTATAATATAGATAGTGCTAAAGGCTCCTAGCATATAGGTTTTTTGATAAATGGGTATCCTACTATAAGCTTTAAAACACCCCTTCAGATGGGGTTCAAATTATATAAAAACATGCCAACTATGAAAATTTGAAAGTATTGATCATGTAGGTTATGCACATGTAAACCAAGGACAATTAGAAGCACGGGCATCTTCTTAGGGAATTAAAAGGATTAAAAGGCTATAGGTCATTGTGAGTAGGAATATGGTTTTCAGTGAGCAAGAAATGTATAAAAGGAAGAAGAGGGATGTGGATGGAGACCTGAAAATGAAAAGGTTGAGCTGAAGGTGGAGCTTGACGTGAGCCACTGGAGAAATCAATCGAAGATAAGCAAGGTATTGGGAAGAAGGAGATCCATTAGACTCTTACAATTTTGCAAGGGATAGGCAAAGAAGAAGCACAAAACCTCCTAGCATGTATGGCTATGTTGATATGATCTCGTATGGCTTGTTAGTAACTAAGACATGGAAGATGAGCTAATAACTTTCATAGAAGCTGTTGAGTCCCATGAAAGTGATAAATGGAGGACTGCCATAGAGGATGAGATCAAGTCTTTGCATAAAAATGAAACTTGGATGTTAGTTGATAAAACTGAAAAGCAAAATTTGGTAGGTTAATAATTGAGATTCAAGAAGCAGGAAAGGATTTTGAGTGTGGAAATAGTTAGGTTTAAGACTAGATTAATTGGTTGCATAGAGGAAAGGAATGGACCACATTGAAATCTTCTCACCTATGGTTAAACAATGCTCTATTAGAGTTCACTTGCATTTGTAGTATAAAAGAACTAAGAGCTGGAACAAATGAATGTTAAAACAACATTTCTTGATGGGGAACTTGGGGAGAAAATCTAGATATAATAACTAAAGGGGCTTTTTGGAAAAGGGAAGGACAACTAGGTATGCTAATTAAGAAATGACTATATGGTTTGAAGCAATATCCAAGGTACTGGTACAAAAGGTTGGGTTATTTATGCTATAATCTAGGTTCAAAAGAAGTGAACATGACAAAGTGTGCTACAATAATGTCCCATTTGATAGTGCCAATTATTTGCTACTCTATGTGGATGACATACTTATACATAGCATGTAAGAAAATGGAAGAAATCAATAAGATGATGCCACTTTTGCAAAGTAATTTTAAGATGAAGGACCTTGGACCAATCGGGAAGATTCTAAGGATTGAAATTACTAGAAATTGAGATGTTTGAGTGTTGTTCTTATTTCAACAATGGTTTATTAGAAGGGTTCTTTAACAAGTTTAGTATGTTAAGGAAAAGCCAGAGGACACCAATTGCATAAAATTTTAAGTTGTCTGAAGCTTAGTCACCTAAATCTAAGGAGGGTAGGGATTATATGGCTACTATATAATGTTACTAACTCTATTAAGGATGTTAGATTGTGCAATGGAAGAGGAGAGAAGACAAGTAAGCATGTTAATTCCTAAGTGGACTTTGATTATGTAAGAGACTTGGATGGCAAAAGGTTATCAACATGATATATCTTTCACATACGAAGATGTATAATTAACAGGAAGGCTTTAGTACAACATATGGTAGCTCTTTCAACAACAAAAGTTGAGCATATTGCAATGAATGAAGTTGTTAAGGAACTATGGATGCAGGGGCTGGTCAGTTAGCTTGATATGAAACAAGGATATGCGATAGTGTCTTGTGATAGTCAAAGTGCAATTCATTTGTCCAAAAATCAAATTTATGATGAGAATGAAAAGAATATTCATGTGAGGCTTCATTTTATCTAAGACATAATCATTGGAGAAATAGTATACACAGAGTAAATCTCCACTCTTGGGAATCCAACATATATGAGAGGCCCCACATCTTAATAAGTTAAAGCATTGGTTAGACTTTGTTCAGGAGAAGGGTTACTAACTAGGGAAAGTGGCAAAGGTAAGTGATGCTAAGAATTTGAATTCTACAACCAAGGTAGAGAATTGTTGAGAAGTGGCTTTGAATTAGCTCATTTGAAGAATTAAGATAAGAGGAGTCCAATTTGAAAAGCATTGGTTTATTTAGTCATACTTGGTGTTCGTTTGAGTAGACTATAAGTCTATTTGGGTGCACTTGAGTAATGCAAGGTGTGAAAATACAAGACTATCTAAAGTAACATGAATCCTTTTCCTTTTAGGCAAACTCGTCCATGTCAATAGACTCCGAGTCCTTTTAAGCAAACTCTATAGCATTTTGGGCAAACATACATGATTGAGCTGCCAACATGTATTAGATTGTATTTTCAGTTAAAGTTTATTGTGATTCATTGTTCAATTATAACAAACTTGTGTTCAAGAATCCCTTAGGTATGAATGAGTAGGTTTTACTCGTTGTAAGAGAGAGAATTTTGGGAAAAAGATCATTGTCGAAAAGAATCAAAATGAGAAAGGAAATTCTTGAGTGAGTGTAACTAAGAAGTACTCATGTTTGCCTTCTAGTAAAGGGTGGAAAGGCTTGTTTCTTGTGTAAAAAAGAGAGATGAAGATTATATATCCATGATTACTAGTGAAGCATTTGTGGATTCTTTTCTCATGCATGTCGGTGGTCCTCATCAAACCACCGACATGCATGGTTGTGTTTTTATGAATCTTAGGTTTGCTTAATTGATCTTGTTTTATGTAAAATCCTCCCAACATTGTTATTAGGGGTTTTTATTTTGTTAGGTACGAGTATTTGTAAATGAGGAGTTTCATAATAGTTGAAATAGAATGATTGAAGGCATAATAAATTTCTTTTAATTTTTCTCCTTTAGTTATGTCTTTATATAATTGTTCTTGTGTATTTAGCCCTAATACTCTTGCAACATCTTCAAAAGCTTTTTGAAAATCACTGAACATGAGGCATGGCTTGTTTGAAGGTCCAAATGAGGAGTGATCTACCAGTTGAGGTGGCTTGGGATGAATTGATTAGGGACTCTTCAAAAAATTTATAAATTATATAAAACAAATTAAGTTGTAGTGGATTTGACTCAAGCTCCAAATTCAAAGTTCTTGTCTATGTTCTTAGGGTTTCTATGTATATCTAGTATTCTCATATTTCATTTATAGCTTTTCAGTTTCTTGAGATATATTTTCAATTATAGTATTTTGAATAATTGAACATGGCAACCCTAAAAGAACCATAACTGAGAAGACCTATGAAATTAAATGTTAGTAATCTAAATATATTATATTTAGGATCATTTCAAATTCATTCCAATGAGTAAATAGGTGGCATTCCCTTTGAAAGAGTTTTAAATAATGTAATGTATTAGAGATAATGGAATTTCAATGAAAAATTGTAAACCCTTTTGCTATATTTGGTTCCTAGAAAGTACTAAGGAAAGAAAAAAGTGTTAAGGAAAATGGTTTTCTCATATTCCTCTTTATTTTATTTCCCTAGCATTTTCCCTCAAATTTTCCAGGAACCAAACATAGCCTATGAGTCTTGAGACAAATTCAATGGGAACATCCTCATATTAATTGCAATATTTTCACCTAACCATTCTCAAATTACATATAAGAAAGGCTTTCTTGAGAACGAGGTAATAAACCTAAAAAAAAAAAAAGATATAGTGAACGAAGATAACTCTTTGCTAGAAATAATCATTGGCTTCCTATGGTAAAAGTTGGGTTGTTTGATAAGAAACCCCAATACTATGAAAGTATTTTGGAAAAAGTTCCATTATTTATTCTTATCAAATAAAGATAAAAAAAAAGTGTCATTATTTTCAATTATAAATAATTCCTATAAAAGAATTTGGAATGAAGTACTAGTACTTACAATAACGATAATTTAGATAAATTTCCGATAAATGAAGGCAAGGGACCTGTGAAGTAATTTTGATCAATCTTCCTGCAAAAGGAAAAAAAGAGAAATGATCAAAAGAAATTTCAATGACCAAAACAACCTAGCTAAATGTCATCGACCGAGATCTTCCCTCAAAATCCAAAATGGTACAAAATTGAGGGTGGATTTTGACATAAAGCTTAATTACCAAAAACCAAGTAAAAAAAAAAAAAAAAAACTAACAGGAAAAATTCTTACAAAAAGGTAAGATAAGTCAAAGTTGCAAGTTCCTCTGGAATTACTCCTTTTTTGTTCAAAGCATACACTCTCCTGAAATATACACACAATTAAAAAATGGTTAGAGTGCAAGTTTGCAATTCAAGCTTCTCCTAAGGCAAGCCTGACCTGACTTGGTTCCAAAATAATTAGTAAGGCTCATCAAACTAGTAGTGTATGTCACACCCTAAAGCCCACTCCAAAAGCATGATGGTCATTTTACACCTCAAGCGCAAAGGCTCAAAGTGGAAACAATACAAACATTCGTATTGTAACTGAAAATTTACCAATTACCAAATTCCTATTCAGAGTAGGGACAAAAATCTAAAATCTCCAAGTATCAACTTTAAAAAAACTACTACATCAACCAAAATGTTATTGTCCAAATAACTCCAAACTCAAAATAATTCAAACAAATTAAGTTTTAACATCTAAACAATCTCCAAAATAAAAAGAGTTTAAACAAATGTCCTAATAAAGCCAAATTTGCCTCCTAACAGTCACTCCTCGCCTGAACTGAGGTTACCTGAAAGATTATCAATAAAAGAGGATGAGCTCAAAGCCCAATAAGAAACATTAATACAGTTTCATGGATCAAATATTTTTAATCATGCTTGCAAATATGAGGTATAACATATACTTATTTTTATAAAAAATTGAGTTCAAAATGCTAATACAATCAAACTTTCTAAGAAAACTCTCATATCCATTCCAAAACAATTTTTCATCAAAACCAAATCAAATACATTCAAAATATCTTTACTCTGGTTATCAAATAACAAATGGTGCCCAATTAGGTGGGCCTTCACAAATGAGTGGCTAGTTTCAAATTTGTTTTAGTTAAGGTAAACAAAATCGAATGTCAACAATTATAACCCGTTGACGCCATAAAAATATCAATTATTATAACTCATTGATTAGGGCTAGATATGTCAACAATTATAACCTGTTGACTAGGGTCATAGAAATGTCAATAATTATAACTTGTTGACTAGGACCATAGAAACCAAAGTCAAACACTTTATTTCATTAATTCAAACTTACAAAACAAACTATCATATCTCCTCAAATTTTCATTTTTCATAACTAAAGAAAATTATCAAATGTACTTTCCATACAAAACACATATTTGATCAATGCGAAAAGATAAAAATAATATTTTTACACATTTCAAAATACAATATAAAAAGGAAATTATTTTCTTTTATAAAAGTCTGCATTAATTTCCCTTACCTTGAAGAAGCGCTAAAAAACTTAAAGTATTTAGCTTGACGAATTTACTTCTCACCTAACATAATATCATATACAATTATCTAAAGGTAAAAATTTAACAATCTTAAAAATATTTTATTTAGTATTAGGGATCCTAATTAATTTCTCATGCTAATATTATTACTACCCAATATTATTTTCAACTTCTTAAATAATAATAATAATAAAATTTAATGAATTTCCAAATTTTTTATAAACTCATATTTCTTCCAAATCTTATTCTAACCATTTATACATCCAAACAACCCTACTATATGTCACTCACAAGCATCCAAATCACACAATTATTATTATTATTATTATTATTATTATTATTATTATCATTTATAATAATAATAATAATAATAATAATAATAATAATAATATCATTATTATCGTTATTCTTATTAATCCCAATATCCCCTCTTACTTAACAAAATACCCCATGTACTTTTAACAACTCCACCAACTCTGCTCATTATTATTATTTTAATTTATTCCACTACCATCCTTTGCCTCTCACAGTTACATATTATTTTTTTTTTCTTTGTCACCCTAACATAGTACCTTAAATCCAAAATCTAGAAATATACAATTCTTCTTCTTATTATTTTCCAATCCCTTAAGCCACATATAATCATATATTTATTTACTCATTTAAATTTTTAAAATTTCATTGTTTAGATCTATTCATCTAAAAAAAATTTGAATTTCTCTTTTTTTCATTAATGAAACAACCTATATTCATAATTTCAATTTTTTAATCTTAAAATAAATTAACTAAACTAACCCTAATCTAAATTAAAATTTTCTAAAGAATATTTAATGTGTTTAAAACTAACTAACGAATATAATATATTAATCTAGGGTTAGAATCTTACTTGAAAAAATCTGAACTTTAAACTCTAGACTTTCAAACCTTTAACCTTATGTTCTCCAATTATTTGATTTTTGGTTAATAGAGTTTTTTGAATAAAAAAGACAAGAGAAAATTTTAATTTATACAAAGGATTATTAATTGTAAAATGACTTTTTTTTTTTACCTTTAATGAGTTTAATTAATTAATTAATTAATTTGTAATTTACTATTTTGCCCTTAAAGTTTATTTTGGGGTGTTATAGTGTATGATAAAGTTTAAAAATATAATAGATTGGTGAGATATCTCTAAAAGTTATTTTCATTTATCTTCCCTAACAGTTAGCCACTATTAGCTTGAAATTTCATCAAATCATCCCTTCCCCTTCTCATTTTCTATTTTCATTCACCTCCCTTTTGATTTAAAAAAAGGGAGGTATTTGATGAAATCTGAAATTCATAATAGTTAAGTGTATTTAACTCAAACCTCAGGAGAGATGAATGAAATTTACCCTATTTCTAATTTCAATTTTATAAATAAAAAGTATTTTTAGAATTCCAATTATTGTCTACTTTTAGAAATTATAAAATTCTTGTTTTTTCATTCCATTTAATAGTAAATTGGTCTTTTAGTAGATTTGATTTATTTATTTATTTAGATTTGAATTCCTTCCTATCTCAATTTTATTTGAATTTCTTTTCATCTGATTTTGGTTCATCAATCTAACTAAGTGTAACCTTTTCATAAGGATAGAAAATTCTTTTTAAAATATAATTAATTATTGGTAGGAGATGTCCTAATAAAAAGCCATCACGATATTTTGGTTATAGAGCAAACATGATGATAGCTCACTTGATTTGTTAAATCGTTATAATGTTAGATCAATTAAGCACAATGCTTTAACTTAATTGATAGCTTTTTAAAGAAGCTAGTAGTATATCATAGCTTATTACACTTCATAAATATATCCTTGGTTGACCTTGTTCAATTTTAAAATTTTAAGGTTTGGCTATTGTTCCAAATTGGTATATACCAAAAGATACAACCAATTAGATATCATCATGTATGTATTTTGATCTCATTACTTTGTACAAAGTTTGGTCTCAATTTTTTGTACCAAGTTTGTTATTATTATTGGTACTTTCATCCAACAACCTAGGTTTTATTATGCACTATCAACAACCCATAAGTAAAGGTCTTACCTAGAGAATCAATAACTTAGGTTTTAGCTAATTTTTAATGTGCATATAAAAGAATCATTAAGCTATTTCTTTCTAAAAAAATATGGTTTTACTTTCTCTCCATGTTGCATTTATGTGTTGGTATTAGAGCATCTCTCTACTCACGCATGGCATCCTCTTCAAAAATCTATGATGCCTTGAATCCATGAGTAATAATGAATTCAACAATTGCAACAACACCGAAGAACTCATTGACTCCAACTCTATCAACCTTCTTGATTGCATCCATGATTCATATGGCTAACCTTCTAAATCAATTGACTATAGTGAAATTGAAGTATAACAATTACCTCCTACGAAAACAACAAATTACAACCTCAAAGGGTTCATTCATAGGACTCAAGAAGTTCCTCTTAAGTTGATTCAAGATGGAGACACTTGAACAATGAATCCTTCCTTCATTACACAAGAGAGACAAGATCATCCACTCGTTTCTTGGCTTCTTGCTTTAACGACTCAAGTATTCTTCCTCAATTGGTTGGTTGTGACATCGCTCATGATGTTTGGGAAACCATTAAGCAAAATTGTGCCTCCCAATCAAGAGCTAAGGTGATGCATTATATCTTTCTACTTTAGAGTTAGAAGAAAGGTAAACTCATAGAGAATGATTATTTTATAAAGACAAATACATATTATGATAATTTCAATGAAGATTAGATTTTAGCAATTCTAGCAAGCTTAGGGGTGGTGTATGATTCAATTATGTATGTCATCACTTCTTGTCATGAGCCTTCTTTACTTAAGATTGCATTTGTTAGGATAGAGCCCTTAAAAGTAATACATTTTGTATCAAAGTTAGACTTGACTTTCTATTTTCCTATCCATTAATTGTATCAAAGTTTATTTGAGCATTCAAGCCTACATTTCTTGTATTGTATATGACTTAGGTGCATTAGGAATTACATAAAAGATCTAAGTCAAGGGTTCCTTGCAAGTTGATGAGTTGTTCACTGTTGGTTTATTAACTTACACAATCTATCTAAGGCTATAGTACACCTCCTAATTAGAGGGATGACTTATCTTGGTCATCGAGATGGTTTCTTATGGTGAGTGCACTAGTATGTATGATGTAATGCTTTAACAGTGAATCATGACATTGCTTATTGGGTAGTCATGATTCACTAAGTTACTATATTGTGTGGACTCTCAACATCAAGAGACTATTGAGTTAGTGTTGAGGTCTTCAATGGCTTTGACCTATAGGTGTCATATATTCTCTATGAATTAGGTCACTATTGATTAAGACATGTGGTAATAAGTATTCTCAAAATAAGTACCATGATACATTATTAGTGTGAGATAGGGTGTCCTCTTAAGTGATCCTAAGGACTTATGATTATGAAATCTATGATATTGTAGTAATTCTTTAATTGAAATTTGCCATATATCATTTGTGGACTAAAATATGTTAGTTGATCACATAATAGGAGGATATGAGACTCAAGGATTGCATAAGTAAATTTAAGAGGACGATAACATCTACCTTGTTAGATTACAAATGTCAATTCATAAGGAGTTTGCATGCAACAGATAGTAGGTCATAGATTATAGGAATTGATTAAATTGGATTTAATCAATTCTTTTTTCAATGCAATGATATTGGATACTAGAGTGCAATTAAAATCTCTTTAGTGGAGTGTTGAGTTAATTTTAGAATTGGATTCCAAGGAAGATAGTATATTCTTATGGGTCCTAATGGTCCCTACTCAATCTCATAATCTTTGTTAGCACAAAGGTTTGAGAAAAATTGAAGATTTAATCATATATGTGCATAAAGGTGTTTTGGTGAAAGCGTAAAGTTGCATAAGAACTTATGATTATTTATTTTGAGGCTTTATGGAGAATTAATTATTTATGCACATAAAGGCGTTTTTGTAAAAGTGTAAGGTTACACAAGATTTTATGTTTATTTAGTTTTGTTTATCTATACCAGAGTAATTAATTAAATAAGAGCTCGTTTAGGCTAATTAATTAATTAAGACCCAATGAGCTAGACTAAGTGACCCTAACCCAAGTTAGGCTAAAGTCACTTAAACCCCCAGGAGAGTTTATATAAACCCACGAGTTTTAGGGCTAGACTCTAATATGTTAGACAATAAGTCTTCTAAAGACCTAGCCTCGTCCTCTCTCTCCTCTATAGGTGTGTAGTCACTCTACAAAAGTACCACAAATCAAAGAATGACTTTATCCCATATGGGAGTCTATATAAACACCATGAGTTTTAAGGTTAGATTACAATATTTTAGACAGTTAATCTTCTATAGATCTAGCCCCCTTCTCTCTCTCCTCTCTAAGTGTGTAATTTTTTTTTGATAGGAACCTCTCTAAGTGTGTAATCACTCTACAAAAGTGCCATAGATAAAAAAAATTCATTGGGTGGAAGATAATGAGATTTCGAGATCTCAATTACGAGAAGATATAAATTTGGAAACATTCAAACTACAGGTATGGTTTATAACACATCATATGGGTGCAAAGTTTTAATTTTTATCACTTCCATTATGCCTAGAATCTTATATGCATGTGCCTCAAAGCTCAAACAGATACTAGATTGCATTTCAACATCATCTTTGTTACTTTCTCTAAAGGATAAGATTCAACATAACACAATTATTTTTACTAATGCACATATATATAAGAACCTCTTATTTCAAGGTCAACAACAAAAACCTAAAGGAAATTAGAATTTTCAAGTTAGTTGAGGATTAAGTGGTTATGGATGAGGACATAGAAAATCCTATAATGCTAACTTTTTGGAAAATTAGGGCATACAATACACATGTTATTATAGGTTTGATGTCATATTTCTTAGTGTTAATAACAACTTTAGACAATGGTCGAAGCAACAATCAAAACAATAACAAGTCTATGATGGTAATGGTGACTCCTCTAAATATTGTTGATCTTAATTGGTATCCATATGCCTATGATACTAACCATGTCACCAACGATCTGTAACAACCTATATTTTGAAATAGGGTAACATGAAAATGACAACATTCATATGGGAAATGGTTCAAGCTTAATAATCACTAATACTAGTTAATCTCATGTGTTTAATAATTCTACTTCTAATTCTAGTTCTAGAGTATATCTCAATAATTTACTTTATGTTCCTTTAATGTATAAAAATATCACTAGTGTCTCACATTTTGTCAAGGATAATAATTTGTACTTCAAGTTGTTAAGATATATCCCTTAAAAGTATGAAATGATGTAATAAGCTTTGAAGTTTATTATTTATTAATAAAATCCATGTTCACTTTTATCTATCCTCATTTCATGCATTATATTTTGTAAGAATTTTAACCTACACCTCTTGCATTGTATGTAACTTGAGTGCATTAGGAATTACATGGAAGATATAAGTCATGGGTTCCTTAAAAGTAAATGATTTGTTCACAGCTAGTTCATGGGTCTAGGCAACCATTAGAGGCTATAGTGCAGTACCTCTTAATTGGAGTGATGACTAATCTTACCCATTGGGATGAGTTTCCCAGGGCGAGTGCACTAGTTGTATGGTTACACATTAGATTGGACCTATGGTAAATCGTGACGTTAGGCCATCGAGTAGTCATAACTTTACTAAGATGCTACGTTGTGTTGTCTCTCAACCTTGAGAGAATATTGAGTTTGTGTCAAAGTTAGTAGTGACTTTGACCTATAGGTGAGATCTTAAAGTGATCATATGTTCCTTATGAATTAGGTCACTAATGATAGAAGTTGGTAGCAATACATATTCTCAATAGAAGCACCATAATATCTCATGGGATTGAGATAGAGTGTTCTCTTGGGTGATCCTAAGAAGGTGTGTTCCTAAGGAGGTGTGTTCATGTAAACTATGAACATAGTAGTTCCTTAAGTGGAAATTGATATAAGCTCTTAGAAAGCTAAGATATGTCAGTTACATAATATGAGGATTTGGAACTCAAGAATAGTAAAGATAGTCTTGAGAGATGAATAAATTTCACCTCATTAAACTACGAACACTAGTCCATGGGAAACTATACACAACGAATTGCAGGTCATAGACCCAAGCACTTAGTGTCTCATTGTTATTTACATAAGGCACTGAAGTGTAATTGATTCAAAATCTCACTATAGAGAATCTTTGTATTCTAATGGATTTTGAATTTCTATAGTGGGATTTTGAATCAACTTCAAATTTATATTCTAAGGGAGCCAATACTGTCCTATGGGTTTCAATGGTCCATACACAAGCTCATATACCACGATGACATGATTTATGAGGGGTAGATAAGCTCTATGTTCACTTATGTGTATAAGGGCATTTTGGTAATTTTATAAGTTTGTGTATGAGTTAATGAAAAACATCTCTGGCTTTGAATAATTGATTAATTAGATAACATTTTTGGGTTAATTAATCAATTAAGACATTTTTTGGGCTAAATTAAGTAACCTAAGCCTTTGATGGGCTCAAGTCACTTAAACTCAATGGGGAACCTTATAAATACCTCTCTTAGGGATTAGGGTTTCTAATTTTTTTTAGTTGTCTTCCACCACCCAAAAAGAAAGAAGAGAACTTTAGCCTCTACTTTCCTACACATACCATCATTTGTGTGTTAAAGTAGAGTCAATGGACGAAAGATCATGAGTCTACAAGGCTTCCGATGACTATGAATTGATTTTTCACCACACAAATTTGATTTGGGAGCATCCAAATCTTTGGTAAACTCTTCTAATGTATTAATCTAGATCTTATTTCTTAAAAAAAATTGTCTTTTGCTTTTGTTGCTTAGGATCTAGAGACCTAGGAGGATTTCATACACCTAATCTAGTCTTAGGATAGGGAATGGAGTAATCCGAGGGATTCCCTACTCGAGTTTACCTTACTTTGTGTCTTGTGAATGACTATGTTACTAGCACAATGGTTTTGGGAAGAACTCTACATAGTGGATTATTTAGGTTTAATTATCAAAGTAATACTAAACATTGACCTTGAAACCTTATGCTTCAAGTTTTTGATGTAAAACCTTGGTCTAGCTAGTTTCAACAATGATATATTGCTAATTCGAGTGCATTTCCTATTTCTATTACTGGTTCATGTTCTTCTAATAGTCCAATTCTTAACATTTGGCATAAGAGATTGACCATCTAGGTCAAAAGGTTGTAACTTATAATCAATAAAATTCCTTTCATTTGTTCTTATTGCCAAATAGGAAATAGTTAGAAATGGAGTTTTTCCAACCTTTTCTACCATTAGTGCATGTTTTTGATTTACAAGGATCAATTTTCTTAACTCCAAATATGAGGTTTATCAATCTTTCATTTATTTTGAAACTTAAGTTGATGTGCCATTAAACTGTAAGCTCAAATTTTTTCAAATAGATTGGTGAAGTAAGTTTTGATAACTTACATCCTTACTTGATTCCTATGCCATCACACATATCAATTCCTTTTCTCACATGTATGAACAAAATGACACTATATATAGCATAAGCACAGGTGATTTGCTTAATTAGACCTTACTTTATTAACTCAAGCCTCTTTACCACTTAAATTTTAGTCTGAGGCTTCTCTAGTGTTGTTTTTCTTATCAACATCCCTCCAAATATAGTTTTTCATTAGAAACACTCTATAAAGCCATTATTTAAGGTAAAATATAACTTCCATCATAGAAAGATATCTAGTTACTTATGTTTTCCTCATTTACACCCATATAACAATCATAGGCATCAATTTAGATCTCTTACTTATACCTTTTTCAAATTTTCTTGTTATTGATGTTAAAGTATATGTTTCCAAACATATTATATTTGATGAATATAGTTTTCTATTTGCTCAAAAATAACAAAGTTCTACAATTTCCTCACTTTTTTTTTATTCTAGCTTTGTTCCTCCCTCACAAGCTTGTTCTCATACAGCTCCATTATCATTTATTATGTATCATCAATCGATAGGTGACACTACTGTCCAACCTATTACTATTCCACCAATAAGTCACTCTTCCATAAACCACTTATTTGTAGAAAATGTTTTCTTTTCAAAATTAAATCTTACTCTATGGATTCAAACTTCTCTTTCTTTACAATCTCATGCCTCTCTTACCTTAATTTCTATTATTTTATATTGTACTCTTATTCCTTTAACAGCTAATTCATACCTAGGGTCACATGATCTAAGGTTGGTAATTTTAAACAAAAAATATTTTTATTTGATATCACCATGTAGGAGCCATCTAATGTCACTGAAGCTCTTCTACACGATCAGTGACATGAGATAATGCTTATGAATACAATGCTTTAATGAAAATTAGACCTAACCCTTAGTGCCTTAACCTTAAGATAGAAGGTCAACCAAGTGTAAATAGGTGTTTAAACTTAAGAAAAATCTTGAGATGTCTATTTTTAGGTGTAATTCCATATTAGTAGCCAAGTGCTACCATCAGATAGTGGGTCTTGACTTTATTGAGACATTATGTTCTATAGTGAAACCAACTTCCATAAGAATTGTGTTAATAGTTACATTGACAAGAGGTTAAGAGATGACAACTTGATACTAATGATGTCTTTCTTAATGGCATTCTTCATGAGGAAGTTTATATAAAGCAACCACTCGGGTTTGAACAAGGGAATGGCTAATAAAATTTGGTTTGTAAACAAGTTTCATGGGCCTAGATTAACAAACTAAGAATTTTTTTATAACATTTAGGGTTTTCTTTTTTTAAGGTAGATCATTGTCTTTTCACTAGATATGATATCTCACATCAGATAATGGAAAAAGTTTTTAACATTATGTATGCATTAGTTTCTCTTAATCACATAGATATGTTCCAAAGTCGTGAGCAAACAATATCTACACGAGAGGAAGTGGATTGCTGTAGATAGTATCATAGTTGATCCTCGACTTCAGTGTGGGACTTTTTTTAGGCCCATAAGGAGTGTTTGTCTATTTGACCCCAAATCATATGGTACACGATGATAATATCTTATCTGCCTAAGGGGTGATTATGAAATCTCATATTGAATAAAGGAAAAAAATTCCTAGCATTATATATGTATAGACTCTTCTTAACTATGTAGATATGTTTTAAAGTCATGAGGCCTCTTTGAGCCTAAAACATACAATATGTACATGAGAGGGAGTGGGTAGTAACAAATGATATCAAAACCAATTTTCAACCATGTTGTGAGAGTTTGTTTAGCCTCTTAATTTTGTGGGAAACGATAAGGACATTGTTTCTGCATAGTGAGTGATTATGATATTTCACATCGAATACGAAATTTTTTCTGACATATATGTATGAATTCCTCTTAACCATGTACACGTATTTTAAAGTCATAAGAGTCTATTAGGCCCACAACGAACAATATGTACACAAGGGGGGAGCAAGTCATTAGACTGGATTTCATGCAAAATCATGTGTGTTCATCCTATTCTATGTGGACAATATCATACTTATTAGGCATGTTATTAAATATTTTTTGTTACTTCTCATTTGAATGGAGCTTTTTCCTTAAAAGATTTAGGGTAATTGAGTTTTTTCTCAAGGATAGAAGCTCTTAGAAGAAATATATCACTGGCCTTTTATAGAAAATGAAGATGACTAATGCTAAGCCTCTATTTACATTAATGATTAGTAGACTCTAATTGTCTTTTAAGGAAGGTGTTCCGGTTATGAATAGTCAAGAGTACAAGAGTGTAGGTGGTACACTCTAGTATATAACCATTACCAAGCTAGAAAGATTATAGTCTAAATAGCTTTGCCAATTTATGCAAACTCCTTTGATACACATTGGAAATCTATGAAAAAGATACTAAGGTATCTTAAGGTTGCTATTGATTTTTGTAGAACATTGAAGAAGTCTAGTCACTAAAATTAATAGGATACTCATATATAGGTGGGGCAATGATCTTATAAAAAATGATTAACTGCTAGGTTTTGCATATATTTTAGGAGTAATGTGGTGTTCTAGTGTTCTGAAAAGCAACATGCTTTCTAAAAGTAAAGCACATTGATAAGGTATAGAAGTTCTACTAATGCAATGTGGCTAAGTCATTATTGAATTAAAGGTGAAGTAACATAGAATTATAATAATGTGGTGTGATAATCTTAGCATAGTTGCATTGTCTGTAAATCCATTCCTTTATTTAAAGACTAAATATATTGAGCTAGATTTATATTTGGTACAACAAAAGGTGCTACAAAATCAATTAATAGTGAATTTGTTAGAATAGGGCCCCTTAAAAACATGATATAATATAACAATATAAGATTTCATTAATATTTATGTTATGATTTCAATTTCACTTCACTATCATGTTTATGCATTATGGTTGATTTGAGCATTTAGGTCTACATAACTATTATTATACATGACTAGAGTGTATTAGAATTGCACAAAAGATTCAATTCATGACTTCCTTGCAAGTTGATGAGTTATTCACAACTAGTTCATGAACTTAGGCAACCTATATGAGGTTGTAGTGCACTACCTCCTAATTGGAGTAATGACTTGCCTTTGTCATTGGGATGAGTTTCCCATGGTAAGCGCACTATGATGTATTGAATAAGACATATGGTGAATCATGACATCAGTTATCGAGTGGTCATGATTTCACTAAGCTACTTACTTTATGAGTTCTCAACCTTGAGAGAATATTAAGTTATACTGTGGTCTTCAGTGACTTTGACTTATGAGTGAGACCCTGAGGTGGTCATATATTCTTTATAGATTTGGTTATTATTAATTAAGACAAGTGACAATAGGAATCCATGAGGTTGGCACCATGATATCTCATGAGATTGAGAAAATATGTCCCTTTGAGTGATCCTAAGGAGTTGGGATCATAGAACCTACAATGTCATGGTAATTCTTTTAGTGGATTTGACATATGTTTATAATGAGTTAGAATATGTTAGTTGGTCACAAAATAAGAGGATATATTTCAAACTCAGTGATAATAAAGGTGATCTTAAGAGGTTGATAGTTTCCATTTCGTTAGATTATAAACATTAGTTCATGGGGAACTTACATGCAGTGGTTAATAGGTTATGGACTTGAGAAATTGATTAAATTAGATTTAATCAATCTATTTCTTGATTTAATTTCATAAGATGTTGGAGTATAGTCGACTCTCTATAGTGGGATGTTGAGTAAATTTCATAATTAGGATTTAAGGGATCTAGAATTTTCCTATGAGTCCTAATGGTCCTCACTCAAGCTTGCACTCCTTGGTTGTATATTATTTTTAAAGGATATTTGGGGTTTTATTCATAGGTGTGCATAAGGGTGTTTTGGTAAAAGAATAAGGCTACACAAAAGCTTATGAATTATCTTTCTAAATTAGGTTAATTATTAATTAGAGTTCAATAAAGCTAATAAATAAACCCAGTGGGTCATATTAAGTGACCTAAGCTTAAGATGGGTTAAGGTCATTTAAACTCATAGGGAGGTCTATATAAACCCTCTTAGGGTTTAAGTTTAGATGCTCACATTCATTATTGTCTTCCAAAGAGAGAGAAAAAAAAACCTTAGGCCCCATCCCTCTAGAGAGAAGTCCATCCTTCTTCACTACTAAGATTCAAGAAAAAGTTAATAGGAAGAAGATCTCTAGGTCTTTGAGATCATGTTCTCCATCGACTAGAAAAAGATTTGAAAACATCCAAATCCACAAAATGATTTCTTGTTATCTTTACCCTAGAAAAGTTTTAAAGGCATATCTAGTTTTCTGCTACACCTAGGATCTTAAATGCATGCATTTGTTTGAGATCTTAGGCTTAGACTAGATTTTTCCAAGGTATTCTAACATAATCATACTCCATCAATTAATGATCAAGCAATTGATGTACTTAAAAAACTTCTACTAGCTAAAAGACATTTTCCAAATGTAGAAATCAACCTATGAGGGTATAAATTTAAGGACGTCAATTTTGTGCTAACTTTTACCATTGAGGGTTCGTGGATGTGATGTTCCATTAAGGACTTTGTGGCTACCTTCAATTGTTGCCATGTTATGGGATTTTTCAACCTATCCATGGCCTTATTTTAAACTTATTGAATGTCAATCTCTATATGACTAATTACATAGCTTTGAAGATTGATAAGGTAAAGGGGGGATTATGTATATATACATGTACTGTTTACAAAATATGGATGAAAAGAGAATCCAAAAAAGTCATTTTCATGGGAATGCATTTTAAGGAAAATAATTCTTATTTCATGCACTGGAATAGTGTCTACCTCACGTTATCCGAAAATGCCTTTACATGTGTTTTGGTCTTAAAGTAATATTTTTTTTATCTTAAAGTAACACTATTTTGGGCTTAAAGTATCTTTCTTGATTGAATGATGATCTACTATCTTCATGTGAGTTGGGCTGGTATGGATGGCAATCCATGTACACATATAAGGACATTTTTGAGTAATGTAGGGTAGACATTGTTCTAGCGCATGAAACGAGAATTATTTTTCCCAAAATGCACTCCCCATAAAAATAACTTTTTTGGGTTCTCGTGTCATCCATATTTTTTAATTGGTGCATGTTTACATAAATCCCCTTAAGTTAAAAGATACAATTCGATTTTAGTTATCAATGAGTTTTTGGATCAATTACCTGTTTTAAACAAGATTTACGTTGAGCCTATCATCAAACTCCTAAGAAAGTGAAAAATGCATCAAACTCAAAAAATAAAAAAATAAAAAAATAAATAAAAATCATGTTCTCCTAAATTCCACATAAAACAAATCTAAAAACACCATATTCAAATTTTTTTTGCATTGCTCATGCTTTTTCTATGCCTACATTAATTCAAGAGAGAGAAAAGAGGTGACTAACCGAAAAGAAGCATATAATATGTAAATTTCTTTTAATTTTGATATCGAATATTTAAAATAGAAATTAAAACAAAATATCAAAAACATTTTTTTTTTCAAATTTCAATTATAAAAATTTAAAATTATAAGTAATAAAACTTTTTGATATCTTAGTTTTTTAAGTAATTTTTAAAATTCTTACTTTTTTTCAATATAAATCTCTAAAAATATTTTTGTACATTATATGAAAGTGATTATTATTTATAATACTTGAGCAGAGAGAATGGTCAAACCCTTCTAGCATTTCCTATTCTTCTCTTGAGCTGATGTAAAAGATAATAATGAGAGGTAGAATTTAAAATAATAATAATAATAATAATTTTCAAAAATTGAAAGAAAAAAAAAATTATTTACTTACAGCTGAGTAATGTGGCAGGTGGTACCATTGTCGTAAGAACAATCACACGTGATAGCTGGATTATTATCCTCGCTCTCAAATGCTGTGCCGTTAATGGCTGATCCGGTGCATGGCTCCCCACTGATGTTCCACAATGCCACCGACTGTGTATCCCATTGTTGGAATATTGAGCTCAATGCTTCAGCTGTCTCACCAAATTCATATCCCCATCTTTTCAGATATTTAAATTAAATACAACTGTATTTAATTATTTTTCCTTTTCAGGAACATTGTTAGTATTATTGACTTAATATAACTTAATCATTTAAGTAGATTAAGTTGATTTTTATTTTTATTTTTATTTTTTACTTAATTATAAATAAAATTTAAAACTAAATAATATTTAATAGTATTAAATATTAACTTGTTTATTTTTTTTAATATTTTATTTCTATTAAGTATTGAGAAGTAAAGAAAATTAACATGTTATTTTTAGTATTTAGATATTTTAGGGGTTATTTGGTAAAACTTAATATCTATTACTTAATGACTCAAATTGACTTTAAGTTAAATTATATTTAAGTTGTTAACTTAAAATTTATTACTTAATTATTGTTTTAAATATTAAGATTATTTGATAAAATTACCTTCAAATTTATTTTAAATTATTGAATTGATATATTTATCTTCATAAATTATAATTAGAGTAAAGAAGATTGAGTAACGGTGGAGGTTATAAAATAGCAAAGGAGATCCTGAAGGTAATTAGGATAAATGAAAGTAAAAAGGGAGAATAAAGATATGAATTTAAAAACAAATTAATTATTTTTATTTATTACTTGAAATTATTTTTTACTTTAAGTTATACCATTAAGTTATTTTACTAAACATACTTAATTTACTTAATAACTTAAATAAAATTATTAAATAATCTTAAATTATTAAGCTAGTTTATTAAACATCCACTAATTTTTTTTTATTTAGTTAAAAAATAAAAATAAATAAATAAAAAGTTAACAAAAAAAATAAAAAGACAAACAATCTAAAACTTGAAAGTAAGTTTATTTTATTAAAAAGTTAAAAAAAAAAACAAATAAACAACACATAAGTTATACCATTAAGTTATTTTATTAAACATACTTAATTTATTTAATAACTTAAATTAAGTTATTAAGTCATCACAAGTTATTAAGTTTGTTTTTTAAACACCTAATTAATTTTTTTTATTCAATTAAAAAATAAATAAAAAGTTAACAAAAATAAAAATAAAAAGACAAACAATCTAAAACTTGAAAGTAAGTTGATTTGCTAAAAAGTTAATAAATAAATAAATAAACAACACAAGAAGGATATTTGGCAATATAAGTTAATATTCTAACTTAAAGTAAAAAATAATTTACTTATTCTTAAACTTAAATTTCTTTTACTGTATTATTCGTGAGAATATATTTTACAATTATACCTTTATATTCACATATTATCTTTTATAGCAAATATTTATATAATTATTTTATATATTTATAATACTTAAAATATGAATGTTAAAAGTAGCGAGGATAAATATACTTAATTTTATGATTTGTAATAAATTTTAAATTAATTTTATCAAGCAATCTTAATATTTGATTTAAAAATTAAATAATAACTTTTAAATAAATAATTTAATAATTTTTTGAATTTAAAAATTAATTCTAATAATTAAATAATAAATATTAGCTTTTATCAAATACCTTCTAATTTTGACTTAAAAAAATTATTTTCTAGATAATTATCAATGCCAATTTTGACTATGCATCATGTCTAGGCTCGCAAATAGATATATAATATATCTAGTCAATAATTTTTTATTGTTAATAATTACTCTTTTTTAGTCCATATATGAATTTTGTGACCCATAATATTATTTGTTTCCTTTTTTTTTTTTTCTTTTTTTTTTAATATTTTCATAATTATTTCAAAAAAAAAAATTATTATTACCAAATTACATAATATTTTATTTTTATTAATTTACATGATAGTACGATGAAGAGACATTATTGAGGGATGAAATGACTCGTGAGCTCAAGATAGACTTTTCTTGCAACCGATAAAAAGGAAAAATTTAAAAAATACATTTTTAAAAAAAATTGCCGAGTAAGCGATGTTATGAATTAAATAATACTTTTTATTTTTAATATATATTTTCATATTTAAATAGTATATATATATATATATCTATATATATATATATATATATATATATATATATAGAATTTAAAATATTAATACATCCATACTTATTCTTGATTTAATTAAATAATATCAATTATAAAAAATAAAAAATAATTTATATATATATATATATATATATATATATATATAAAATTTTATAACCATTTTTAACTTTAATAATATAAAAAAGGAGAAAATATATTTTATTTACTTATTTATTCACCCTTTTCTTCCTTCAATCGTTACTTGATAAAAAAAAAAAAAAAAAAATCCGTGATAATATTTAAAGGTTGATAACTGATCCATGTGGAAAATTAAGTGAATTAGGTAGGTGGGTAAATAATTAAAAGTTGGTATGACTCTTGAGCGGCAAGGCTGTCAGGCCTCATGGCCCTCATCCACGCAACACAAACTACAGCTGCTCAATTCCTTCCCCTCTAAGCCTACGCTCTCCAAAAACACACCCTTCAATTTCTTTCTAGCTAAAGCTCTAAAAGAAACCACCGTTGGAAGTAAAAGTACCCACACCACCACAAACCCACAAACCCAAAAAACAAGTCATAATTTTTCTATACAGATGCATGTCTACAGAGAAGAAAGAAAAAAGAGAGAGAGAGAGAGAGATAGAAAACGAGATACCTTCAGATGGGTCCAGGGTAGCATTTTGAGCAGTTGATTCCTGAAATAACAAGAATAGCCACAACAACAAGAAGAGGATGATGATGGAAGGGCAGCGGGGAAGAGAGGGTGAAGCAGACGCTCTTGTCACTCTAACATTCATCTTTCTGTGTGGTATGAAACATGAGTGAAAATCATTTCATATATATAAATATGAAGTGGGTTTTCATTGAGAGAGAGAGAGAGAGAGATCAGTTGGAATTTTCCCCTACTTGAAAAGTCACCCAAAAAGTCTTCGCACTCCCATCTTGAAATTTTCTGCTTATTTGCAACCACAAGAATGTTTAAATTGTCCTTTCAATTTTGTCATTTTCGACAATGGGTTTTGGACCACTAACACCTAACACATCTACATGCTTAAAATCAGCGTTTGAGAGTGGACAAAAAATTATGATAATCTTGTGTGGTGGAGCTTTGAAAATCACTTTTAAAGATATTAAATTAAGTTTTAGATTAATATTTGATAGTTGCTTTATTTATTTATTTTTCCAACAACCGTATTTTGCTACGAAAACACTTTCCAAATATATATATATTTTTTATATTCGAATAGTAATCGGCTCTCAATAAAAGTACTTTGGATAAAATTATCATCAATAAAAGCATTATAGATTAAAAGCTCAATCGAGGGTGATTTTAAATGAGTGAAAAGCGCTTCTTGATACTTTGAAGTATTTCTTCGAATGAATGAAGTATTTGACAAGCTTTTATAATTTAATTTAATTTATTTTTTGGAGTAATAAAAATATATACTTAATTTGCGATGATCTATAAATTTACTTTAGATAATTTATGATGATATTAGTGGTAAATTTTATCAAATTAAGTGGTAAACAGTTAAATATAAATTTTAATTTAATTTTGACATTTAATTTCATTACCGTTTGGTTTAATACTTTAAATGTAAGAATTTGTTTTCAAGTTTTAATAATAGTTTTGTTAACTAAAGTGAGATATTTATTGCTTGTTGAGACTGTTTTTAGAAATAATTTTTAATTTTTAAATTCAAACTCTAAAATATGTTTGGTAATTTTTTAATAGAAAATAGTTTTTTTTAAACTAATTTTTGAAATATTGTGTTTTTATAAAATATTTCAATTGTTTTTAGTTATGTTCATTTATTTTTTGAGATATTTTAAAAATTATTATACAAATATGAAGAATGATTGAAAATAAAGTAATACATCACTAAAAATTAAAATTAATTTTGTTAGTGACGAAATTGTGGTTAAACCCATGTTTTGATGATAATAAGACTAGGTTTAAATCTAAAGGTTATATTTGAGTGTTTTAGGTAAGAAGAATCTTCAAAGAGGCAATCAAGAAAATACATCAAAAGGAAATCATCAACATTAAAGAAGATTAATACTTATGTCAAGAAGGTTTATCAAGCTTACATTTAGCATGTTTACAAAAAATTCTCAATAAAGGAGGCAAGGATCAAAACCATGTGGCTCAACTGAAAGTGCCCCTTAGGTGTTTCCCAAAGTTGATCCTTAAATACCGGGTTGTAGTGATTAAAACAACTCAACAGAGTGGTTGATTGAGCGATTGACTGATTGTGTGCTCAACTCCCCAACGTTACCAACAATGCATTAATTGTGGGAGCTTTCTCCCATGTGTACCCTCACGTGCTTGTCCACATGGCATCATCCTAGATGGACCACATGTCACTCTTCCCATCATTGATCGGACAACCTTTGAGGTACTCGAACACGTTCCACCTGGATCTGTTTGGACACTGAGCGGCCCGCATATCCTTGATAGCCTCAAATCTTCTCTGATATGCAAGACCATAGCCAGCTGACATCAAAATGACTGATGGGATTCTCCCCATCCTCACATCTACATTAGTAGACTGGCATGTCTAGTCCTAGACCTTCAACGAGATTGAAAGGACGACAAATTGTATCATGACGCATCGTCTGACACAACCCCCAGTCGCCTTGCAGATGTGATGATTGCCTTGTCACTACTGCGTAATCATCACTACAAGGGCCAGCTCAGCACTACTGGGCCTTTCTCCACCCTTGAACACTATAAAAACCCTACTAAAATAGAACAAAAAGGGGGGGACATTACGAGTTTTCAGACTTTTTCTCTTTCTTCTTTCTTTCTCTCTCTTAAGGTTTCTATTCATTCCCAAAGTCTAACTTAGACTTCAGAGGGTGTGTTTGGACAACCCGTCCGGACATTTTTGTGTAGGAAAGTAGAAACCCCATATTTCGGCACTGGAACGGGAAATTTCACTGCCACATCTAAGGGAGGAATCCATCCTCAATTGACTCAGTATCAACATTGACACCGTTTGTGGGAACTAATAAAGATGTCAATACCTTCTAGAAGTTGATCGTTGGCCATGGGTAGTGAAGACTACTTCAATTGGAGTGAGAGTATGGAAAGACGCCAGCGCGAGAGCGAGAGATAGATGCAAGCCCTACTTCGCAAAACAAGGAAACTCAGAGAGGAGAACGAAGTATTGCGTATTCAAGTGTCCTCATTGGGTCCTTCTCATAGCCGATAGCCTAGAAATTAGCGCATGAACTCTAGGAAAAACGAGAAGGCTATGTATCCTGGGAATGCAGAGCTCCCTTGGAATGAACAAGAAATGCAGCCTAAGGAAAGATCCTCGCCAGCCTGCCACGTGTAGTAGGATGAGAGCTTCGACTCCACTCGTGTCTCAGCAAAAATGAGAAGTGATAGAAAGTCTTAGCTATCGAATGCAATGTGTGTAAGGCTAGGACCTTAGATGCTTGGCATAGGAGGGAAACCACATGTAGTGACGGCCCAGGAAGCATGCCCTAGTCCCTCAACTACACCGACCATAACCGACTGGCTCCCTCATCCGCCAGTACAACAACCAATGGGGGATCTGGTCAATAGGGGTCCCCCCGGCTCCGTCAGTAGGCGACTGGACAACATGCTCTCCACGCCTTTCAACCCTCACATCATCAACTATGATCCCCTAAGAGGGTTCATGGTCCCGAAATTCTCTACATATGATGGAACCAGCGATCCATTTGACCATATCATGCACTATAGGCAAGTCTCATGACCCTTGACATAG
This sequence comes from Vitis riparia, assembly GCF_004353265.1. Taxonomy (NCBI): domain Eukaryota; kingdom Viridiplantae; phylum Streptophyta; class Magnoliopsida; order Vitales; family Vitaceae; genus Vitis; species Vitis riparia. Next base: position 7,769,585 of record NC_048440.1, on the reverse strand, counting down.
GGAATGACACTCTACTATGCAAGGTCTTTCCAGCCAGCTTCCAAGGCCAAGCTCTTTCGTGGTTCCACCACCTCCTGATGAACTTCGTGAATAACTTTCGAGATCTGTTAAAGGCCTTTGTGGGACAATATTTGTGCTCAACACGACATAAGCAAAACATAAATACCCTACAAAACATAAAAATGCAAGAAAATGAATTGTTGAGGGAATTTGTGAAGCGATTCGGGCAAGCTGTACTCCAAGTGGAATCTTACAGCATGAATGTCGTCCTACAAATCTTTAAAAGGAATATATGCTCGAGTACACCCTTCTTTGAATATCTCGCCAAGAAGCTTCCAACGACTATGGATGATTTGTTCAAGCGAGCAAACAAATACTCTATGCTCGAGAATGACGTCCGTGCAACTACTTAGTAGGATCTGGTCACCATTTGACCTGCCAAAAATGACTCAGCTAGGAACTCCAAGACCACAAGCCAATGGAGGTAGATGGGTAGGGGGCAAGGCGAACAATTAGCGAACTATCTAATTTCAGATGGCTAGAGCCAATAAAGACAGATCTGGCTAAGAGGGACCAAAGCAGAAAGTGTGCCTATCATAAGGACCATGGTCACACCACGGAGCAATGTAGAAGCCTCCACTACTTGATGGAAAAGTTAATAAGAGTTGAGCATCTCAAATAGTACGTTCGCTCAAAGGAAAAACATGAGGAGGTAGCCCGTAATCCAGTGACCACGACCCCTACAACTTCAGCGACTCCTAGAGTCGTAATCAACTACATTCATGGGGAGTCCATTGATGAGAAATACAACTTTAAACAGAAAAGTCAAAGGTTGCTTCAAGCTATCTTCGTACAAGAGCGAGTTAACTCCATCCAACTCGGATTGGCTGATGGGGGCATGCGCCCAAATAGATGGGGTTATCACATTTCCCCTAGTATATCCCAATCTGGTGTTACAATCACATCAAGACGCCCTCATCTTGAAACTAGGAATCAACAATTTTGATGTAAGACAAACTTTAGTTGATCTGGGCAGTTCAGCTGACCTGTTACAAATGTTCGCATTCAAATATATGGGGTTCCCACCATCCGCTCTAGAAAATCCCGAGCGGATACTGTTAGGATTTAATGGAGTTTCAACCACTAATTTAGGAGATGTCGTGCTTCCTGTCCAAGCCGAACTAGTTATCTTGAATGTGCAATTTTCGGTGGTAGAAGACTTTTCCCCTTTCAATGCCATCCTAGGGCGCACATGGCTACATAGCATGAAGGTTATCCCTTCTACATATCACCAAATGGTGAGTTACCTAACCGAAGATGGACAAATCAACCTCTATGGAAGCCAGTGGGCAACACGCCAATGTTATCAGGTAGCATGCGAGTTCAGATCCACTAGCGATAATGAACTGCCCACGGAACCAACGAGCGCGTCGGAACAATAACGATTACATAGCCTAACAGAGAGAGATCCATTGGTAGTTGACCCCCTACAGACCCTACATCTCTCCGAAGAAAGTGATCACTTTAAGTATGCCAACTCCCTCCTAACACTAGAAGAGTTGCAAGCCCTCGAAGGAGTACTTTAGCATAACAAAGATGCCTTCGCATGGACCCATTCTGACAAGCTCGGGATCCACCCATCCATAGCCTCGTATTAGCTTAATGTCATGCCCTTATCACGACCTATTCGACAGAAAGTCCGACGCTTCCATCCGGATAGACAAAAGATCATTTAGGTTAAAGTAGATAAGTTGCTAGCAGCTGGATTTATCAGGGAAGTTGAGTATCTTGATTGGTTGGCAAACATGGTTGTGGTCCTAAAAAAGGGAGGAAAATGGCAAGTCTGTGTCGATTACATTAACTTGAATGATGTCTACCCAAAGGATAGTTTTCCCTTACCTTGGATAGATTAGATAGTGGATTCCACTACTGGGCATGGAATGCTCTCCTTCCTAGATGTTTTTTTTTGGGTACCACCAAATTCTTATGTACCAACTAGATGAAGAAAAAACCACCTTTGTAACACCACATGACTATATTACTACAGAGTCATGCTGTTTGGACTCAAGAACGCCGGAGCCACTTACCAAAGGCTGATGACAAAGATCTTCAAACCTCTAATCGAACGCACAGTAAAGATGTATATTGATGACATTGTAGTGAAGAGCATAACAAGGAGTGAGCATACCCAGCATTTAGAAGAAATCTTTCACTTAATAAGAGGATACAATATGAAGCTTAATTCGGCCAAATGTGCATTTGGAGTTAGTGCAGACAGATTCTTGGGATTCATGGTCACATAAAGAGGCATAGAAGTCAATCCGGATTAGATCAAAGCTGTCATAGAAACGTTCGCCCCAAGTTGCAAAAAAGAGCTGCAATGCCTCACAAGCTGTCTGGCCGCATCGGAGCGCTTCATAGCCCGATTTACAGACAAATTAAGGCCCTACTTCCTCACATTGAAAGGGGCTAACGCGACAAGGTGGACGAGTGATTGCGAGATAGAATTTGATGAGATTAAACGCTACCTCACATAGCCACCCATCTTGAGCAGCCCTCAACCTGGTGAGTAATTCTACATGTACCTAGTAGTATCTGATTGTGTTGTCAATGCCGTTCTGTTTCACTGCGTAAAAGACAAGGAACAAAGACCCGTTTACTATGTAAGCAAAGCAATGGTTGATGTGGAAACTCAGTACTCAAAGATGGAGCAAATAGTCTTAGCCTTAAGAAGTATTGCGCGAAAGCTCTGCCCCTATTTTTAAGCCCATCAAGTGACTGTACTCACGAATCAACCACTTAGAAGCATTCTGCACACCTGACCTATCAAGGAGAATGATGAGATGGGTCATTGAACTTAGTGAGTACAAGATTAAATATCAGTCCAGGTTGGCAATGAAGGGGCAGGTCATGGCTAACTTCATAGTTGAAACCCCTCAGAAACTTCAATAGTGTACAGGCTCTCTAAAGAAGGGGTGGTGGATGCTATACGTCGATGGGGCCTCCCGAGTCTCAAGATTCGAAATGGGTCTACTTTTACAATCACCAACCAGAAAGCACCTGGAACAGACTATCCGACTTAGGTTCCTAGCCTCTAATAATGAAGCCGAGTATGAGTTAATCCTAGCCAGACTAAACCTTGTTCTCACTTTGTTAGCTTCCAAGCTTGAAATATGTAGTGATTCCCAACTAGTTGTTGAACAGATTCAAGGGGAATACGAAGCCAAGGACGAGTGCATGGCTTGGTACCTTTCAAAGGTACAAACTACCTTGGACATATTAAGCAAGTGGGCAATCAAGAAAATCCCTCGCACAGAGAATGTACAAGCTGACGCCTTAGCTAGAATAGTTGCTACCCTCCTTGTAAAGGAAGCAATATTGCTGCTCGTATACCTCCAAGCTGCATCATCAATAGCCACCACACCTATATGCAATAGCAGTGACATAGGCGTTGGGTGGATGCACGAGATGGAGATGTACCTTTGGACAGGAGACCTGCCTGAAGAAAGCAAACAAGCTCACAAGGTTTGGATACAAGTCGCTCGCTTCACTTTGATTAGGGACAACCTCTATAGGTGGTCATTTGGGGGTTATACCTGAGATGCTTAAACGATTCAGAAGCATAGTACGTATTGGCTGAGTTCCATGAAGGTATATGCGGCAACCACATAGGCGGGCACACTTTGGCACATCGTGCTCACTCATAGGGATATTATTGGCCTACCATGAGACAAGACGCCGAGAATTATGTCAAAATATGTGATCGGTGCCAAAGGTATGCTCCCATTCCTTGCATGTCCTCTGAAGCCCTCAATCCGGTCACAAGCCCTTGACCATTTGCGCAATGGGGAATGGACATAGTTGGCCCTCTACCCATCGTTGCCACTCAAAAAAAGTTCCTGCTTGTAGCCACCGACTACTTCAGCAAAGACAAAGACGTTTCCAAGTTTGTTTGGAAGAACATCATTTGTTGGTTCGGAATCCCGCAAGTGATTGTAACTGATAATGGACAACAATTTGACAACATTGCCTTTAGAACCTTTTGTTCAAAGCTAAAGATAAAAAATATGTACTCCACTCCACGTTACCCTCAAAATAATGGGCAAGTAGAGACAAATAACAAAACCCTACTCTTTGCACTAAAGAAAAGGCTCGAAAAAACTAAAAGAAGTGGGTAGATAAACTACCCAGAGTCCTATGGGCCTATCGAACGACACCCGGACGACCAATAGGGACTGCTCCCTTTGCTCTCGCCTATGGGATGGATGCAGTTATCCCAACCAAGATAGGCATGCCCACAGTTCGGACAATCGTCCAGGGTCATAGAGATGAAAAACAAGAACTTGAAAGACATTTGGACTAGGTGCACAAAGTAAGAGGAAATGCTGTCATTTGGATGGCATTTTACCAACAGAGAGACATTGCCCATTAAAACAAAAAGGCTAGGCCACACATGTTCAAAGTTGGAAACCTGGTCTTAGAAGGGTCTTTGAAAATACAGTGAAAATAAGAGCTAAGAAGCTCCAAGCAAATTGGGAAAGTCCCTATGTTGTATCTAAGGTTGGAGATTTAGGGGCTTCCCCACTTGCAAACACTAGATGGAACACCCCTGCTCCACCCGTGGAATGTATCTAACTTGAAGCAATACTATCAACAAATTGAATGAAAAGAAAGAAGCTTCAGTTAGAAGGCACAAGTAAAATGAAACGAGTATGTATTGATAATTGAAAAGTGTCATTACATTCAGACAAAGCAATATGAAAGAAGGAAAAAGTACAAAAGTACAAATCACTGCCCATCAGAGGGGCCAACAACATCCAGATCTTTGTCTCATTGGGCGGGGGCATTGACTGTTGCATCCTCCACTTTTTCAGAAGGGTGACTGGGGATATCTTGAGTAATACCATTCTTCCTCATGCAGGGCTGGTAGCCGAAGAAGAACATTGTCTACTTACTTCTGATAATCCTTTGTCAACACATTCTTCTTGGTAGAAAACCCCACTCAGAGCTCTTCAAGCTCATTCTTCTGCACATTAGAAGCCGCCCAGAGCTCCTTAAGCTCTTTCATCAATTGATATTTTTCTTGCTCCAAGTCCTTGCACTTAGCATCGATGACCCCCTTCTCCTCTCCCATCCAATGAGCCTCAGTTTTTGCCGTCTCCCTTTACTCCTCAGTTTTATTTAGCAACCTGTTCTCATTTGAGATAGCTTTCTGCGCGGCAGCCAGATCACTCTCTATTCACGCAAGTTGGGTGCAGAGCTCTTCATTGCCGTCTAACTTTTGGGTAAGAAACGTCCTCATGATCTCCACAACCTCCAACCATTTGAAGATTGAGCTTTGCTGCTGCATCAAGTTGCGGATAACACCTACTCCCTAAAACAACATTAAACCATATGTCAGATGCCAGAAATTAAGTATACTTGGGCAAAAAGGAAGCAAATCTTACCACTTTCGTCGTATCCTTGGCAATGTACTGCTACATCAGATCAACACACCGAAGTATAGACTTTGGAGTGCTATGAAGGAGGCGAGGCACGATAGTTATGGGAGAGTCACCAGGCAGGTTAATAAAATGACGACGGGTGAGCGGAAAAAGAGCATCTAGGCCTGGCACAAGGGGCTCGAGTGTTGTAAAACAAGACACTTTCTTAAGCAACGTCTTTATCTCCTCCCAATTTGGAGAACTGATTGAAGTGTCTCTCTCATTAATATTGCCACCCAGAGTGGATGCAGGGGTCCCTATTTTTCATTGGGCAAGCGTCCTTCTTAACAGAAGAACTCGCAACCAATTCTTGCCTAGACCTCATAGTGTCAAAAAGGGGCACTTGTGCCGTAAAAGCGTCCGGAACTAGCACATCGCGAGAAGCCTCCGGGCGAGTCTTCTTAGTAGGTGAAGGTGCAGCCGAAAGTACTTCAGAAAGACGCTTACAATGCCTCTCCTTGAAAACAGCCCTTCGGTTCGAAGCAATCTCTTCTTCTTCTTCTTCTGGATAAAGAATGATGTAAGGCACAACTGGATCAAGCTTCCGATTTGGACTGCCCATCACGGAAGGCGAGCCAGTTGAGTCCTATTTGGTTCCGACCTCTGAAGAGAGTGAAGGGGAAGAAGGGGACAAAGATAAGTTCAAGGCCCTCTTAGTAGGCCAAAGAATGGGTCTCTTCTTAGTAGGAGGGTGAACGGTGGAGCTGGTGGTCGGACGACCTACGCTAGGGCTTGTTTCAAGGTCCCCTCCTGACGTTTTTTATCTCTTTGATCGAGCCGGTCTTGCCTTGCCTTCGCGTCCATAGCCCGGGCTTCCTCGTAGAAGGGGAGATCCTTCAACATGTGGTGTTCATCGGCACCAACACTCTGGGCACAAGATGAGGAAGAATGGAGATAATTTACATCTAGGAGTCCTAGACCACTGCTAGCAAATTATGATAAGTCAACAGGGTCTGATGATGCTGCTCACTAGCATAAATCACGAATAACTTGTTCAACCGATCAAAAGAAGCCTTCTCTACCCACTCTACCAACCGACCTTACTTCTTATTCCTTGTAAAACACCAAGTAATGTGCATCAACAGTAATCCCGTAATTATAAATAAGAGAACAACAATTTGCTATACTTGGAATCCCCAACAAACGACATGGTTCAAATTCTTGAACCGGATGCTCATATGAGCCAACCAAGGGCCCGAAACAACAACGTGTCCCTTTGTCGTGCCCTTGGTGGAATCTGGAAGTTCGGTCACCAACTGAAGTGATGGACTATGAGCGGACAAGCTGAAAATATATTTTTCGCTCATCTTAATAGTATAAATAAACAGGATCTCTAACAAGGAAAGATCCAAGTGATGTAGCATATTCAAAATGCTACACCCCATTAGTAACATAACCACATTCGGATGGAGGAAGGCTAAAAGAATCTTTGTAAAGTGAAGAAACTGCTTGACGAGGGAAGGAATAGGAAATCGGAGCCTAATGTTGAATTGCTCCTTACTAAAAATAGTGGCACTGAAGGGCTCATTTTTCGTTGACATTGGGCCACCATCCATCAAGCGAATAGCATCCGTGCGTCCGACACTTTCTCTTGGTCGGATACCTTTCTTGTCTTTACTAGCCGCGTTGGTAGAAACAACACCCCCTCGTGCAGACATGCTGAAGTGGTGGGCTTAGTAAGACCTGCACGACACAATGATCGAACATTAGAAAGCAGTCACCTGACCTTCCTGCTCATAAGCAGTATCTTAGCTGTGTAGGGACCAGCCTACACAGGCTTAAGGAGTATAACTAAGCGGAGCGTTGGCCCAACTTGCAAGGTAAACCCCAACCAAGGGCCTCCCTCTTAACCATACCCCACATGGGTCTTGACCCTAACATAAACCAAACCACAAAAGTCCTGGTCCTGATAAGACCTTACAAAACCCGCCACAGGCAGTGGTCCCCTTACCCAGAAAAGAACTAAAGTATCCTACATTCTATACTCCGCAACACCCTTATCATATCCCAGAAAGCTAGAAACTCCAAATAATCCCCAATAACAACTAAACAAGCAATAAAAATAAAATGCCAATGTGGGGAATGAAGGCTTACCAGAATTTAGAGGAAGCACTGCTGGTAGAAACTAAGCCCTCCTAAGCCAAAACTAGGAGGAATGGCGGGGTCACCAAAAAGATAGGTGGCCGTTGGAGTCATAGTGCGGCAGAATACAGGATCCATCGAGAAGGTGAACGGTGTGATGACAGGAAGGTAGTAATGGTAGTTGCAAGATGCTGTGAACAAAGAGGATTTGCAGGAGAAAAGCAGACTTTGGAGGCAAGAAACGTCTAAATGTATCTCAAGGGTCTGGGGTCCCTTATTTATAGGGGACCAAAACCCTAGGGATCCTAAAGGACAACCATCAGTAACACACCCCAAAACGACACACCGCCTGACAAAACACCTCGATGGAAGTAACCCCCCTTTTAGCAATTGACACTTGTTTCACCTGTATGGAGGGATGTCAAGGGACGGTTTTCAGCCACGTGTCTCACTCACACTGAGGAACTCCAAGGGACAATTTCAGCCTGTCCACCCCTATCCAGACATGAGTGCACGTGCTGAGAGGGGCATTGTGGGAGTTTTCTCCCACGTGTACCCTCACTTGCCTGTCCAGATGGCGTCATCCTAGCTGGACCACGTGTCACTCCTCCCATCATTAACTGGACAACCTTTAACCCGGACATGTTCCACTCAAATCTGTTTAGACACTGAGTGGCCCGCATCTCCCTGATAGCCTCAAATCTTTTTTGATATGCAAGACCATAGCCAGTTGACATCAAAATGACTGATGGGATTCTTCCCATCCTCACATCTACATCAGTAGACTGGCATGTACACTCCCAAACCTTCAACAAGATTGAAAGGACAACAAGTTGTATCATGAGGAACCATCTGACACAACCCCAACCGCCCTGCAGATGTGATGATTGGCCTGTCACTACTGCGCAATAATCACTACAAAGGACAACTTAGCACTACTGGGCCTTCCTCCACCCTTGAACACTATAAAAACCCTATTGAAATAGAACAAAAAGGGGGACACTGTGAGTTCTCGGACTTTCTTTCTTTTATTTTTTCTTTCTCTTAGGGTTTCTATTCATCCCCAAAGTCTGACTTGGACTTCGGAGGGTGTGTCCGGACAACCCGTCCAAACATCTTTGTGCAGGGAAGTAGAAACCCCAGATTCTGGTACTGGAATGAGAACTTTCATTACCACATCTAAGGGAGGAATCCATCCTTAGTTGACCCGGTATCAACATTAATGACTAGCGAGATGGTCAATTGGAGCTTTAAGAAAATATTTGTAAGGATTAGTTCATATCCAATTCATATATAAAGGTCTATTAGCTTTCATTTATGTTATTCTAACAACCCAACATTTATTGGAAGAGCGTCTTTCAGTACACCTTATAAACTTGCATATCCATTCAGTGTACTATAATCTTAGTTTTATTTGTATTCCTAGAGAAAAATCCTAAATTAGGAATTCATGTCAACAAATTGATATCTTTGTGAGGAAAAATATAAGTGTGAGATATTACTTAGAAATTCTCAAATGTGAGATATCACTCGAGGGATTTTTAAGAGTGAAGTATCTTTTGAAGGAAATTGTAAAGAGTTCTTGAGAACCATAATCCAACTCTATGTTTGGTTCCTGAAAAATTTGAGGGAAAATATAAGGTAAAGAAAATAGGGAAAAAATAGAAGAAAAGAAAAAAAAATGAAGGAAAAAAAAGATTTGAAGTCAATAATTCACTTATTTTAACTCTCATATAAAGAATAAATAATTTGAAAATGTATAAGTTTTTAACTAATTTAAATTATATTAAATTTTCTTTGTTGTTTTTCACGACACAATTGAGAAAATAATTTTCTTTAACACTTTTTTTTTTTCCTTCGTTCTTTTTAAGAGCCAAACATAATCCAAGTATAAGAGTTTGAAGGTTTTACCTTAAAAAAGCCATAATGATAGTGAAATAATTGTTTAAATTATTGTTTGCATTCATCTTAATTTAAATTTGTTAAAATTTTAAAAAGAGATCAATACTGACTTTATTCTACTTCTCGGGCATGTATCTAAGTTGGATCGACATAAATCTAATAAATTTTACTTTCGAAAATTTATTATAGTTTTAGATTCAAAATTGGATCAAACTACTTCAATTTCATATATTTAATTGAAAAATGAATTTATCATAAATTGCTAATGACATAAATTTTATTTATTTTTAAACCATTTTTTCACCCATCCTCAAAAGAAATTAAATTTATAATTTTCTTATTATTCTTACTTAAAAAAACCAAAAATATTAAAATTAATTAATTTTAACAAAATATAATTCTACAATAATTCCACAAAATTCTAAAATCAAACAAGAGAGTCAACAACAAATTTCCCTTGTTTTTTTTTCACGAGCCATAAATTCAAATGTTAAAGAAAAATATATAAAATTAAAAATGGAGACTTTTCTATCCCCGGAGTTTAGCTGATTGTTTGGTAGCATGTCAAAATCCAAACAGGTTATGGCATGTGAACCATCTAATTCTGACTTGTCAAACTATTCTCTCGCGTTAAGTGTTGCTTGAGCTAAAAATGGGAAGATATTTAAGGATATTACCAACCACTTGTTGAAAAGTAGATCATAATTATGTGTGAAAGTTTAGAGATGTCAAATTATATCACATTTGAATGGGGTTGAACAGGTATTTATTTATTTTAACTCAAAATTATTTTATTTTAGTTCCTTTTTTAACATTAGGAAGTAAAAAGGAAAAAATAATTGTACACAATACCATAGTTTTTAGGTGACAAACAATCTATATAATCTCTTAAAGGTTATGTAGATGTAAAAATTGCAAGGTTAAAGACCGTCAAACACAAATCCATAAAAAAAAGTACACATTTTTCACTTGACTAATGTTATTTCTAATTCTTACTCTCTAATATCTATACTGATCTTCATGTCCATAACACAATATCACGGACGCATTTAATGGACCATCTCAATGCCTAAAGAGACCCAAATCTATTCATGAATCCAAGGAACGAAATTATGAGCTTTTGAGTGTGAAATGTGGGAAGGCTAATACATAGGTTTTTCAAGTTTGCATCAAAGAACAAAATCATTTTTGATATAATATTTATAAGGTAAAATATCAAGTGGATAGAATCTAGAGTTTTCCAAAATAAAATCAATTTAAAAACATATGAGAAAAAGAAATATTCCATAATTTTGAAATTTTGGTACAAGTATTTGAAGGTTGGCTTTGAACACTCTAAAAAGCACTCAAGCACCGCTCATAGCTCTTGAGCGCTATTAGGGTTTTAAAAACCAATTTTAAAACAATCTATTCTCAATTTAAAATCTTTTGTTCACTTCATCTCATAATTGAACTCAATTAGTTTTTCTTGAGCCTTTCTATATTTGTTGCACATATCATCCCGGTTGATCAAGCAACAACTTTGAATCTTCACACATAAATCTAAAAAAAATTCCAAGTTAAGATGAATGTAACAAAATAATCTACTTAAACTCCTACTATACTAAAATGTGATGCCTAATAAGGTTGAAAATAATCACAAAAATTTCATTTCCAGACATTATTGAAGACAATTTGTTTAAAATTTTATATTGTGGTAGTATAATTCCTTTTAAAGTGAATATTTTTCATGGTTATTAAGGTATTCAACGGGAATAATGAACATTTAGGACATGTTTGAATTGTTAAAATAATAATAAAAAAAAAAAGAGTTATTTATTAATGCATATTTGAAGTACTTGTTAAAAATAAGCATATGAAATAAATTTTGTTTTTATAAAATTAACGTGCAAGCCCTCAAAAATTTTATTTTTATAAAAAATTAAATAAAAGGTTAGTATGATGTCTGAATGGATACCCATAACTTCATTAATTTAAATTACTAGATTGTATAATGTTCATGTTGAACACTCAAAATAAATTTAATAATTTGTTTATTAGGTATTAATAATTTTAAGCATAACTGAACTTTTAATATAATTTTTATTTTTAAAATAAAAGCCATGAGCATGACTAACACTTAAACCTGGTTGAATCCCTCAACATGGTAAGAATTCTTAGCAAGGGATTTTTAAATGCCAAGAATAATTTTGGACACATAATTTGAGAGAGAGAGAGAGAGATTTTGAAAATAAAAGTCATGAGTACGACTAACACTTAAACCACAATCGAATCCCTCAACAGGGTCAGAATTGAGAGAAAGACTAACACAACCTCAATTGAATTCCTCAACAGGGTCGGAATTGAGAGAGAGAGAGTTATTTTGAAAATAAAAGTCATGAGCATGACTAATACTTAAACCTTGATTGAATCCCTTTGCAGGGTCAGAATTCTTAGCAAGGGATTTTTAAATGCTAAGAGTAATTTTTGAACCTTGGACACATAATTTGAGAGAGAGAGAAAGAGAGAGAGCACATATGAAGAAAAAAGAGGAGAAAAAAAAATTGAACTTAGATGACATTTGAATGTATTTTTTATTTTTTATTTTAAATAAAAAACTTTTATATAATATATAACTTTTTTTTAGAAACAAATAGAGATTTATTTTATATTTTTAGAAATATTTTAAAATTTTCTAACCTTAATTTGAACAATTCAATATCGATCCAACTTATAAACGGTTCATTTCAATTAATCAAATCAGAAAAGCTATCAATTCAATCAATTGAGTTGACCAATCCTCTAATTTTTAAAACATTGGTTTAACCTTAAAAAACCTTATTAGTTAGTGAACCTTCTATTTGAAGAAAGTGGATATAAATCAAGATTAGGCTGAATCACTATAAAATATAGAATTTGTAATTTCTTATTCATCCTCCATTTGTTTTAAAAGCAAATATTCTTTTATTATTTTTGTTATATAATTGTTTAAAATGTCTCTTGCATTTGTCTTACTTTAAATTTATTAAAATTTTTTAAAAAGACCAACATTCAATTTACTAGTAATCCACTTTTTGGGTGTCTATCTAAACTGGATGAACATAAATCTAATAAATTTTACTTTTGAAAATTTATCATAATTTTAGATTAAAAATTGAATCAAACTACTTCAATTTAATACAATTTAATTAAAAAATGAATTGCTCATAAATTACTAAAATTATCTTGAAGAAAAACCAAATATGACGGAGTTAGATTCCATTTTTTTTTTAACCATTTTCTCTCTTATTCTCAAAAGATTTTTTTTTTTTTTGAAATTCTTATAATTCTTAGTTACAAAAACCAATAGAATAAAGACTAATTAATTTCAATAAAATATAAATGTATAATGATTCCACAAAAGTCTAAAATCAAACAAGAAATTCATTAAGAAATTTCCTTTGTTTTTGTTTCATGGTCCATAAATTCAGATATCAAAGAAAAATGAATATTGGGATGAAGACTTTTCTATCCAAGAGTTTAGATGTTTGTCTAGTGGCACGTCAAAGTCTTGACAAGTTCTTAGGGTGAACGATCTAATTCTGACTTTCCAAACTTTGCTCTGACAAGGGTGTTGCTAAAGCTATAAATTAGAAGATATTTAATGATATGACTAACTACTTGTTGAAAAGTAAATCATATATTCATAATTATGTGTGAAAATTTTAGAGATAATGATATACATAGAGGGCGACGTGTTTATTTTTATATGAAAAATCAACCTATATAGTCTCTAAAAGATCATGTGAGATTATAGATGAATAGCATAATCTACAAAGAAAAATTTTATTTAACGGGTGTTATCCCTAATTTTACCTTTAGCACATTTTCAAGTCTATGACGAAGTACCACGCATGCACCTAGTGGACTACTTTAATACCCAAGATGGTGCAGATCTCTTCACAAATTCAAAGAATAATACATGAAACTTTTGAGAACTTGGAGTATAAGAAGGTTAATATTCAAGTTTTCCAAAATTTGCATTAAAAAAAAAAACAAAAACCTTTTTGACATGTTATGTATGGGGCAAAATACCTAATGGGCAAAATCTAGAGTTTTTCAAAATAAAACCTATTTTAAAAATATGAAAAAAAAAATGTTTTAAAATTTGAAATTCTGGTATGAACACTAACACTCGTGGAGTTTTAAAAACCAAATTTAAAACATTTTATTCTCAATTTAAAACCTAATGCCCACTTCATTTTATAATTGAACCCAATTAACCTTTCTCGGATTGGAGAGCAAAACACATAAATTTAAGAAAAAATCTTAAACATGAATGAAATAACATTAGCAATTTAAATTATGTAGCCTACTCAACTAATAAATGTTGGAAATAATCACAAAATTTTCATTTCCGAATATTATTGAAGATAGACTATTTAAAATTTTATAATGGGTGAGTATAATTTCTCTTAAAGTGAATATTTTTAGTGGTTATTAAGCTATTTAAGGACAACAAATAAACATTTAGGACAAAACTGCTGTCTTGGAAACTGTCTATATCACTTTTGAAAGGAAAATTCATAAAAACGGATGAAAAGGTGGGCGGGCGGAAAGGGGACCATCTCTATTATTACTCTATTGGTGTGTCTTACCCATTCTACTCGGCCAATCAAAAGTTGCAAAAATATTCAAAGCTAGATATTTCCAAGTGCTAGTTGCCTGGTCTCTTTCAATCTCTTCAATCCATTTCCCCACTTGCTGTCCTTTCCCGTACATAGAATGCATGCTTCCATAGACCAAAGCGGATCACTTGCGTAGGTGTCACAATGCTATTTGGTAGCAAGAATAATAACGTTATCTAAATCTAGTTGAGAATGAGTCGTTGCTATTTGTCATAGAGTGGGAGTGTTTGAAATATGTGTGAGCATTCATCTCCACAAAAACTTGTCTCCTAGATATATGTTATAAAACTTCATTCAATTAATAATTAATTCCATAGTTATAACGTGTTGGGCATTTAATTATCATCTTCCGACACCTTAACCAATTCCATCTTTTCAATCATAGCTTGTTAAAGTTCCCATGAGGAAGGCCGGGTTGATGTCATTCGTGTGATGTCTCTCCTCATTCGTGTGGTATATCTCCTGTAGGCACTGGGGAGATGAGGTCAAGATGAGGTAAGCCTCCGCCAAATACAAGGAAACTCTTCTTTCTGTTCCTAATTTGTTTGAGCCTTGAGGTAGTGCGCTAGGCCAACTTCCGTCGCCTCTATTGCAGCGTTTGTTGAAATACGTGGTCATTAACTGTATAAATTTCGTTTTCATTCATATTTTCCTAATTCTAGGATATTACACTTAACTATAGGAGACTGTGATACTGTAATTGAGGGATTTGATCTGTATAATTCTAGGCTCTTACGTCATATATATATATATTAGGTAATGTAAATTCTCTATATTCTTTGTACATATTCAAATATTTAGATATGAATGAAAAAGAATCTCATTCATTTTTTGTGATGGTATCTGGGTTGATTCCGAATCTTTGGAATTTTTTACCAATCTTCTTTGTATATTTTTTTTTCCCAATAATTATTCGTCATCCAAACATAGAAGTTACCCCAAACCAGAAAACTAGTTCGATTTTGATCCCGGAAGATCAGACAAGTTTCTTCAAAAAAGTTTCCCGGCAGCTCTAACTGAAAATCTGAATCAATCCCTGAGGATGATTTGTTAAAAAATGATAATAGAACCTGGAAAAGATACGAAGCATAGTTAACTGTGGTTTTCTGCAGAATTGTGAAGCCATTATCATGTGAAAGGGAACTCGATGTGACACTTTGACATCTAAGCAAGTCCGATCAACTTCTTGTTGTCGTGATCAACACTCACCAGCCACCGACTTTCGATTTTTTTCACCCTCCATTTCTTGCCCTGGCCAAAAGCATTTTGTACCAACAACTGGCGTGCAAGGCCACAACCTCAATCTACACTCGCTCACTATTGTGCCCAGATTGTCATCGTGATCGTTTTTTGTCACACCTCTCGACGCTATTCTACCCATCCTTTGAAGGTGGGCCACAATTTGTTGGAGAGACAAACAAGGCCCTTTTTTTTTTTTTTAGCTGCCAAATTCATGGACCTTTTTGTACTTAAATATCCATTAGCTTATTGAAAAACAATTCAGATTTAATTTTGTGAGAGCATATTCTCTTTGATTCTTTTAGAACTTTTTGTACTTGTCCATACAATTTCCATGACGTTCTTCCTTGACTTATCAATCAATCCTTCCATATTTGATTATGGTGTCTTCATTATATCAATGTTCTTACTTCCATATAAGCAATGGGTCACGATTTCATATAAATCTGTTTCTAGACGATCTTGGACTTGGAGTCATTCTTAATCTACAAGTTTCCTAATTTCTTGTTGTGGATCGTATCAGCTGGTATAAGAGCTTAGCACTAGTTGCAGGTTTGCTTATTTTTTTTATTTGAAAAAAAATGATATTAAAAAAAAAGAAAAAAAAAGAAAATTAAAAAAAGTGATATTACGATTCAACTCTTGAAAAAAAGAAGTGATATTGCAATTCAACTCTTGAAATTCTTGTTTTAATTTTACATCTTCATGTTCCTTTTCGATTCCACAAATACAAATTTCTTGCTCCAAACCAACCCTAAATACATAGGCTCAAAAGAGTTGATTCTTTTGTGTGAATTTTGAAACCCTTAAATCCATGACCTAACCTTACTTTTCTAAGCCTTCAAATATGAATTTCTCTTGGTGAATTGTTGTAGGAAATTGTGATATTTGTTTGATTAGTTTGATAAGAACCTATAGAGGATTACTACGAGTAGAAAAAGGAAATAATAGTGAGCACATAAGAGGGTAAAAGCCAATATGATTTTGTGTGAAAACACGAGTGAAAGCTGAGTGAATCATTCTTTAAGTGAAACACGTGAGTGAGTGTACATGGTTTTTTTTTTTCTTTTTTTTTTTCTAACTTTGTTTTGCAGCAAACATGTAAGACAATAAGAGTAAAAATACTTCCGAAAATGCGTCGGAAGAGGTTGCTTTGAAGTTTCTCATGGAAGCTTCAATGGGTGAGATGAGGAGAGTGTTGAGAGTGGAGATGGAGCAGGTTCATGAATGGATAGATGGAGTAGAGAATACATGTGTGGAGTAGCCACAAAACACTCCTAATGTGCATAAAAGAGAGAGTTCAACCTAGGGAAGTAAGAGTTGAAGATGAAGAGTATTATTATGTCAGTTTTGATGAAGAAGATGATCGAGATTCAATTGTTGGCAATAGGAGATATGGTGGGCAGTTTAGAGAAGCTAGGAATCAGGAAGATAATAACTTGGGTAGTATTAAGATGAAGATTTCATCGTTTTAAGGCGAAAACGATCCTGAAGCTTACCTTGAGTGGGAAAAGAAAATAGAATTAGTATTTGATTGTCACAATTATTCTGAGTTTAAAAAGGTAAAACTTGCAGCCATTGAAATGTTCAATTATGCGATTATTTGGTAGAATCAACTAGTGTTAAATAGGAGGAGAAATAAAGAGCGTCCAATAAAGATGTAGGAGGAAATGAAACCGTGATGAGGAGACGGTTTGTTCCAAGCCATTACTACCGTGAGTTGTACCAAAAATTGCAAAGTCTTACACAAGGTAATCGAAGTGTGAAGGATTATTATAAGGAGATGGAAATCACTATGATCTAAGTGAATATAGAGGAGGACTGAGAGGCTATTATTGATAGGTTCTTGGTTGGTTTGAACTGGGAAATTGCTAATTCGGTGGAATTGTAACATTAGGTGAAGTTGGAAGATATAGTGCACATGGTTGTCAAAATTGAGAACCAACTCAAAAGGAGGGGTAGCAGTACACAAAAAAACCCAACTCGGGATCGTCATGGAGGCCAAATTTTGTGAAGAAAAAAGAAAAAAAAGCCACTACCAAGCCTAAAATTGAGCAAAAATGAGAAGCGACCAGCCATGGAAATCAACGTAAATTCGATTCTTCCATCTCTTGGAATCATGATATTAAGTGTTTTAAATGCCAAGGTAGGGGTCACATATCGAGTCAATGTCCAAACAAAATAGTTATGATATTGCAAGATAATTGTGAGATTGAATCCGATGACGAAGATGACATCGAATCTATGCCACCATTGGAGGATGTGGATGACGAGGAATATGTTGCCCAAGCTGAATTGTTGGTTACGAGGAGAGCTCTAAGTATGCAGGTCAAAGAAGATGACAAAGTGCAGGGTGAAAACATCTTTCATACTAGATGCTACATGCAAAACAAGGTATATAATGTGACTATTGATGGAGGTAGTTGTACTAACATTTCTAGCACTACAATGGTGGTGAAATTAGGGCTGCCAACAATTAAACATTCCAGGCCTTGCAAGTTGCAATGACTCAATGATAGTAGTGAAGTGAGGGTTACTAAATAGGTGTTAGTATTCTTTCACATAAAAAAATATGAAGATGAAGTTTTATGTGATGTAGTTTCGATGCAAGCTGAACACTTGTTACTAGGCCGACTATGGAAATTTTATTGGCATGCTAAGCACGATGGTTTTACCAACAAATCCTCGTTTGTGTTTAATCAAAGGATAATCACTCTAGTCTTTTCGTCACCAAAGCAATTCTATGAAGATCAAGTGAGGTTACAAAAAGAGAGTGATCTAAAGAAAGAGAGTGAAAAAAAGAAAACAAGTGAAAATCATAAAGAAAAAAAGAAATGGCCGAGAAAAATGAGGAAAAAAACAAGAGGACAGATTCGGTCATCGAGAGAAAAATATAGATGAAAACAAATTTCTATGAAAAAACGAGTAAAATAAAAAGAGCAATGTTTTTAAATCAACCAATGGTTGTACTTTTGTACAAAGAGACGTATTTAAACATTAACAAACTTGACACGTCTTTACCTAGTTTTGTTGTTTCTCTTTTGCAAGAGTTTGATGATGTCTTTCTCGAGGAGGTTTCACATGGTTTACTTCCTATTTGAGGAATTGGACATCAAATCGATTTCGTGCTTGGTGCTCCCATTCCAAACCGACCAGCCTATCGAAGCAATCTCGAGGAGACAAAGAAGCTACAAAGGCATGTTAGTAAATTGATAGAAAAAGGGGTACATAAGGGAAATATGAGTTCGTGCATTGTGCTGATTATTTTGGTTCCTAAGAAGGATGGGACATGGAGAATGTGCATTGATTGTAGAACAGTCAACAATATAACAATAAAGTATCATAATCCTATTCCTCGCTTAGATGATATGTTAAATGAACTACATGGTGCTTGTGCATTTTCTAAAATTAATCTAAAGAGTAGGTATCATTAAATAAGAATGAAAAAGGGCGATGAATGGAAAACTGCTTTTAAAACAAAATATGGTTTATACAAGTGGTTAGTTATGCTATTTGGATTAACTAATGCACTGAGTACTTTCATGCGATTAATGAACCATGTCTTGCATGTTTTCATAGGTAGATTTGTTGTTGTTTATTTTGATGATATTTTCATTTATAGCAAAAGCTAGGATGATTATGTTGTGCATTTAAATTCAGTTTTGGATGTACTTAGAAAAGAGAAGTTATTTGCTAACTTGAAGAAGTGCATCCTTTGCATCGATAAACTTGTATTTCTTAGTTTTGTTGTGAGTGCACAAGGAATACAGATTGATGAAGAGAAGATCCATGCGATTCAAGAATGGTCGAGTCCCACGAGTGCTGGTCATGTTTGTAGTTTTATGGACTTGCTTGTTTTTATAGGAGATTCGTGAAAGACTTTAGTAGCATCACAACACCGAAGTCATCAAGAAGAACGTTGGATTCAAATGGGGAGATGGACAAAAGAAGGCGTTCCAATTGATCAAGGAAAAATTAACTCATGCTCCTTTACTTGCTTTGCCTGATTTCACTAAAACGTTTGAAATTGAATGTGATGCTTTTGGTATGGGTATAGGTGCAGTTCTTATGCAAGAAGGAAGACCAAGTGCATATTTCAATGAGAAGTTAAGTGAGATAGCCTTAAACTACCCTACTTATAGTAAATAATTGTATGCGTTGGTTTGAGCATTGGAAACATGGCAACACTATCTTTGGCCTAAGGAGTTCATGATTCACATTGATAATGAGTCCTTGAAGCATTTAAAAGGCCAACATAAATTGAACATGAGATATGCACGATGGGTGGAATTCATTGGGACATTTTCATATGTTATTCAATACAAGCAAAATAAGGAAAACATCGTTACTGATGTGCTTTCTTGAATGTACATATTAATTTCTACTCTTGATGCAAAATTACTTGGTTTTAAGCACATTACAGAATTTTATCATTTAAACCAAAATTTTTGTTAAGAGTTTTGGGCCTATGAGAAAAATGCAGTGATAAGTTCTTTAGGCATGAAGGTTTCTAGTTTTGGGAAAATAAATTGTGTGTGCTGAATTGCTCTTTGCATGATTTGTTAGTTAAGGAATCCCATAGTGGAGGATTAATGGGACACTTTGGAGTTGCTAAGACCTTAGGTGTTTTGCAAGAACACTTCTATTGGCCACACATGAAAAGAGATGTTAAGAGAATTTGTGGTAGATGTGTCACATGTAGGCAAGCAAAATTCGGAGTGCAACCCCATGGTTTATACATGCCACTACTTATTCCTAGTGAGCCTTGGATTGATATTTCGATGGACTTTGTGTTAGGTTTGCCTAGGTCTAACGTGGTAGAGATTCAATTTTTGTGGTGGTTGATAGATTTTTTAAGATGACACATTTCATTCCATGTCACAAAATTGATAATCCTTCACTTGTTGCTGATTTGTTCTTTAGAGAAATTGTAAGATTACTGGTATGCCTAGAACAATAGTTTCAGATAGAGATGCTAAGTTCTTGAGTTGCTTTTGGAAGAATTTGTGGTATAAGTTAGGAACTAAGTTGTTATTTTGTACTACTTGTCACCCAAAAATTGATGGTCAAACCGAAGTAGTGAATAGGACTTTGTTAACTTTATTGATGGCTATTATTAAAAAGAACATAAAAACTTGGGAAGAGTGTTTACCACACGTTGAGTTTTCTTATAATCGTACTATTCATTCTGCTACTAAGTTTTCATCATTTGACATTGTTTATGGTTTTAATCCTTTAACTCCATTGGATTTAACGCCATTACCTTTGTCTAAACATGCTAACTTAGATGAAAAGAAAAAAAATTGAATTTGTTAAGTAGATACATGAGAAAGCAAGACTCAAAATTGAGAGGAGGATTGAGCACTACGCAAAATAAGCTAATAAGGGGCTCGACAGTTGATTTTTGAACTCGGAGAATGGGTTTGGTTGCACATGTAGAAAGAAAGATTTCCACCACAAAGGCAATCTAAATTGCTTCCTAAAGGAGATAGACCTTTTCAAGTCCTTAAGCGCATCAATGATAATGCATATAAGTTGGATTTTCCAGGTGAGTACAATGTTAGTGCCACTTTCAATGTTATTGATTTAAGTCCTTGTGATGTAGGTGATATTGGGATAAATTTGGTGGTCTTTCTTATTCTTCGATAGATCTCACTTTATTTCGTTTATGTATACACCTGCTTTACTCATGGACTTTACCGAAGAAAGACATATTTGTAGACCCCAAAATTTGTCCTAAATTTATTTTTACTTTAATTTTGAGTTCAATATTATCTTTAAATTTTAAACCTAATTACATCTGATTTTTTTCACTCACTCATACCTTTTATTCTTAATTTTTGTTGTTTTGTTTTATTTTTATTTTGTATATTATATTTTATTTATTATTTTATTTTTATATATTTTTTTATTTTACTTTTTTTTTTCTTTCCTCTCTTTCATACCTATCCCAGCCAACTCCTTATACCCCTATACCTCCACATCATAAGACAACCCACTCCCTCCCTTATTTTTTTTTATCCCATTTTTTTCTCCATTTTTTTCCCTTTTACTTCTTCATTCTTCCATACTACCAACTTCCAAACTCCACACCCACACGAATCCCCCTCTTCTCCCATTTTTTATTTTTTTTCTCAAAAGCCAATCAACCTTTCACGTCTGCCACTGTTAGCAGCGTGACGTCGATGCCACTTCCGATGACCCCCTTTCCTTTTCTCATTCTCCTATTTCCCTATTTTCTCACCTCACCCATTTTCGCTTTTTATTATTCATTTTATTTTATTTTATTTATTATTATTATTTTATTTCTTTCTTTCTCCCTTCAACTCCCTACCAACCTATTGTTGTCAGCTAGCAATTTGATAATCCATAGTTCTTCAAAAATGGGTAATTTTTTTTTACTTTATTTTATTTTCATTTTATTTTTTTTAATTTTGGTTTGCATAGTAATTGATTCAAATTATGAGCATGTTTGTGGAATTGAATTTGAATTTATTTATTTATTTGGGTTCATGGATATTGTACTTTTGGAATGTTTGATTGGGTTTATTGTTGGTGTATGTATGTGTTATTGTTATTCTTGGATTTTAGGCTTGCATTTTTTCACTTAATATTGATTTGGGCTCATTTATTTTGGATTATGAAATATTGAATTTAGGCTCAATTGAATTTATTTTAATTTGGAATTTAGACTTTGGTAAATTAATATGAAATTTGGGTTCATTTGTTGTTGATGAAATTTGTTGGATGGATTTATTATTGATATGGATTTTGCCCATTTGAATTATTTAATTTAGCATGAGACAATTGTGGTATATTTTGGATGTTATTTTAGACTTTGTATGTTAAATTGGGTGAATTTTGGTTATGAATTTAGGTTTGCATATTAAATTAGGTTTGGATTATGGGACATTAAATTTAGGCCTAATGGAATTTATTTTAATTTATCAAATTTTAGGTTTGGTTGATTGTGCTTGTATTTTGGTTATTAATTTGAAAATTTTGGAGTAAGACCTATAACATGTGAGATATTTTTGTTGAGTTATATTTGCTAATTTGTGCTCATTTTAATTGATGAAATTTATTGGACTAATTTGAAGTTTGAATTTGAGTTTGAATATTTGTTTTGGACTTTGTACATTAGTGAATATTTACATTTGTGCTATTTTTGTTTTTGCATGGTCCCATTCTACAATTTTTTTTATCGAGTACGATTTATGACACGTGGAACATGGGATTTCATGGAGGAAAATGAGATACATGAAGACATTGAATTTGTTGTAGCCTTGTAGGTTTGTTTGGGTACATGTTTTATTTCTCACTACTATTTGGTTTTATTTTTATTGGTGTCTATAAATATTTGTTTGTATATATGTATGTATTTTGATCTCTTTACTTTGTACCAAGTTTGGTCTCATTTTTTTGTACTAAGTTTGTTATTATTATTGGAACCTTCATGTCTAGGTTTTATTATGTACTATCAATGACCTATAAGTAAAATTCTTACCTAGAGAATCAATAACTTAGTTTTTAACTAATTTTTAATGTGCTTATAAAATAATCATTAAGCTTTTTCTCTCTAAAAAATATGACTTTACTTTCTCTCATGTTGCATTTATTTGTTGGTATTAGAGCACCTCTTTGCTCATGCATGCCATCTTCCTTTTCAAAAAACCTATGATGGCTCGAATCCAAGAGTAATAATGAATTGAACAATTGCAGCAACACCAAAGAACTTATTGACTCTAACTCTATCAACTTTCTTGATTGCATCCATGATTCATATGGCTAACCGTCTAAATCAATTGACTATAGTGAAATTGAAGGATGTCAATTACCTTTTACACAAACAACAAATTACAACCTCAAAGGGTTCATTCATGGGACTTAAGAAGTTCCTCCTAAGTTGATTCAAGATGGAGACACTTCAACAATGAATCCTCCCTTCATTGTACATGAGAGACAGGATCATCCACTAGTTTCTTAGATTCTTGCTTTAAAGAGTCCGAGTATCCTTCCTCAATTGGTTGGTTGTGACATAGGTTGTGATGTTTGGGAAACCATTAAGCAGAATTGTGTCTCCCAATCAAGAGCTAAGGTGATGCATTATAAATTTCTACTTTAGAGTTAGAAAAAAGGCAAACTACTAGAGAATGATTATTTTATTAAGATAAATATGTATTATGATATTTTAGATGAAGATTAGATTTTAGCAATTCTAGTAACCTTAGAGGTAGTGTATGATACAATTATGTATGTGATCACTTCTTGTCTTCTTTACTTAAGGTTGCATCTGTTAGGATAAAGCCCTTGAAAGTAATAAATTTTGTATCAAAGTTAGACTTGACTTTCTATTTTCTTATTTTTCTATATAACTTGGGTGCATTAGGAATTGCATTAAAGATATA
Source organism: Vitis riparia (assembly GCF_004353265.1). Classification (NCBI taxonomy): domain Eukaryota; kingdom Viridiplantae; phylum Streptophyta; class Magnoliopsida; order Vitales; family Vitaceae; genus Vitis; species Vitis riparia. Next base: position 7,745,825 of record NC_048440.1, on the reverse strand, counting down.
AATCAAGGGTTCCTTGCAAGTTGATGAATTGTTCACAGTTGGTTTACAAACTTACACAATCTATGATTTCCCATGGTCATTGGGATGGTTTCCCATGGTAAGTGCCCTAGTGTATATGATGTAATGTTTTAATGGTGAATTATGACATTGCCTATCAGGTAGTCATGATTCACTAAGTTACTATATTATATGGACTCTCAACCTTGAGAGACTATTGAGCTAGTGTTAAGGTCTTCAATGGCTTTAACTTACAAGTGAAACCTTAAGGTTGTCATATATTCTTTATGGATTAGGTCATTGTTGATTAAGACAGGTGACAATAGGTATTCTCCAGATAAGCACCATGATATCTTATAGGTTTGAGATATGGTGTCCCTTAAGTGATCTTAAAGACTTATGATCGTGAAATTTATGGCATCATAGTAATTCCTTAATTGGAATTTGGCATATGTCCTTTATGGGCTAAAGTATGTTAGTTGATCACATAATAGGAGGATATGAGACTCAAGGATTGTAAATGTAATTTTGAGAGGATGATAGCATCTACTTGGTTATATTACGAATGTTAATTCATAAGGAGTTTACATGTAGTGGATGGTAGGTCATGGATTAAATTGGATTTAATCCATTATTTTTTCAATGTAATAATATTAGATACTAGAGTGCTATTAACTCTCTTTAGTGGAGTATTGAGTGAATTTTAGAATTGGATTCCAAGGAAAATAATAGTTTTTTATGGGTCTTAGTGGTTCCTGCTCAAGTTCATAATCTTTGTTAGCACAAAGGTTTGAGGAAATCATACGGGTGTATAAAGGTTTTTTGGTAAAAGTGTAAAGTTGCATGAGAACTTATGATTATTTATTTTAAGGCTTTATGGAGAATTAATTATTTATGCACATAAAGACATTTTGGTAAAAATGTAAGGTTGTATAAGATTTTATAATTATTTTGTTTTGTTTATCTAGATTTGAGTAATTAATTACTTAGGAGCTCACTATGGCTAGTTAATTAATTATGACCCAATGATTTAGATTAAGTGACCCAAGCCCAAGTTAGGCTAAAGTCATTTAAGCCCACAAGAGAGTCTATATAAACCCCATGAATTTTAGGGCTAGACTCTAATATGTTAGACAGTTAGTCTTCTAAAGACCTAACCTCCTCCTCTCTCTCCTCTATAGGTGTGTAGTCACTCTATAAAAGTACCATAAATCAATTACTTTAGCCCACAAGGGAGTCTATATAAAACCCATGAGTTTTAGGGTTAGATTATAATATTTTAGATAGTTAGTCTTCTAGAGACGTAGCCTCCTTCTCTCTCTTCTTTCTAGGTATGTAGTCACTCTCCAAAAGTGTCATAGATCAAATAAGGAGCCATCAAGTGGAAGATCATGAGGTTTCGAGATCTCAATGAGGAGAAGATTTGAGTTTGTGAACATTCAAACTACAGGTATATGGTTTGTAACACATCATATAGGGCCAAAGTTTTAATTTTTATCATTATGCATAGAATCTTAGATGCATGTGCCACAAAGCCCAAACGGATACTAGATTGCTTGATGACATCATCTTTGTTACTTTCTCTAAAGGATAAGATTCAACATAACACAATTATTTTTACTATGCACACACACACACACACACATAGGAACCTCTTGTTTCAAGGTCCGTAAAAGAACCTAAAGGAAATTAAAATTTTCAAGGTAGTAGAGGATTAAGTGGCTATGGATAAGGACATAAAAAATCCTATAATGCCAAATTCTTGGAAAATTAGGGCATACAATACACATGTTATTATAGGTTTGATGTCATATTTCTTAGTGTTAATAACAATTTCGGACAATGGTCGAAGCAACAATCAAAACAATAACAAGTCTATGATGGTAATGATGAACCCTCCAAATATTGTTGATGTTATATAATTAATAATTGGAATCCAAATTCCTATGATACTAACCATGTCACCAATGAACTAAACAACCTATATTTTGAAATACAGTACCATGATAATAACAACATTCATATGGGAAATGGTTCAAGCTTACTAATCTCTAATACTGGTTAATCTTGTGTGTCTAATAATTCTACTTCTAATTTTAGTTCTAGAGTATATCTCAATAATTTACTTTATGTTCCTTTAATAACCAAAAATATCATTAATGTCTCACATTTTGTCAAGGATAATAATGTGTACTTCAAGTTGTTAGGATAGAATTGTAAACATAATAGGAAATGAATATATATATATATATATATATATATATATATATATATATATATATATATATTCATTTCTATATTTAAAACTGTATACAGGACATCCTCTTTATAGAGGATTTTTCTCAACATAAAAATAGGAAACAACTTAACAACCTAACAATATGCAGCTGTCTAACATATTACAAAAAAATAAATCTCCTAATATCTTGTACATTTAAATCTCCTAATATCTTGCTAATTATCTCAGCTGATCCTATCTTTTTCAATACTCCCCCTCAAGCTGGCTTAAAGATATCTTCCATAGCCAGCTTGCCAATTAGTATGTCAAAATGCTTTGTAGGAATTCCTTTTGTAAGCACATTAGCCACTTGCTCAATAGTAGAAATATACGACATACATATCAGTCCATTCTCAAGTTTTTCCTTAATAAAGTGCTTGTCTACCTCTACATGCTTTGTTCTATCATGAAGTACTGGATTATGAGCTATTAAAATAGCTGCTTTGTTGTCACAGTACAGTTTCATTGGTAGGGTACTTGAGATCTTCAATTCTTCCAATAGTCATTTAATATAAAACATCTCACAAATTCCAAGAGCAATTGATCTGAACTCAACCTCTGCGCTACTCCTAGCCACCACATTTTGTTTTTTGCTTCGCCAAGTGATAAGGTTACCTCCAACAAAGGTGCAGTAACCAGAGGTTGAACGCTTATCTACTACACTCCCAGCCCAATCTGGATCTTTAAATGCTTCAACCTGTAGGTGCCCACAACCTTTAAACAATAAACCCCTTCTAGGTGACCCTTTTAGATATCTAAGGATTCTATAAACAGCATCAAAGTGTTGTTGTCCAAGTGCATGCATGAACTGGCTTACCATGCTTACTGCAAAAGCAATATTCGGATGTGTATATGATAAGTAAATCAACCTCCTAACTAGCCTTTGATACTGTTCTTTATCCTTTACTTCATCATCTTTGGAGGGCAACAATTTTATGTTGGGTTCAATAGGTGTCTTGGCTGGTTTACAACCTAGTTATCCTGTTTCACCAAGTAAAGCAAGGACCTATTTACGTTGGTTTACAAATATGCCTTCTTTAGATCTACCAAACTCCATTCCAAGGAAGTACTTTAAGGCTCCAAAATCCTTGATTTTAAATTCTACTCCAAGTCTTCTTTTCAATCTCTCCAACTTTTCTTTGTCACTGCTAGTCAAAACTATATCATCCACATAAACAATCAGAATAGCAATCTTACCATCTTTACTGTGTTTGTAGAACATAGTATGGTCAGCTTGGCTCTGACAGTAACCACAATTCTTTACGACTTTTCCAAATCTCTCAAACCAAACTCTAGGAGATTGTTTGAGACCATATAGGGTTTTTTTTTTTTTTTTTTTTAATTTGCAAACTTTGTTTGATCCAAGCTTCTCCTCGAATCCAGGTAGTAGGTTCATAAATACTTCCTCCTCTAGATCTCCATTTAGGAAGGCATTTTTTTTTATGTCTAACTTGTGTAAAGGCTAGTTGAAATTTACAACCAAAGATAACAAAATTCTGATTGAGTTTATCTTGCCTACAAGAGCAAAAGTTTCCTGGTACTCAATACCATAGGTTTGAGTAAATCCTTTTGCTACTAATCTCGCCTTGGATTTTTCTATGCTCCCATCAGCTTTACATTTCACAGTAAAGACCCACTTACAACATACAGTTCTTTTTTCCTTAGGTAAATCCACTAATTTCCAAGTACCACTTCTTTTAAGAGCATTCATTTCCTCCATCACTGCTACTTTCCAATTTGGATCATCAAGGGCTTTCTAAATGTTTCTTGGAACCAATATGTGTGAGATTTTTGAGGTAAAGGCTTTATGAGTTTTAGAGAGTTTTTTATAGGATAGATATTTGGAAATGGGATATTTAGTGCAAGTTCGTGTACCTTTTCTAAGGCCTATAGGAATATCAAGGTTTAAAGAAGAAATGAAAGGAATTGAAGGTAGGTTAGGAGTAGGACTACCTATGATATCGGGAGCTTTAGTTCCCGAAGGTCGAGATTGGTCATTTCCAAGAGGAATAGGTTGACTTTGACTCTTTTGATGAGTCTTTCTTGGAGTATAAACCAAACGCTTAGTATTTGGTTGTACTGATTCTCCCACTCTTTCAGATATAGTAATGTTTGGCACTATATGACTAGAATTTTTTTCAGTCTTATCACATTGTTCCTTAGGATTATAAATAAGAGGTGGAAGAGTAGTTAAAATTGTATTTGGTAATGTAGTGGGAGATAAATCCCAAAAATTTTCTTACATTACATCATTCTCCCCCTGAAGAGAATTTTTGTTAAAAAAAAATTTATCTTCAATGAAAGAGGCATCCATACTCACATACATTTTTCTAGTTTGGGGATTATAGCATTTATACTCTTTTTTTATTAGAGGCATACCCAATGAAAACACATTTTTCTACCCTTAGATCAAGTTTAAACCGATTATGATTAGGTAGGTGAACGAAAACAATGTAGCCAAAAACTTTTAGAGCTAAGCCAGAGCACATTCTAGATAAAGGAAAGATTTTTTGAAAACATTATAGTGGTGTGCTATACTTAAGAATTCTGGTAGGCATTCTGTTAATGAGATAGGAGGCTGTCAAAATAGCTTCTCCCCAAAGTATCTTGGAACATTCATGGAAAACATAATAGCATGAGCCACTTCAAGTAAATGTTTATTTTTTCTTTTAGCAATTCCATTTTGTTGAGAGGTATTCACACAAGCAGATTGATAGTGGATACCTTTTTCTTTAAAAAAAACTACCCAAAAATTCATTAAAATACTAAGTTCTGTTATCAATGTGAAAAATGCCAATTTTTACTTGGAATTGAGTTTCAATCATGTTATAAAAAGTTTGGAAAATTTTTCCAACTTTTGATTTTTCCTTCATCAAATAAACCCAACATAAACATGTATGATCATCTATGAAGGTAACAAACCATTTTTTTTTCCATAAATTGTTGTAATTTTTTAAGGTCTCCACACATCACTATGTATTAAGTTAAATGGTTTTGAGAGAACATAAGGTTTTGGATAATAAGTAGTATGATGACTCTTAGATAAATAACAACTTTCACAATAGAAAGATGAACAATCCAATCCCTTAAACAAAGTAGCAAACAAATGTTTGAGATATAGAAAACTAGGGTGTCCTAGTCTTAAGTTCCAAAGCATTATTTATTCATAAATAGAAAGAGAACTAACACCACTAAGACCTTGAGCCCATTTATTAGAGAAAACACCATCAAAGTAGTAAAAGCCATCTATCAACTTAGCACTGCCAATCTTCTTCCCTGAGTTCTGGTCCTGAAATTCACAGTGAGAATCATAGAAAAAAACACGAAAATTAGAGTCTTTGGTAAGTTTACTCATAGACAAAAGATTACATGCTAGTTTTGGAACATGGAGAACATATTTAAGGTCTATGTTCTCGGATAATTTTACCAAGCCTTTTCCAGCTATAGGTGAGAAACTACCATCCGCATTCCTAATTTTTTTCATTTCCAGAACATGGTGAATAAGTGTTCAACAGATTTGAAAAACTAGTCATATGGTCAGAAGCTCCATAATAAATTATTCATGGAGTAGAATTGAAACAACATGAAAAGACATTAGGTGCACTACTTGTTTGTGCTAGAGAAACATTAGGAATACCCGATGGAGAATTGGATTTTAGCATTTTCAGAAGGTGATTCATCTACTCCTTGCCGAAGGGACTTGACTTTGATTCATTGACAGTAGCATTGGTCTTCGGATTTGAACGATTGCTTTTCTCTTCGAGCTTGTTGTTATGCCAATTTGCTGGTTTTCCATGGATTTTCCAACTAGTTTCTCGAGTATGGCATGATTTTTTACAATAATCGCACCAGACCCGTGGCTTTTCTCCAAGCCCTCTCTAAAAACTAGATGTTTTATTGGCAGAACCTTCAGCAACACTAAGAGCATAACTTTCAACAGTTCCGCTATTAGATTTATTTCCCAATATTACATGTCGATGACTTTTTCCATTCAAACTTCAACAAAGACTTTGCTTATTTTAGGAAGAGGAACTCTGCCAATAATCCATCCTCTAACATCATCAAACTCTACATTGAGTCCAGCAAGAAACTTATAAATCCTATGAGCCTTCACAGTCTATTTGTCATGACTAGCATCATCAGTGGACTTCCATTCGTAGTCGTTAAACAGATCCAAATCCTGCCAAAGAAGCTTCAACGAATTGAAGTACTTGGTGACAGATTCTTCTCCCTACAGAATCTCACCAAACTTAAGGGTCAGTTCATACACTTGGGATTGATTACCCAAATCAGAGTACATCTGATTCACATTGTCCCACAATTCTTTGGCTGTAGAGTAACAAATATAATTGAAGCCAATCTCCTCATTCATGGAGTTCACGAGCCATTCATCACCATTGAATTTTCTGCATCCTAGGTTGTGTACAGAGGATCCTCCAATGCTGGTGCCACCTTGTCTCCAGTCAAGTACCCGATCTTCCATCTCCCTCTAAGATACATGCGAATTGATTAAGACCATCTTAAAAAATTGTCACCATTGAGGCGAATGGTGGTAATCTGAACAGGATGGGATTCGATATTATGGGTTTGGATTGCAGGTTTAGTTGTTGGGCTAGAAGAGGAAACAAGAGGGTTTGATTTAGAAGAAACTTTAGACATGGCTACTAGTTAGGAAAAGAAATATGCAGAAGAAAAAAAAATCATAAGGGTTTTTTTTTGGGTGAATTAGGGCGACTTTGATACCATGCAAACAGAATAGGAAATGAATATATATATATATATATATATATATATTTCTATTATATATTTAAAAATGTATACACGACATCCTCTTTATAGAGGATTTTTCTCAACACAAAAATAGGAAACAACTTAACAACCTAACAATATACAACTGTCTAACATATTAAAAAAAAAAGATAAATCTCCTAATATCTTGTACATTTAAATCTCCTAATATCTTGCTAATTATCTCAACCGATCCTATCTTTTGCAACAAGAGCCCTTAAAAGCAGGAGATGATATAATAAACTTTGGAGTTTATTATTTAATAATAAAATTATTGTTCACTTTTATCTATTCTCATTTCATGCATTATACTTCGTGACTTGGGTGCTTTAGAAGTTACACAAAAGATCTAACTCATGGGTTTTTTGCAAGTAGATGATTTGTTCACAACTAGTTCATTGGTTTAAGCAACCATTAGAGGTTGTAGTGCACTATCTCTTAATTGGAGATATGACTAGACCTATGGTAAGTCATGGTGAGTACACTTGTTGTATGATTACACATTGGACTAAAACTATGGTAAGTCGTGACATAAGACTGTCGAGTAGCCATAACTTCACTAAGCTACTACATTATGTTGTCTCTTAACCTTAAGAGAATATTGAGCTTATGGAAAAGTTAGCAATGACTTTGACCTACGGGTGAGATCTAAAGTGATCATATATTCCTTATGAATTGGGTTACTAGTGATGGAAACTTGTAGCAATAGATATTCTCAATAGAAGTACCATGATATCTCATGGGATTGAGACAAAGAGTCCTCTTGGGTGATCCTAAGAAGGTGTATTCATGTAAACTATGACCATAACTTAACATAAGCTCTTAGAAAGCTAATATATGTTAGTTACATAATATGAAGATCTAGAATTCAAGGATAGTAAAGGTAGTCTCATAGTTATTTATAGAGTGTAGTTGATTCTCTATAGTGGGATTTTGAATCAACTTTAAATTCCTATTCTAAGGGAGCTAGTACTATCTTATGGGTCCCCATGGTCCCCACTCGAGCTTATATACCTCGATGACATGATATATATAAGGGTTAGATAAGCTCTAGGTTCACTTATGTGTATAAGGGTATTTTGATAATTTCATAAAGTTGCATATGAGTTAATGAAAAACATCTCTGGATTTGAGTAATTGATTAATTAGACAATCTTGTTGGGTTATTAATCAATTAAGACCTTTTTTGGGCTAAATTAAGTGACCTAAGCCCTTGATAGGCTCAAGTTACTTAAGCTTAGTGGGGAACCCTATAAATACCCCCTTTAGGGGTTAGGGTTTCTAATTTTTTCAACTGTCTTCAACCATCCAAAGAGAAAGGAGAGAGCTTTAACCTTTACCTTCCCAAACATACCATCATTTGTGTGCTACGGATCAAGGTAGAGTCATCAAACAACAAATCATGGGTCTACAAGGCTTCCGATGACTATGAATTGATTCTTTACCACACAAATTTGATTTGGGAGCTTCCAAACCTTTGATAAAGTTTTCTAATGCATTAATCTAGATCTTATTTCCTAAAAAAAAAATGTCTTTTTCTTCTGTTGCATAGGATCTAGAGACCTAGGAAGATTTCATGTACCTAACCTAGACTTAGGATAGGGAACGAAGTAATCCAAGGGATTCCTTACCCGAGTTTCATCTTACATTTTATCTTGTGAAAGACTAAGTTACTAAGACAATGGTTTTGTGAAAAACTACATAATCAAATATTTAGGTTCAATTGTCAAAGTAATACTAAACATTGACGTTGAAACCTTGTGTTTCATTTTTTGATGTAGAACTTTGGTCTAGCTAGGTTCAACAATGATATATTGCTAATTCAAGTGCATTTCCTATTTCTATTACTAGTTCAGGTTCTTCTAATAGTCTAGTTCTTGACATTTGGCATAAGAGATTGACCATCAAGCTCAAAAGGTTGTAACTTACAATCAATAAAATTTCTTTCATTTTCTCTTATTGCTAAATAGGAAATAGTTGGAAATGGCATTTTTCAATCTTCTCTACCATTAATGCGTGTTTTTAGATTTACATGGATCTATTTCTTAACTCCAAATATGAGGTTCATCAATTTTTCATTTATTTTGAAACTTAATTTGATGTGCCACTAAACTCTAAGCTAAAAAATTTTCAAATAGATTAGAGGAGTATGTTTTGATGACTTACTTTCTTACTTGTTTCCTATGCCATCGCATATAACAATTCATTTCCTTACATATCTACACAAAATGGCACTATATATAGCATAAACATAGGTTTATTGTTTAATTAGGCCTTACTTTATTAGCTCAAGCCTTTTTACCACTTAAATTTTAGTCTGAGGCTTCTCTTGTGTTGTTTTTCTTATCAACAACCCTCCAAATATAGTTTTTAATTAGAAACACTCTATGGAGGTATTGTTTAAGGTAAAATATGACTACCATCATATGAAGATATTTGGTTACTTATGTTTTCTTCATTTACACCCATATAACAATCATAGACATCAATTTAGATCTCTTATACCTTTTTTGGTTACAATCCCAAAAAAAGTTAGAATTTCTTGTTATTGATGGTAGAGTATATGTTTCCAAACATATTATATTTGATGAATATATTTTTCCATTTGCTCAAAAATAACAAAGTTCTACAATTTCCTCACTTTTTGATTCTAGCTTTGTTCATCCCCTAAAAGATTGTTCTCATATAGCTTCATTACCATGTTTCATATATCATCAACTGATAGGTGACGCTACTACCCAACTTATTGGTACTCTACCTATAAGTCACTCTTCCACAAACCATTTATTTGTAGAAAATGTTTTCTTTTCAAATTTAAATCTTGCTCTATGGATTCAAACTTCTTTTTCTTCACAATCTCATGCCTTTCTTACCTTAATTCGTATTATTTTATATTGTACTCTTATTCCTTTAGTAGTTAATTCATATCCTATGGTTACATGCTCTAAGGTTGGTAATTTTAAACCAATACATATATATATATATATATATATATATATATATCATTATGTAAGAGCCATCTAGTGTCACTGAAGCTCTTCTACATGACTAATAGAATGAGCTAATGCTCATGAATACAATGCTTTAATGAAAAATTAAACCTAACTCTTAGTGCTTTTACCTTAAGATAGAAGGTCAACTAGGTGTAAATAAGTGTTTAAGCTTAAGAAAAATCTTGAGATCTCTATTTCTAGGTGTAATTCCATATTAGTAGCCAAGTGCTACCATCAAATTGTGGGTTTTGACTTTATTGAGACATTATGTTTTCTAGTGAAACCAACTTCTACAAGAATTATGTTAATAGTTGCATTGACAAGAGGTTGAGAGATATGACTACTTGATACTAATGATGTCTTTCTTTATGGAATTCTTCATGAGGAAGTTTATATAAAGCAACCACTTGGGTTTGAACAAGGGAATGACTAATAAAATTGGTTTTTAGACAAGTTTCATGGGCCTAGATTAACAAATTGGGAATTTTTTTATAACATTTAGGGTTTTCTTCTTTTAAGGTAGATTTATGTCTTTTCACTAGATGTTATATCCCACATTAGATAACGGAAATTTTTTTTGACATCATAAATATATTAGCTCCTTTTAATCACATAGATATATTGTAACGTTGTGAGGGCCCTTTGAGCCCAAAGTAAACAATATCTACATGGGAGAGAGTGGATAGTTGTAGATAGTATCATAGTCGATCCTCGACCTCAGTGTGAGACATTGTTTGGGGCAATAAGGGGTGTATGTCTATTTGACCCCAAATATTGTGGTACATGACGAGAACATCATATATGCCTAGTGGGTAATTATAAAATCCCATAGATAAGAGGAAAAAATTCCTAAGATTATATATGAATAAGTTTTTTTTTTTAACTATGTAGATGTGTTTTAAAGTCATAAAGGACCCTTTGAGCCTAAAGCATATAATATATACGTAGGAGGAAGTGAGTGGTAACAGATGATATCAAAATAGATCTTCAACCATGTTGTGAGAGTTTGTATGACCTCTAAATTTTGTGGGACATGATAAGGACATTATTTCTACCTAGTGGGTGATTATGATATTTCACATCAAATAAGAGAAAAAATTATGATATATATTTATGAACTCCTTTTAACCATGTACACACATTTTAAAGTCATAAGAGTTTATTAGGCTCACAACAAACAATATGTACACAAGGACGGAGCAAGTCATTACGCTTGATTTCATGCAAAATCATGTGTGTTCATCTTATTCTATGTGGACAATGTCATACTTATTAGGCATGTTATTAAAGAATTGTTGCTACTTCTCATTTGAATAGAGTTTTTTCCCTAAAAGATTTAGGTTATGTTTGGTTCCCAAAAAGTATTAAAGAAAAAAAAATGCTAAGAAAAATTATTTTCTCATATTTGTTTATTTTGTAAAAAATATTAGAGAAAGTAAAATATAATTCAAATTATTTATAAATTTCAAATTATATAATCTTTATATTGAAGAGTTAAAATATAATTCTTTTATTTTTTTCTTTCCTTATATTTTTCATCTCCATTTTCTTTCTCTTACATTTGCTCTCAAATTTTTTTGGGAACCAAACATAGCCTTAAGGTAATTGAATTTTTTCTTAGGGATAGAAGCTCTTAGAAGAAATATATCACTATCTTATTAGAGAAAATGAAGATGACTAATGCTAAGTCTCTATTTACATTGATGATTAGTGGACTCTAATTATCTTTTAACGAAGGTGTTCCAATTATGAATAGTCAAGAGTATAGCAATGTAGGTCACTCTAGTATATAACCATTACCAAGCTAGAAAGATTATAGTATAAATAGCTTTGCCAATTTATGCAAACTTCTTTGAATACACATTGGAAATCTATGAAAAAGATACTAAGGTATCTTAAGGCTACTATTGATTTAGGTAGAACATTGAAGAAGTCTAGTAACTTAACTTTAATAGGATATTCATATATAGGTTGGGCGAATGATCTTATAAAAAACGATCAACGGCTAGGTTCTACATATATTTTAGGAGTAATGTGGTGTTCTAGTGTTCCAAAAAGCAATATGATTTCTAAAAGTCAAGCATAATGATAAAGTATAGAGTGCTACTAATGTAACTTGGCTAAGTCCTTGTTGAATTAAAGGTAAAGTAATATAGAACTTTAATAATGTGGTCTGATAAGCTTAGCATAGTTGCGTTGTATGTAAATCCATTCATTTATTCAAACACTAATCATATTGAGCTAGATTCTATATTTGGTACTACAAAATGTGCTACAAAATCAATTAATAGTGAATTTGTTAGGATAAAACTTTTAAAAACATGATATGATATAACAAAATAAGATTTCATTAATATTTATGTCATGATTTCAGTTTCACTTTACTATCATGTTTATGCATTATGGTTGATTTGAGCATTTACGTTTATATCACCTGCATTATACATGAATTAGGTGTATTAGGAATTGCACAAAAGATCTAAGTCATGGGTTCCTTGCAAGTTGATGAGTTATTCATAACTAGTTCATGAACTTAGGCAACCCATATGAGGTTGTAGTGCATTACCTCCTAATTGGAGTGATGACTTTCTTTTGTCATTGGAATGAGTTTTCCATGGTAAGTGCATTATGTTGCATTGAACAAAACCTATGGTGAATCATGACATTGGCTATCTAGTTGTCATGATTCAACTAAACTACTTACTTTATGAGTTTTCAACCTTGAGAGAATATTGAGCTATATTATGGTATTCAATGGCTTTGACTTATGAGTGAGATCTAGAGGTGGTCATATATTCCCTATGGTTTTGGTTATTATTGATTAAGACAAGTGGTAATAGGTATCCTTGAGGTAAGCACCGTGATATCTCATGAGATTGAGATAATGTGTCTCCTTAAGTGATTCTAAGGATTTATGATCATAGAACCTACAACGTTGTAGTAATTATTTTAATGGAATCTGACACATGTTCATAATGAGTTAGAGTATCTCACTTGGTCATATAATAGGAGGAGGATATATTTCAGACTCAATGATGATAAAGGTAATCCTGAGAAGTTGATAGCTTTCACTTCATTAGATTACAGACATTAGTTTATGGGGAACTTGCATATAGTGGATAGTACGTTATGGATTTGAGAATTGATTGCTTAAATTAGATTTAATCAATTTATTTCTTCATTTAATTTCATAAGATGTTAGGGGTGTAGTCGACTCTCTATAGTGGGATGTTGAGTAAATTTCATAATCTAGAATTTTCTTATGAAGTGATTCGTGCCCAGTAGGGTATTTTAATAAAAAACATTTATAAATCCTATGACCTCATACTAGCGTAGCAAAACTACTATAGTATAGCAGCTCTAGGGTCGAACTCCGAGATGGGTTTTCACTTCGCAAATGATATTAGTTCAAAAATTGAATTGGTGCTTTTTCATTTCAAGGTTAGCTTTAAAAGAAAACATAAGTTTGAATGAAAACGGATGGTATTAAGCTAACCTAACATAAAGTAACTAAAATTAACTAGAAAGAAAATAGAAAGAAAGGTGTTTCTTGGGATTTCAGGTTACTAGGATCAGGTGCCAACTACAAAGAGGGAGATTCCGGTCACTTGAATCTTTTCCTCGCATTCGAAATTTAACCTATAGTTATTTCCTGAACCGGTGTGATACAGATGCTTGCCATTAATGGTTTCAACGCTAAATCCCTCTCACTGATACACCTTGCAATGGCTCGTACCTCTCACCTAGTATTTGCCATTCAAGGTGATCATTAACCTTGGACTTCCCTTCTCAAGCTTGCAAGAGATAACTAATGGATGTCTCTTTCGAGTCCAAAAGCTTACCAAGTATTGGAAATTCTAGAAAATCCTACCTTCAAGTCACCTCCCAAAAGCTCGCAAGAGGTAAACTAGTGCATCTCCATGGACGGAGATCACTTGCCTTACCAAGTGTTGGCTCAGGTGAATTGAGGGCGTTTTAAGTTAACTAAAAACATAGAAATCATTTACGGGTCACACTTTCTCTTCTTTAAAAATGGAAACAACAAAATCTCACACTTATGTAGCCGAAACCTTACTTAGCTTCCTTCACCCAAGAAACAAAAAGCCTAGCCTCTCATCCTTTGAGAAAACATCTCAGAGAATGTTTGGCTAGCAAGAAAATGAAAATGAAAGAGAAGGAAAAATAGAGCCAGACTCTGTACGTCGATTCTATATATTTATATATATCTATATATTTTACAATGGATGCACGAGAATATATATAGAGAAGTTTTTCCAACCTTCCTAGCTAAGAAATCTTATGGTTGGTGGATTACAAGGAGAAGAATGGAAATTTATACAAAAATATCTAAAAGAAAAGATCTCATGTGGAGTCGGCAGAACAGAGGAGATTTCGCACCACGCATGGGCTGGTGTGCGAAATTTCGCACAAGGAGATGTGTTGTGCGAATTTCGCACAAGCTCGCACAAGCTGAAGGTGTTGTGCGAATTTCGCACAAGCTGAAGGTGTTGTGCGAATTTCGCACAAGCTTGGAGCAGTTGTCTTCCGAAGGCCATATCTTCCTCATTTCAGCTCCAAATCATACACGGTTTAAAGCGTTGGATTCTTGATTTCCTGATCTTTGAAATGGTATATAGCATGTAGAAAATGGACTTCGGAAAGTGCTCCAAAAGTGCGAAGGAAGACTGCAGCTGCTGTCCTCTGTTCTCTTCACTCTGTTTGTTTTTCCTCTTTGCTTCTCTCCTTTGCTTGGCTTGTCTTAATGATCCAAAAAGCTGTCAAAACACTAAAACTAGCCACAAATATGATTAGAGGTCATTGCTAGGTCCTTAACATGCCAATTAGAATAAAAATGGAGAACTACTACACAAAAGTGCTTAAAACATAATGACTTAAAGGTGCAAAATAGCACTTTTTGGGTAGTAATCATGAAGTCCCAATAGTTCTCACTCTAGCTCGCCCTACTTGGTTGTATATTATTTTTAAAGGATATTTGGGGTTTTATTCATAGGTCATAAGGGTGTTTTGATAAAAGAGCAAGGTTTGCACAAAAGCTTATGAATTATCTTTCTAGATTAGATTAGATTAATTAATTAGAGTTCAATAAAGCTAATAAATAAACCAATGAGTCAAATTAAGTGACCTAGGCTTAAAATGAGCTCAAGTCACTTAAACTCACAAGGAGTTTTATATAAACCCTCTTAGGGTTTAAGGTTAGATGCTCACATTGTCTTCCAAAGAAAAAAAGAAAAAAACCCTACCCCATCCCTCTAGAGGGAAGTTCACCCTTCTTCATTGTCAAGATTCAAGATAAAGCTATTAGGAAGAAAATCTCTAGGTCTTTGAGATCGTGTTCTCCATCGACTAGAAAAAGATTTGAAAACATCCAAATCTAAAATATGATTTCTTGTTGTCTTTACCCAAGAAAAGTTTTAAAGGTATATCTAGTTGTCTATTGTGCCTAGGATCTTAAATACATGCATTTGTTAGGGATCTTAGGCTTGGACTAGATTTTTCCAAGGTATTCCAACATAATCATATTCCATTAATTGATGATTAAGCAATTGACGTACTTAAAAAACTTCTACTAGCTAAAAGATATTTTCCAAATGTAGAAATCAACCTATGAGGGTACAAATTTAAGGACAACAATTTTGTGCAAACTTTTACCATTAAGGGTTCATGGATGTGATGTTTTATTAAGGACTTTGTCGCTACCTTCAATTGTTGCCATGTTATATATGGGGTTTGTCAACCTATCCATGGCCTTATTGTTGAACTTTTTGAATGTTAGGCTCTATATAACTAGTTGCATAGCTTTGAAGATTGATAAGGTAAAGGGGGAATTATGTATAGATGCATTGTTTACAAAATATGGATGAAAAAAGACTGTAAAAAGGTCATTTTCATGGGGGGTGCATTTTGGGGAAAATAATTCACATTTCATGCTTGGAATAGTTTCTATCTCACCTTACCCAAAAATGTCCTTACATATGTTGTGGTCTTGATAACACTATTTTGATCTTAAAGTAATATTATATTTGGGCTTAAAGAACTTTTCTTGGTTGAATGATGTACCATCCTTATGTGAGTTTGGCTGATATGAGTGGCAACCCATATACACATATAAGGACATTTTCAGGTAATATAAGGTAGACATTGTTCTAGTGCATGAAATGAGAATTATTTTCCTTAAAATGCACTCCTCATAAAAATAACTTTTTTGGGTTTTCATTTCATCCAAATTTTGTAAATAGTGCATGTTTACATAAATCCCCCTAAGGTAAAAGATACAATTAAGTTTTAGTTATCAATGAGCTTTTGGATCAATTACCTATTTTAAACTAGATTTATGTTAGGCCTACCATCAAATTCCCAAGAAAGTGAGAAATGCATCAAACAAGAGCATATTCAAAACACATCGAACTCACAAAAAAAAAAAAAAAAAAAATCATGTTCTCCTAAATTCCACCTAAAACAAATCCAAAAACACCATATTCAAAATTTTCTCTTTTTAGTAATCAAACAAGAGCATTGGTAGTGTTTTTTTCTATGCCTACATTAATTCAAGAAAGAGAAAAAAGATAGCTAACTGTATAAAAGCATATAATATGTAAATTTCTTTTAATTTTGATATCGAAAAATGAAATATCAAAAACATTTTTTTTTTCAAATTTTAATTATAAAAATTATAAAAAAAAAAATCAAATTTTAATTATAAAAATTTAAAATTATAAGTAATAACACATTTTGATATCTTAATTTTTTTTAAGTAATTTTTAAAATTCTTATTTTTTTTTTAATATAAATCTCTAAAACTATTTTTTTATATTATATGAAAGTGATTATTATTCTATTATACTTTTATAATACTGCGTAGAGGGAATGGTCAAACTACCCCTTTCTAGCATTTCTTGTTCTTCTCTTCAATTGATGTAAAGGATAATAATGGGAGGTAGAATTTAAAACAATAATAATAATAATATTTTTCAAAAATTGAAAGAAAAAAAAATTATTTACTTACAATTGAGTAATGTGGTAGGTGGTGTTGGTGTTGTGCCAAATGGATATAGGTCCGTCTAGCTTCACTGGAGTTAGACGGACTTCTTCCTTGTAAAAAGGATGTCCAGATAAGTGGTTCAGGCACGCCCCTCTAAGGCTTAAGTCAGAATCTAGTAAGAGTGAATCCAACTTTTTTCATGCTTCTCGAGGGGTTTTTATAGAACATGTGGCGCCATCGTCATAGTGTTAATTGTGCATTCATGCCTTTCTTGCGCTGATGATCACCGTCATGGTAGATACTAAGCCTTAATAAGGTAGTCAATTTCATTATCTTAGCGCGGACTGGGGGATCATACCAAACAAGAGCTACTGATTGGTGCCATTTGTTGCCCGTCTTGTAAGAATCTCGGACCATATCATTGACTGTGCATTTACTTTTGTCAATGCTACTGATTGCATGTAACAATTGATTGATATTGATTTTTGGGTGTAAATGTCGCCTAGATTGTCGCTCAGGCATTAGGTGTGATTAATCATCTATCCAATGCCTGGAATTTTCGACTAGGTTGGTTTGTTTGTCTAGAAGTCCTAATTGGCATGGTTTGTCCATTTCGTCTGGCATTTGGGAAGAAAGAAATCTATCTTTCCTCTTGCGCTAGTTGGAGCTTATCTTGGTCCAGACAGATTATCTACTTACCTCGAATGACCAAAGGGTCTTGAGCTTGGGAAGAACATGTGAAGGGAAGCTTCCTACAGGTGGTACCATTGTGGTAAGAACAATCACACTTGATAGTTGGATTATTATCTAGGTTCTCAATATCTATGCCATTAATGGCTAACCTGGTGTATGACTTCCCATTGATGTTCCACAATGCCATCGATTGTGCATCCCATTGTTGGAATATTGAGTTCAATGCTTCAGCTATCTCACCAAATTCACATCCCCATGCTTTCAAATATTTAAATTAAATACAACCGTATTTAATTATTTTTTCCATTTTCAGGAACATTATTAGATTATTGACTTAATACAACTTAATCATTTAAGTATATTAAGGTGAGTTTTGGTTTTTAATACTTAATACTTAATAATGTTAAGTATTAACTTGTTTTTTTTTTTAATATTTTATTTCTATTAAATATTAAGAAATAAAAAAAAACTAACATGTTATTTTTAGTATTAAAAAAAAGTAAATATTTTAAGGGGTGTTTGGTAAAACTTAAAACTTATTACTTAATTCTTTACTTTAAGTATTGAGGTTGTTTGATAAAATTATTTTAAATTTATTTTAAATCATCAAATTAATGTATTTATCTTCATAAATTATAAATAGGACAAAGGAGGTCGAATAACAATAAAGGTTATAGAATAAAAAAGAAGATCATGAATGTAAGTAGAACAAATTGAAGTAAAAAGGTAAAATGAAGCTGTAAATTTAAGAATAAGTTAATTATTTTTATTTATTACTTAAAGTTATTTTTAACTTTAAGTTATACTATTAAGTTTAATTTGCTAAACAAACTTAATTTATTTAATGACTTAAATTAAGTTATTAAGTCACCTTAAATTATTAAGTTGGTTTACTAAACACCCACTTAATTTTTTATTTTCACTTAAAAAATTTAAAAATAAGTAAAAAGTTAACAAAAAAATAGAAAGACAAATAATCTAAAATTTAAAAGCAAGTTTATTTCAGTAAAAAGTAAAAAAGAAAAAACAAAAAGAAAAAAGAAAAACAAACAAACAACACAGAAGTATATTTGATAACATAACTTAATATTCTAACTTAAGGTAAAAAATAATTTACTTATTTTTAAACTTAAATCTCTTTTACCTTATTTATTCATATGGTTAGTGAGATTATATTTTACAATTATGACTTTATATTCATATATTATCTTTTATAATAAATATTTTTATAATTATCTTATGCATTTATAAGACTTATAATAATTTAAATATGGATATTTAACAAATAAATTTATTGCTTAAGATTAGCGAAAGTATAAATATTAGTTAAAATTAACCATGATAAATATGTTTAATTTGATGATTTGCAATAATTTGTAAGTTAATTTTATCAAGCAATCTTAATGCTTAGAGTAAAAATTAAACAATAAATTTCAAATAAATAATTTAATAATTTTTAAAATTTTAAAATTAATTTAAATCATTAAATAATAAGTATTAAGGTTCATCAAATACCCTCTAATTTCGACTTAAAAGAATTGTTTTTTAGATCGTTGTCAATGCCAATTGTGACTATGCATCATGTCTAGCTCAATGCATAGAAATATAATATATTTTATGACATGAATTAATAATTACTCTTTTTTAGTCCATATATTAATTTTGTGACCCATATTATTATTTGTTTCATATGTTTTCAAAATTTTATAATTATTTTAAAAAAAATTCTTATCTGCCTAATTAAATAATATTTTAGTTTGTTAATTTACATGACAATATGATGAAGATATATTATTGTGGGATGAAAATATTAAAAAAATATTTTTTTTAAAAAATGCCAAGTAAGTGATGTTATGAAATAAATAATAGATTTTTTAAATATATATTTCATATTTAAATATTATACTTATTTTATTTAACAGAATTTAAAATATTAATTCATTTATATTTATTTATGATTTAATTAAATAATATCAATGATAAAAAATAAATATTATATATATATATATATATATATATATATATATATATATATATATATATATATATATATATATATATATATATATATATCAACATTTTTTATAATTATTTTATTTTTAATAATATAAAAAATATATTTATGATATCATTTATTCAAATAGATCTAAATATAGAAAATTAAACCATGAAATATTTACTTTCTTAAAAATATTGAGTAAAACTATAAGTAAATTATTAGGATGATTGGGGGAGAAAATATATTTTATTTATTTATTTATTTATTCACTCTTTTCTTTCTTCAACCATATATATACTTGATAAAAAAAAAATACGTGATTTTATTTAAAGATTGATAACCGATCCATGTGAATAATTAAAGGGAGAATTGTGTTTTGGGCCCAATTGGGCCCAAAAATTTACATTTGGTCAACATATCATGTATATTTAAGCCAAGACCCAAACAAAGTATGAAAATTAAGATGAAGGATGTTGTCTTTTATTTAATCCCTAAAATACCCTTAACCCTTACATAGGACCAAATGAGTGTGAATTTCAAATTTTTTGTGTTTTTTTTCCCTTTTCTATTCCCTATTATGTATTATTCATTTCTAACTTTTTTTCTTTGTCTTTTTCTTTCAATCTATATTTCTATTTTATGTCAAATAAAAAGCAATAATGTTTTTTTTTTCATTTTTAAAGATATTGAATCTTTTTGCTCTTATTATAAGCAATGATAAAAATTTTGGGATTTTTCATCCAAATATTTTTTATCTTTTTGTATTTATCTTTTAGTTTAATTTTTAATTTTTATTTTAAATTTATATTACCCTTTCATTTATATTTTTCTCTTATTTTTATTTATTTTTTATGTTTTCTATATTAGCCATATTTTAAAAAATTTAAAAATTGACTATCACTTCACTTTATGACATGTTTGAACTATTAAAATAAAAAACTGTTGTTTTCTCTATATCACTTTTAAAGGAAAATTTGAAAAATGTCTATTTACACATTCATATAAAAATAATTATAAAATATGAATTCTTTAAAAATAATTCAAATTTCATACATTCATCGATAAAGATAATACCTAATATGATAAAAAAAAATAGTATTTATATCATGAAAAGATAGCATCTGAATGGTAAAAGATAACATATTTGTTTGAAATTTGTATTTTATAAATTTAAGTTATTATTTTACAAGGTTTTTTTTTTTTTTTTTTTTTTTTTTTTTTTTTTTGTATCCAATGAAAATTCATAAAAACGGCCGGAAAGGTGGGCGGGCGGAAGGGCAATGGAGCGTCTCTATTATTACTCTATTGGTATGCTTTTCCCATTCTACTCCACCATTCAAAAGTTGCAAAAATATTCAAGGCCAGACATTTCCAAGTGTTGGTTGCCTTGGTCTCTTTTCAATCCATTTTCGCACTAGCTGTCATTTCCTTTACATAAAATGGATGCTTCCATAGGCCATAGCGGATCACTTTCATGACCTTGCGTAGGTGTCACAATGCTATTTGGCTAGCAAGGCCCAAGAAAAAAAACCGTTATCTAAACCTAGTTGAGAACGAGTCATCTGCTATATATTTGATTTTTTTTTTCTTTTTTCTTTTCTTAATGTCTGTGTCATAGAATGGAAATGTTTGAAATATGTGTGATCATTCATCTCCACAAAAACTTATCTCTTAGATATAAGTCACAAAAATTTATTCAATTAATGATTAATTCCATAATTATAATGTGTTAAGCATTTAATTATCATCTTCCTACACCCCAACCAATTCTGTAGGGATCCCTCCCCCTGACGACACGTGGCACACATTTCTATCCAGATCAGTTCCATCCGGATTCCTCCAAGAGGACACGTGGCGCGCTTCTCCTATCCGGACTCCCTGAGAGAGAAGCACACGACACTCGCAAACATCACATCCGGACCACCGCCATATCGTATCCGGACGACCGCCATATCCTATCCGGATATGTTTGTTTGGATCGTTGACCAAAGTAAGCATGTCTTACTACGTCATTCTGACATCCTGTCACAGTCCACATTCCGACGCTTGCAGAGTGAAAGGACAGGAATGATGGCAAGTCACATCCCATGATCTCTGACAGCCACCCGTAGGGCGAGGATGTCCCTGCCACCACCTAGAGGCATCATGATAAACCAAAAAGTCTTCCATCATTAAAGAAGGAGAGAGAACTTCTGTCACTATATATATAAACCTTCACACAAGGAAGAAGGTAAGCTTGTTGTACCTAGTAAAAAACCAATTGTGCTAACTTCTTATTCTTTCCATAACCATGGCTGACAAAACCATCGGAGGGTGTGTCCGGATGCCCCGTCCGGACATCTTTTGCAGGCACAACTGAACAAGAACTCAATCTTAGTTGAAAGCGTGCGTCCATTTGGCAGTTACGTGGATCACAGGGAAACAAGGCTTCAACATTGGCGCCGTCTGTGGGAATATTTCGTTGATTCAGTCACCGGCAAAGATGGCCACACTTTCCAGAAGCCATTAATCTGCTAGAGGAGAGGAAGATAATTCTGAATGGTGCGAAGCCATCGAAAGAAGACAGTTAGCAAGCGAGCGACAACTGCAAGCTCTCCTCCAAGAGACGACAAGATTAAGAGAGGAAAATGCAATATTGCGTATCCAAGCATCATCGACGGGGCCTCCCCGTCGTCAGCATTCAAGAGGCCAAGTAGCCAACTCAAGGCCTCACCCAGAGTCGATATACCCCGGACCAGCAGGACCAATCCCTGAAACACGCAACACTGGGCCACACGAGCCACACACACCAATGCCTCAAGCTCCTCGTGAGGAAAGCTCGGACTCCACTCGTTTCTCGTCTAAGAGACAACGTGACAGAAGATCCCAGTTGTTGGGCGCGATGCGTGCGAGACTGGACCCCCAGGAGCCTGGCAGGCCAAAGCCGCCAATAGCCACCACATGGGGAGTGCACCATGATCCTATGGTCACCCCTATGCCATAGAACGTTCTCCCGCACCGTGACCCCTTGGTCACCCCTATGGTGCAGAACGTTCCCCCGCACTAAGCGGTATGACAAGCTGGGATAAATCTCCCAAACGAGCCACCTATTGGCTCCATCAGCAAAAGACTGGATGACATGCTCTCCACGCCTTTTTGTTCTCATATCATTCATTACGAGCTCCCAAGGGGATTCCTCGTACCCAAATTCTCCACGTACGATGGGTCCAGCGACCTCTTCGATCATATTATGCATTATCGACAGCTCATGACTCTCGATATAGGCAACGACGCGTTGCTATGCAAAGTATTCCCCGCCAGCCTACAAGGGCAGACCCTCTCATGGTTTCACCGCCTACCTCCCAACTCTGTTGATAATTTCAGGGACTTATCGGAAGTCTTCGTGGGATAATACCTATGCTCCGCTCGGCATAAGCAGAACATCAGCACTCTGCAAAACATAAAAATGAAGGATAATGAGTCCTTGAGGGAGTTTGTAAAGCGGTTTGGTCAGACTGTCCTACAGGTGGAGGCTTGCAGCATGGATGCCCTCCTACAGATCTTTAAGCGAAGCATCTGCCCAAGCACCCCATTTTTCGAATCACTCGCTAAAAAGCCTCCTACGACGATGGACGACTTGTTCCAGCGTGCCAACAAATACTTCATGCTCGAAGATGACGTACGAGCAGCCACCCAAAAACAAGTCTTGGTTGCCGGACAGGCATCCAAAAGTGGGGCGGAGAGAAGTGCCAAACTTTCGGACAGGCCAAGGCCATCCGATCGAAGGCAGGAAGGGCCAAGTCACCCGGAAATGTCGCCCCTCACACCCCTTTCCATATCCTATGAGAAGCTTCTTCCTATGATCCAAGGCATGTCCGATTTCAGGTGGCCTAGACCCCTTGGAACGGACCCGTCCAGAAGGGATCATACTAAAAAATGCGCCTACCACAAGGAGCATGGCCACACAACGGAGACATGCAGAAGCCTCCAATATTTGCTGGAAAGACTTATAAAGGTGGGACATTTGAGGCAATACCTCCGCTCAGACGCCGGAGGTAGAGACGCTTCCCGGAATCACAACTCTGGAACCCCCAAAGCCGTCATAAACTACATTAATGGAGGCCCATCGGACGAGGAGCACGACTCCAAACGAAAAAGACAGAAATTGCTGCAGGAAGCAATGGTGCGTGAGCGTGTCAACTCCATTCTGCTTGGGATAACTGGGGGGGGCCCTCGCCCCATAGACGGGACAATCATTTTCCCACCAATAGACCCCACACGGATATTGCGGCCGCACCGCGATGCCCTCATTCTATCATTGGGGATGGACAAGTTCGACGTAGGATGCAACTTAATTGACTCAGGCAGCTCAGCCGATCTGGTGCAGGCATCGGTGATAAGCCATATGGAACACAATTTAGTTGGTCTCGAAAACCTTGGGCGAATCTTGTCCGGGTTCAACGGGGCATCAACTATATCCTTGGGAGACATTGTGCTGCCAATCCAAGCTGGTCCAGTCACTCTCAACGTTCAGTTTTCGGTGGTACAAGATTTATCACCCTTCAATGTTATCTTGGGGAGCACATGGCTGCACTACATGAAAGTCATCCCTTTCCACGTATCATCAGATGGTAAGCTTTCTTACCAAGGATGGGCAAATCAACCTGTACGGCAACTAGTTAGCCGCTCGCCAATGCTACCAGATAGCAAGAGAAGCAGGGACCAGTCAGGAGGATAAACCCCTCCCTAAGTCCACCCATGCACCTGACCAATAGCAGTCACTGTGTTCGGCAGACAGAGATCCCCCGGTAGCAGATCCCTTGCAAACAATCCAAATTTCGAAAGAAGGTGCTCACCTTACTCATATCAGTTCCCTCCTGACGCCTGAAGAGACCCAAAACATCCAAGACGTCTTCCGACAAAACCATGACGTTTTCACATGGGCGCATTCTGATATGAAGGGAATTCACCCCTCCATCGTCTCTCGTAGACTTAACGTCTTTCCAACAGCAAAACCCGTCCGGTAGAGGGTTAGACGTTTTCACCCGGACAGGCAAAAGATTATTCGGGATGAGATTGACAAGTTGCTGGAAGTCGGATTCATCAGAGAGGTGGAATACCCGGACTGGTTGGCGAATGTAGTGGTGGTACCCAAAAAGGAAGGCAAATGGCGGGTGTGCGTCGACTACACCAACCTCAATAATGCATGCCCAAAAGACAGTTTCCCTCTACCACGCATAGATCAAATTGTGGACTCCACTGCTGGACAAGGGATGCTCTCCTTCTTGGACGTCTTCTCCGGATACCACCAAATTCTCATGGCTCCCGCTGACGAAGAAAAGACAACCTTCATAACGTCACACGGACTTTATTGTTACAAAGTCATGTCGTTTGGCCTCAAGAACGCGGGCGCCACTTATCAAAGGTTGATGACAAAGATCTTCAAATCTATGGTTGGCCGCACAGTGGAGGTGTATATCGATGACATCGTTGTCAAAAGTAAAACACGAAAGGAGCATACCCTCCACTTGCAGTAAGTCTTCTACCTCTTAAGGAAATACGACATAAAGCTGAATCCTTCCAAATGCGCCTTTGGCGTAAGTGGTGGCAGATTCTTGGGATTCATGGTCAGCCAAAGAGGGATAGAGGTTAGCTCGGATCAAGTAAAGGCAGTCATGGAGACACCACCCCCCAGGAATAAAAAGGAGTTGCAGCGCCTCACAGGCAAACTCGTCGCGCTAGGACGCTTTATAGCTCGCTTCACTGATGAACTACGACTCTTCTTTTTGGCAATACGAAAAGCTGGAGCGAGTGGATGGATGGACAACTGTCAGAATGCCTTCGAAAAAATTAAACACGGCCTCATGCAAACTCCCATTCTAAGCAGCTCCCTCCCTGTAGAAAGGTTGTATATGTACTTGGCTGTATTAGAGTGGGCAGTGAGCGCTGCTCTATTCTGCTGCCCCTCACCCAAGGAACAGAAACCTATTTACTACGTTAGCAGAGCGCTGGCGAACGTAGAAACAAGGTATTTGAAGGTGGAACTAACGGCCTTGGCACTTCGAAGTGCCGCCCAGAAGCTTTGCCCCTTACTTCCAAGCCCACCCGGTGGTCGTGCTAACTAACCAACCTCTTCACAACATACTGCACAAGCCGAACCTAACCGGAAGAATGCTTTAATGAGCCATAGAGTTGAACGAATTTGGAATCAGGTTCCAACCCAGGTTGTCCATGAAAGGTCAAGTGATGGCTGACTTCGTGCTAGAGTATTCCCGAAGGCCTATCCGGCACGAGGAACCAAATGAAAAAGAATGGTGGACTTTGCAGGTTGATGGAGCCTCCCGGTCATCCGGATCCGGAGTAGGGCTCCTGCTGCAATCACCAACAGGAGAACATCTGGAGCAAGCTATCCGACTGGGATTCCCTGCCTCCAACAATGAAGCGGAGTATGAGGCCATCCTATCCGAATTGGACCTCGCCCTGGCCCTATTCGTCTCCAGGCTCCGAGTCTATAGTGATTCCCAACTCGTGGTAAGGCATGTCCAGAAAGAATACGAAGCTAAGGATGAGCGCATGACGCGATACTTGACCAAAGTAAGGGACACCTTACAACGCTTCACCGAATGGACGATTGAAAAAATTAGGCGGACTGAAAATGGTCGCGCGGATGCTCTGGCAGGCATAGCTGCTTCCCTCCCCATCAAAGAAGCCATATTATTGCCTGTTCATGTGCAACCCAACCCCTCAGTCGCAGAAGCCTCCACTTGTAATACCATCGAGGCAAACCAACCGGACGACAAAAGCTGGATGGAAGTCATCATAGAATATCTCCGAACAGGCATTCTGCCCGAAGAACCCAAGCAGGCACACAAGATCCGGGTGCAAGCCGCCCACTTCACCCTGATTGGGGGACACCTGTACAAGCGATCCTTTACCGGTCCCTACCTCAGATGCCTAAACAACTCAGAGGTCCTATATGTATTAGCTGAGTTGCATGAGGGAGTATGTGGAAATCATTCCGACGGTCGATCCCTGGCGCATAGGGCCCATTCACAAGGGTATTATTAGCCCACGATGAAAAAGGATGCGGTAGCCTATGTCAAAAGATGTGACAAGTGTCAAAGGCATGCTCCCATTCCACATGTGCCGTCGGAGACATTGAAACCAATTTCAGGCCCCTGGCCTTTCGCGCAGTGGGGCATGGACATAGTAAGACCCCTACCAGCCGCAGCTGCCCAGAAAAAATTCCTGCTTATTGCCACGGATTACTTCACTAAATGGGTGGAAGCTGAAGCATACGTTAGCATCAAAGACAAAGATGTCACCAAATTCGTATGGAAGAACATCATCTGCCGCTTTGGAATCCCCCAAACCATCATAGTTGACAATGGTCCACAGTTTGATAGCAAAGTTTTCCAGAATTTATGCTCGGAACTAAACATCCGTAATTCATACTCCACGCCGCGTTATCCTCAAAGTAATGGGCAAGCGGAGGCCACAAACAAGACCCTGATAACTGCCTTAAAAAAGAGGCTCGAGCAAACTAAAGGAAAGTGGGTGGAGGAGCTACCCGACGTCCTGTGGGCTTATCAAACCACACCCGGACGGCCAACAGGCAACACTCCCTTCGCCCTCTCATACGGTATGGACGCCATCATTCCCACTGAAATAGGGTTACCCACTATCCGGACCAAGGTAGAACCACAGGATGATTCGAACGCGGAGATAGGAAGAAATTTAGACTGGGTGGACGAAACAAGAGAGACCGCATCCATTCGGATGGCTGACTATCAACAAAGAGCAGCTGCCCATTACAATCTCAAAGCAAGACCTAAAAGCTTTAAAAATGGCACACTGGTACTTAGAAAAGTTTTTGAGAATACTGCTGAAGTAGGAGCAGGCAAATTCCAAACCAACTGGGAAGACCCCTATATAGTATCTAAGGCAAGTGAAAGTGGAGCCTATCATCTACAAAATCCAGACGGAACCCCATTGCTCCGACCATGGAATGTATCTAATCTAAAGCAGTATTATCAATGAAAGAGAGATAGAAACACAATGTCAAAAAACATATATGTTTTATTGATACTTGTGAAATTACATACCAAAGGTCTCCGGACTACAAAGTACAAAGAGGAATCGCAGTAAAATTTACAAAAAGAAAAAACTCTCATTGGCTAGGCTTGCTGTGCAGCTTGTCTTCCTCACCCGGGGGAATCGAAGGGACGTCCCGTTTGATACCATATTTCTTCATACAGCAGCGATAACCGAAGAAGAACATTTCATCTACCTGCTTCTGGTAGTCCGCTTCGAGTTCCTCCCTTTGCGCAGCAAACTCAGTCTCCAACTCTTCCTTTTGTGTTGACAAGCGCGATTGCAGATCCTCTCTTTGTTTTTTCTCGATGGACACCTCGGTCCGGAGTTGCCTCACCTCTCCCCTCAGTTGGTCCATCTCACCTTCCACCTCATGCAGGCAAGCGTCTGTGGATTCCTCCCGGCTCTTCGCCTCAGCAAGTTCCATCCGGAGAGCCTCGTTATCCTCTTGAGACTTCTTCAACGCTTCAACATTTTCCTCAGAAGCTTTCTAGGAGGTGGATAAACTGGCTTCGGCCTGCTCTAGTCTCACGCGCAATTCCTCTTCGCTATTCATGCGCTGGGAGACGAAGGCCTTCATATGATCAGAAATCCGCAGCAGGTCCGTAAAAAGATCGTGTTGTTGAACCATGCCACGGATCCCGCTCACCAACTGCAAGAAAAAAAACAGCAAATTCAATCATTAGTCATGTGAAAAACACACTAGCATGACAAGAAAAATCAAAGGAAGATAAGTTATACCATTTCCGCCGATTCAAACATCTTCGCTAAAGGCGCAGCAACATTTGAGCCGGATGGAATCCGTTTCAGCATTTCTCCCAACTCCGCGTAGCTGGAAATGCTAGCGGAGGTGCAAGCTGCATCATCAACAGGACTTCCCCCTGACGAGGCGGTCAGGTGCGACTCTTCCCCCGGATCCGGAACCCCATCATGTACGACCGGCTGGACCTCTTAGGGTGAATTCTCATCCGGGACCAGCACCGGGTTGGACGGGTTCCCTCCTGCCATCTCCGTCTTGCTACCCTCCAGATGATCCTCCCGGACGGATGAGCAGCTAACTTCAATGGTCTCCAGAAGGCGATCCTGAATCCGCCCGAAGAAGCCAACCTTCAAGTCAAGAGCCGGACGAGACCTCCTTGTAGCAGGCTCTTTCACCGGTACAACAGCAAGGGAGCTTGGCTCGCAAGGAGGCACACCCTGACTTTCAACCGCCGTTTCTTCCGGTGGAGGCAGCGTTTCACCAAAAGAGGCCCCGGCTGCATCCACTTCCTGCTGGGGAGTGCCAGGTTGGTTCACTGAGTTTGCTTCCTCAGCCAGAAGGGCCAATCGTCTAGCCACTGTCACTGAAGGCTCGGATCCTTGTAGACATGCGAGACGTCCGGAGCCGCTTGAAACAGATGGCAAGGGGAGGGGATCCGACGTTCTTATTGTTACTGCCTTTACATAGGTTATAGGCGGTATTATTACTTCCTTTTCAGGAGATGGAAGCTTTATTTCTTTCCCCTTGGTAAGGGCCTTTTTCTTCTTCTTTGCCGGGGCGCCAGTAGTAGGAGTGGACGCGGCGTGTTTATTCCCGGGAGCCTTGCGCAGCTTTCCTTCTTTTCTTTTTTCCTCCCGTTCCTTGAGACGGGCTTTGCGTGCCCGGACGTCTGCCTTTCGCGCCTCCGTATAAAGTGGGAGGTCCTTGAGAACAAAGTGTTCTCCGGATACCACTTTTTTGGGCAGCTACCTCGGGAGTATGTTCAGAACGAACGACTGGGGCTCCCGGATGATCGCGCGAAGATTCTGCGCGGAGAGAAGCGTTTTACAACTTCTCTCGGCCATCGTAATCTCAAAAAGCCTGTTCAACTGGTCGAACGAGGCTTTCTCCACCCATTCTACCAGCTTCCCCCTTAGATCCTTGCCTGCACCCAAGAAAGCAAAGCATATCAGCCGCCTGATAATGCTGATCTAATTCGCAACAAAAGGAGACAGGGAGTAACTTATTCATACATGGGACCTTCAACGAGTAGTTGAGAGCAAACTGCATGTCCGGATGCGCCGTCAAACCCGCCCAGAGGCCCTTGACCAACACGCTTCCCTGGGCGGCCCCTTTGGTTGAATCCGGAAGGCTGGTCACCATCTGAAGGGATGGCAGGCTGGCGACGAAGCTGAAGATGCCATTCTTCTCCTTCTTGATGGTGTAGATGAAGAGGACCTCCAGCAGCGTCAAGTCCAGATTGAACAACATGCTCAGGATGCTGCACCCCATCAGCACCCGGACCATGTTCGGATGGACGTAAGTAGGTGGAATCTGGGTGAAATGGAGAAACTCCTTGAACATAGACGGAAGGGGGAACCGGAGCCCAACGTTGAATTGCTCATTGGTGAAGAAAATAGACCCGTCCTCAGTTTTATCGGTCGACACAGCCTCTCCATCCATAAGCTCAACGAACACTCCATTGGGAATGCATAAGTGTTCGCTAAACTCCTTCGTATCCAGTTTTTCAATGGATTTCTCCGCCTGAGCATCTCCGGACGGGCTAGATGAGGTAACTTCCTGATTTGCAGACATTTTTAGGATAACGTTGAAGCAGAACCTGCATGAAAGAATACCAACAGTCAGAAAACTGTAATCCAGCCCCACAGTCCTAAACAGTAGAAACTCTCAGAAAATCTAACATAACCAGCATCCCCATCCCAACTCTTATCTCTACCCCAAAGATGAATCGATACCCGCAAAAGGCCCAAGGGGGCAACAAAAACCCTAAACTCATCCAAACCACAGTCAAATACTCCCCGAAAAAGCCCTAGAAACTAGTATTAACCCCCAGTCACAAGCAATTTGCCCAAGCAAACCCGAAACAACCGCAAAGCAAATGCAAACGCCAGAAAACAAGAACAGAGAACGTACCGAGGGTAGACTGGCAAAAAGAGGATGAACTCCGCGGGGCAGTCACCGTCACGACACGAGTATTGTTGGTAGAAACCTTCGGACCTTACTCACAAACGAGAATATGCAGAAGGCTGAAGAGAAAACGCTAGCAGCAAATGCAGAAGAAAATGCAAGAGTCAAGGACCCAATCCGCTATTTAAATGAGAGACAGTGTCTCAGAATTCTAACCGCTCAGCTGCGCCATCATTGAACAGACATGCCGCCTGGGAATTCCCAGAGACGGCGGCTCATCATAAATGCTCTTCTGTCTCTTCGTCCCCGCGCACCACGTGGCCCAATGAGTGAACAAGGAAGCCTCAGTTTTCAAAAACAAGCAATCATTTTTAACCCGCCCATTTTGCCGGGGCAAAATAGGCAAGTTAAAAGGGAGGCATTGTAGGGATCCCTCCCCCTGACGACACGTGACACACATTTCTATCAGGATCAGTTCCATCCAGATTCCTCCAAGAGGACATGTGACGTGCTTCTCCTATCTGGACTCCTTGAGAGAGAAGCACACGACACTCGCAAACATCACATCCGGACCACCGCCATATCGCATCTAGACGATCGCCATATCCTATCCGGATATGTTTGTCCGGATTGTTGACCAAAGTAAGCATGCCTTACTACGTCATTTTGACATCCTGTCACAGTCTACATTTCGACGCCTGTAGAGTGAAAGGACATGAATGATGGCAAGTCACATCCCATGATCTCTAACAGCCGCCCATAGGGCGAGGATGTCCCTACCACCACCTAGAGGCATCATGATAAACCAAAAAGTCTTCCATCCTTAAAGAAGGAGAGAGAACTTCTCACTATATATATAAACCTTCACACAAGGAAGAAGGTAAGCTTGTTGTACCTAGTAAAAAGCCAACTGTGCTAACTTCTTATTCTTTCCATAACCATGGCTGACAAAACCATCGGAGGGTGTGTCCAGACGCCCCGTCCGGACATCTTTTGCAGGCACAACTGAACAAGAACTCAATCTTAGTTGAAAGCGTGCGTCCATTTGGCAGCTACGTGGATCACAGAGACGCAAGGCCTCAACAAATTCCACCTTCTCAATCATCGCTTGTTAAAGTCACCACGAGGAAGATTGGGTGGGTTGATGTCATTCGTGTGATATATCTCTTATAGACTCAGGGAGATTAGGTCAAGATGAGGTAATTAAGCCACTGTTAAATACAAGGTAAAATTCTTCTCTCTTCTTAATTTGTTTGAGCCTTGATTAGGGGTGGAAATTGGACGAGTTGACTCAACCCAATCAGAATTCAACCTAATGTTTGAATGAGTATGGACAAACATATTCATTATTTGGGTTGAGCTTGGATAAAGTTTTCCCACCTAAGTTAAATTTGGATTGGGCTCAAGCTAAGATTCAAGCAACCCAAACCTAACTCCAGTCTAATTTAATACTTTTATAATGTTTATTATTTTATATGATATCAATAATTTTCTTTTTAGATTTTAAAGAAAAAAATATCAAATTATAATTATATATATATATTTAAAAAAAAAAGATTTATAAGTTTATTCTTATTTTTTTATATACTTTGTCATTATTTTAAAAAGATACATAAGTTTGTGTTTACTTTTTTTTTATTATTATCTTCAATTTTTGTGTTATTTATTATTTAAATTTTGGCATAAATATATAGAAAAAAAAAACTCTTTAAAAACCATTATGGATTGAATCATGCAACCCAATCAACTTGACCAACCTGAGTCCAATTCAATCAACTTGAGTTTAATTCACTCAACTTGAATTTAACCTAAGCAACCTAAATTTAACTTAAGCTTAGAAAAATGATATTAAGTTAGGTTTGGATTGAATATTTCAAGTTATAGGTCGAGTTGGATTGAACTTGGGATTCAGGTTGGGATCAGATTACCCACCCGGATTGCATCCCTAACCTTGAGGTAGTGGGCTAAGCCAACTTCCATCACCTTTGTTGATGTGTTTGTCGGCAACTAATTAAAAAAAGAAAAAAAATAATTAATTTAAAATATTACACATTTTTAAAAAGAATTTAAGAGGTTATTTACATTAAAAGAAAACTTATTTCCAATTTAATGATTTTAATTTATTTTATTTACCAAAGAAAGTTTTAATTTAAAAAATATTTGATTTACCTTTTAGTTATCAACATATGTTATTCACAAGGAAATAATTTTTGTAATTTTTATTTAGTAAGGAAGTAATTTTTACCATTTTATTTAGGAAATGATTTTTTGGATGAAAATATTTCGATTCTATTTTTTTTTACAAGAGAAAGACTTTTACAATTTTTATTTATAAAAATAATTTTTATAATTTTATTTACAAAAAATAATCCCAATCTAATTTTATATACAAAAGCTAATTTCACATTTTTTATTAAAATTTTTACAAATTAAAAAAAAATATTTTTTACAATTTTATTTAAAATATTATTTTTACAATCTTGTTTAAAAAAACGATTTTAGATTTTACACGATTGAAAATTTATTTTTATAAAATGCAACTGCTACACGTACATATGAACATACTAATAAAACAAAATGAATTAAAGAGGGTAAGCCTAGAGCAATCAACCCAAGCCTAACGTCCAAAATGGCAACAGGCTCAAGTCTAGAGGAAACAAACAAATATAAATCAAACCCAAGCCCATGCAAATTTAGGAATGGCAACGGGGCGGGTTCGGGACGGGTCGCCCCTATCCCAACCCCGCCCCGTTTAGCTTTTTTTTTTTTTTTTTACTTTAAAATTTTTAAATTACATTAAAATAAATATATTTTATAAATAATAAAATTATTATATTTTTTATAACTTATTTTTTAAAAAAAATTATTATTATCTATATATTAAAAATATTAAAATTAAATTTTAAATTAAATTAATTTTAAAATTAAATTAAATTAAAATTTAAAAATAATTTTATATGTAAACGGGGCGGGGCGGGGCGGGGCGGGGTGGGGCAATACCCGAACCCGCCTCGGGTTTTAAAAAAAAATTCCCAAACCCGTCCCAAACCCGTTTAATAAATTTTAACCCCGTCCCATTAGGGGCGGGGCGGGGCGGGTACCCGAAAAAACCCGCCCCGTTGCCATCCCTACATGCAATGTAAGCCCAAGATAAAAAACAAATCCAAATTGATAATCAAGCTCTAATTATAAAAATGGTTACTGTGAATCAACAAACTTACTCGTGGCTCCTTCCAACGAAGATGAATAACAAATAGATGCAGATGAGGACTGTGTGGCCGATACGAGAAGTGATGGAGATGGCGGTGGTGCAGAAGCAGTGGCCAGTGGTGGGCGGAGGATGTCTGATTGAAGATGAAGGTGGCAGCCCGATCTGGAGGGGCGACGGGGATGTGCAACAAATGTTGTGTGTACATTAATAGTTTTTTTTTCCGTAAAATTATAAACACATGCTTTAAAATAATAAAAAAAATCTATATATGAAAACTTAAAAGTATACCATTATTTCAATAAAGATAAATTTGTTAAAATAAAAATAAATTAATATCTTAAAAATACAACAAATTAAATATTTTAAATTAATAAATTATATAATTTTATATCTTATTTATATGTTATATAACTTTATTATTTTAAGATTATTAATTTATTTATAAATAAAATATTCATTTATTATTCTATTTACCAATTTATCTTTATTAAAGTACTATTAGATCTTTAAATTTAAATATATAAATTTTGGATTATTAAAGTATATATTTTTAATTTCAACAATAACTTAAAATTTAATATTTTTACTTAAATTTTAAAGTAAAAAGAAAAATTAATTGAAACCTCAATTAACAATTAAGGTTTTAGTTTAAAAATAAAATCTTAATTGACAATTGTGGTTTTAATTTAAAAGTGAAGCTTCAATTGATAATTAGGCTTCAGTTAAAAAATGAAAGCTCATTTGTCAATTTCGGTTTTACTTCAAAAATAAAGTCTCAGTTGATCAGCTAAACCTTATTTATTTATTTATTTATTTTATGAAATGGTTATTTTGCCCCAAAACTCTAGGTGGCTGTCTATGCAGTGCAGTTGGGAGGTTGGATGCTAGGGTTATGGGTTGTATGAAAAGAAGTGATGCATGGTGAATTGATATGAAGGACTGCTGATGGACGACTGGTGAGGGTTGTATATTACAGCTATAAGGAGCTAGAATATTAGGATTATGGGTTGATGTGGGTGATTGACGGTCAATAAGATCAAGGGCCTGGGATTTTGATGGGTGAGAATGCCAAGTACGTGGCTAGTTAAAAATAAAAATAAAAAAAAAATAAATGTAAGGTATAACCTTTTTACAATACTTATGTTCAAACTAGCCTCTTTATTGACACGTAGGAGTCATGTCATAAAATATTTTATTTTTTCAAAATTTAAGTTGAAGTCCCAATTATCAACTAAGCCTTCATTTTTAAACTAAAACCGTAATTGACAACTGATATTTCATTTTTAAACTAAAGTTTCAATTGTCAATGGAGACTTCATTTTTAAAGAGGCCGTAATTGACAATTGAGGTTTCAGTTATTTATTTATTTTTACTTTAAAATTTAATTAAAAATATTAAATTGCAAATTGTTGTTGAAATTAAAACTATATACTTTAATAAAAAAAATTATATTTAAACTTAAAAATCTAATATTACTTCAATAAAGATAAATTAACAAATATAATAATAAATGAATATTTTATTTATCAATAAATTAATAATCTTAAAATAATAAAGTTATATGACATAAAAATAAAATATAAAATTATATAATTTATTAATTTAACATATTTAATTTGTTGTATTTTTAAGATATTAATTTATTTGTATTTTGACAAATTTATTTTTATTGAAATAATTGTATACTCTTAAGTTTTAATAGATAGATTTTTTTTATTATTTTAAAGTATATGTTTATAATTTTACTTAAAAATAAAATAAAATAAAATAAAATAAAAAACTATTATTTGTACACACACAACATATATGCCCTGAAGATACATTTCGAGTTAATGAAATTAATTAGAACAATTTACTATAAAATGTAATTGTTAGTAGTTTCATCAAAATCACAAAAAATACCCACTAAACATTTATATAGTGGAAAAAAAAGGTCTCTCCCTTATTGTACCAGGTACTACATGGGATATAACTTAAATTAATAAATTATATAATTTTTTATTTTATTTATATGTCATATAACTTTATTTTTTTTAAGATTATTAATTTATTGATAAATAAAATATTCATTTATTATTATATTTATCAATTTATCTTTATTGAAGTAATATTAGATTTTTAAGTTTAAATCTATAATTTTTTTTTATTATGAAAGTATATATTTTTAATTTCAACATTAATTTATAATTTAATATTTTTTTAATTAAATTTTAAAGTAAGAAAAATAAAATTAACTAAAGTCTTAATTGACAATTGAAGCTTCAACTTAAATTTTGAAAAAAAAAAAAAAAATATGACATGGCTTTCATGTGATAGTGAATGGACTAATTTGAACATAAGTTCTGCTAAACCTTTTATATATATATATATATATATATTCTATAAAAGGGCTATTTTGCCCCAAGGTTATGGGGTGTTTAGTGCTTGTTACAGAATATGTTGAAATTTATTATTAAAGTATATATGATTGTGACAAAAAAAAAAAAAAGGAATTTTTTGTTAGAGTCTATAAATAATATATTTGTTATCAATTGAAAATAACTTATTTTATTTTACATTTTAAAATATGACTTTAATAACTAAAATTAACTAAAATTTTAATTTTAATTTCAATTTATGGTTTATGAAATATCAAAAGGAAAATTATTTTATCAGGAAAAATTTTAAAACATATATTCAGTAATCATAATCTATTAATCTTCAATTTACCCATTTAAAAAACTTGATTAACATCTCAATTTCTATAATTTATAAAGTGATATTAACAAAAAATAAAAAATAAAAATGATTGAATCATGTTAAATCATACTCATATAAAATCTTGTCTTAATTCATTATGAAACCCTTATCATATTTCATATCTTTAAAGAAAATTAAACCTATTATTATTTAATTCAAGTCATGAATTTATCTTATGAAATTAAGGTTTTCAAATTCTAAACAAACCTAAATATACTATAAATCAATCAAAAACAAAATTTTAAACTAAGAATCAAAGGTCACTAAAATCAAGGTTGGGATCCACCCAATCCCTCCAAAATGTCTCTCACAAAAAAAAAAAATAAATAAAATAGTGATTGAAATAGTTGTAGTGGACCACCAATGGGAGCACAAAAATAGCTTATAAAAGGGATCATAAGTGCACAATAAGGCAACAGAGGATGTAGGGAGGCAATCCTGGATGGAATGTGCCTAGAGGACAAAATAGAAGGTCTACATTATTCGTAAAATAAAGCAAATATTTGGTCTAATATATAACATTACATACATAAGGCTACTTATTATAGAGGTATAAGATATTGCCTTAATGCGATTTCTCTCCTCAAATATCCAAAGACACTGATCCTGAGAAAGAAAACTCCAAACCAAAAGGGTAACAAACCTTTCTTGGATTTCTAGATCATGCACTTAACCAAATGCTTTATAGTGTAGGAGACATAATGCTATTTTCCTATTATTGTACTCTCGAAGGACATTAACCCTAAGAATATATATTATGAATCCTTCTATATTTTCATCTAGAACTGGGTAGACCACCAAATCTTAACTTATGACAATATCTTTGCATCATATCCGATGAGTAGATTGTCATCTACCTATAAGATCTTAGAGCATCACCATGCTTCCTTATGCCTTCTTCTATACACAAGGCTCTTTGCTATAAAATTTTCAAGTTGTAACATCTCATAAATGAGATACACCACAATAAATAGGAGTACTTTGATGGATTATAGTATGGTCATTGTTGAAAAGGTTTTTCATAGTTGAAACAAAGTTTCAAACTATAACCTTTACCTACAGTCTTAGCCATATAAAACTCAAGCTATCCATCTACTCTTATATTAGTCATGTGGACCAACTTACATCTATGGGTTTTATCCCTTCAAGTGCTTCTACTAGAATCCAAACTATGTTATATTACAAACATTCTAACTATTCACTACTCATCATAATCCAAGGGATATAAACCTCCCACTATGATGATGTATTGGTGTACTAGAAATCATAAAAATGATATGTCTCTAACCTTCTGGATCCATAGTATCATGTGCAAAAAATGGGACCATATTCTAATATGTCCTCCAATTTATATCACTTTTTGCCTCATTCCTTATCTTATAGCCTTCATAAGAAATCTAACATTTGTATCAACAAACACCTTATGATGATTTTGATTATAAAGGTTCCCTGAAATCCTCTTAGATATCTCATAAACTGGTATACGTCTTAAGAAAAAGAGGTATTACATAGTCTATAAGACATATCCTTAAAAGAATTTGGGGAAAAAATAAGAAACCTTTCCACAATCTCACCATGTCCATCAAAGTTTGATATCTTTTTTCCATCTCTCCATTTTGAAATGGACCCAAGTGCACATAGTTGGGAAATAATCCAGTGCTCAAACGGAAATAATCAAATTTACCAAACATTTCACCTCAATCAAATTGAAGTACCTTGATATGTTTACCCAATAAGTTATCAAATTTCGCCTTAAATTCAATGAATTTATTCAAGGCATCAGATTTCCTATACACATATCCAAACCTAGAGTAATCATCACTAAAAGTGATGCAGTACCCATAGCCTCCTCATGTATGAACACCAAAAGATCAATACATGTCAGCATGCACTAACGCCAAACATTCCTTAGTTCTATAACCTCTTAGCCATTCTACCATCTATATAGGATTCATAGACTAGAAGATCCTCTAGAGTAAAAAAGTCCAGACTTGACCAATTTTTAGATCCTATTTATATTACTATGACCTAGGTCTAGATACCAAATATTTGGTTAGTGCTAGGTTCAATCCTAAGATCTAACTATTCTCATTATTTAGCAAAGTGATAATGGAATACATGTAAAAAAAAAAAAAAAAAAAAAAAGATATTACCTCCCATTAACCCACACAACTGACTTTACAATTAAAGATAAGGTAAATACAATCCCATCATTTAACCTTCTTACTTGTTGAATACCTTGTAGGGATTTACAAAATAGTGGGCCTAGAATTTATCCACCATAAATGGTGAAATCCACCATTAAATATTCAACAATGAGAAAATGATATATACTTTTCTTTTTTCTTTAGGTAAATTGTACATTCCTTTTCTATTGTCTTAAGAGGTCATGGATGAATCACCTATCCCTAAGCCTGCTTTCTTATTCCTTTCCTAAACTTTCCTTATTTGGCGTTGTTCTTCTTATTCTAAGTAGAAGAGCTTGAATAACCTTGACTCTCATATGAACACTCTTATGTTCTTTAAGAATCCCCTTAACCATCCTGAAGGAAATCGACAGGGTCTCTAAAATCATAACAAACTTGATGTTCATAATAGTCCTATGGGTAGCTTGTCAAAGCTGATCTACCACCAAATAACCTTGCAAACTAGAAAAAGAATATCAATGTCCTTGGTAATAAAAATGTATTGTTATTGTAACAGTTTATCCAAAGATCCAAGTATAAGACACTTGGTCTTTTGATCCTTCCAATGCCACTTTTAACATATCATTATTTCCTTTTGCTAGGTTAGTTTATAAGGAATAGCTAGCTCTACCTAACCCAGCTTGTATGCAATTAGTTATTATGTTTAGAATAATAATTAGTCCAAATGATTAGTTGGGTTTGGTCCAAAGTGAGAAAGAAAGTGATAATAAATAAACATGATATCTGTAACAAAAAATACAACAAAGCATATGACATAATTAAGCATTCAAGGCAGTTGGTAATTAACGTAGCCAAAATGTAGTGCTCTCAAACTACATGTCCTTTTGTAAGGTATCCTAGTATAATAAGAATTAAGCTTATGATGGGCAGGTTATGACCTTATTACTAGTTAAAGACCCTCTTAGATTGATATCCCTACCTTAATCGTAAAAGGTATCTGACGGCATGATCAAGATACTTTTTAAGCACATGGACTATGCAAGTGAGACCATAGTGGGCAATTCAACCACTTCATATCCAATGATAAGTGTATAACCATTATCCTTGAACTATGAATATCATTAAGTAAGGAACCCCACTGGTAGTTTGGTTTCTC
Source organism: Vitis riparia (assembly GCF_004353265.1). Taxonomy (NCBI): domain Eukaryota; kingdom Viridiplantae; phylum Streptophyta; class Magnoliopsida; order Vitales; family Vitaceae; genus Vitis; species Vitis riparia. The sequence continues at coordinate 7,705,864 of NC_048440.1, read as the reverse complement.
CCACTACAGACATGTCTAGTCTCATCCTAATGGAGAATCCATATCCCTTGATTCTAGGGACCAATCTTGCTGATAGGGTGGTAATGAACCCAAATCAAGATAGACTCGATGATGGAGGTTGTGGGCTTGCCTAAGGCCCTCTCCTACTTAATATTTGAGATAGATAAGAGCAATTTAAAACCTTAGTAATTATTTTGATCAATAAATTATTTATTTTGAGAATTTCCAAAAACATTTATTTCCTAATTGGATACCTAGTGTAATGAATTCTCCTTCCCGCACATAAATCCAATTAATAAATATTTTATCTAGGAAATGTTTCAAAGAAATTTATTTCCATTAAATTAGTAAGCCTTTTGGTAATAATATTTTAATAATAAATTTTTTAAAATATTTATTTTCCAAATTGAAAACTCTAGTGTAATAAAGCAATTACCAATTTATGAGATTTTGAATAATCATGAGAGCACCTAATCCAGAAAAAGAACTTTTGTTTCTCATATTAAAAAATCCTCATAAGATTTACATTCCTTATTCTTTACACCTTTCTAACTTAATAAATATTATCATAGAAAATTCATAATAGTTTATTTGATTAAATATTACCGAAAATAAAACCTTTTAGTAATTCTTTAATGGATAAAATATTCTCTATGAAAAACTCTCAAAAAATTTTATTTCCTTGAAAGTAATCAAATAATCCAGTTTGGAAAGTATTTTCAAAATATTTTATATCTCCATTAAATTACTAAAACTTTCCAAAGCTATTTTGGTAACCTTTCTTATCATAAATTATCTATCATGAGATTTTCCATACCCGTTATTTACTTTTTAAACTATGACTCCTATGCTAGAATAATTGATCTCTTATTCCTTATCCTTGAACTATTCATATTCAAACTAAAAAATTTCCTCATTCTCTCAAGAGTGGAGAGCTTGGAGGACCATCATAGGTACAATTCCTCTTCTCTCATGCGTGAAGAGCCTGGAGGACCATCCTAGGTGCAATTCTCATTCTCTTATGGGGGAGAGTCTAGAGAACCACCTATGCAAAACCAAGTGGATAGTTCCAAAAAGAATAGTATTTTTAGCAACAACCAGTTTAAATAAATAATCTTGAAAAATATCTTCTCATGCAAATTTAATAAGAATACCAAAATACTTTTCTTTAGGTTTCAAAACTTATTTTGATAGCCTTCTTAATTATAAATTATCTATAATGGATTTCCAAAATTAACTTATTTTCCTTAATTAAATTGGAATCTTGTGCAAAATATGAAAAATGTTATTTTATAAAGATTTGGAAAAATAAAAACTCTTCCTTAAAAAGGAAAAAAATTATTCTTAGGGATCTCAAAGAATTGAGAAGATTTTAAATAAAATTAAAATCTCAAAGAAGTAATTTTAAAAGATAAATAAAGCTTTTAATCATTTTCCAACTTACCTTTTCCTCAAATAAAATTTTCTAATCATGCACATTCAAATTTAAATAAGTTTTCCAATTTTGAAAAATCCATGAAAATTTTTATTTAATTAAGAATACCAAAATAACTTACGGCCACATATGCAATATATAAAGAGCAAAAACAAAAACAAGGAAATAATTTAAACAAAATAATTTCCCTATGGCCTTGGATCTTGTTACATATTTTGTAATAAATTTGGATAAAATCCAAATCACCAAAATTACCAAATAAAACCTACAACAAATATAAGGTTACAAAATAGGAAAAACCCACCACCAATTTGTTAAAGGCACCAATTTGTTGTCTTTTGCTAAAAATCTAAAGAAGACACTAGATACAACTTGCATCACTAGAAGAAGTGCTTGAGAGCCCAAGTTACTCGAGCACTAACACCACTTGAGCACTTGACGCCATTGCTCAAGCGTTAATTTAAGCACTCAAGTGTGGTATCCCTGACTTGCGCACTCGAGGTTGCTTCTACACAGTTTTTTGCCACCTTAAGCTTCAAAAGGAACCTTTTTCTGATTAGGGAATGCCCATGGAGCCATTGCGATTGATGGGAATGCCTCCATTCTCTCTTTAGGTTGCAAGATTAATAAAAAACTAAACTTTTACATAATCAAAAGTCTTATACTCCTCAAAATAGGAGTTTAGAATCAATCTAGCCAAAAAGAAAAACTTTTACATCCAAAAAGAAAATCCTATGCTCCTAACCATGGAGCCCAATTTAGAAAGCAACACATTAAACCAATAATCATCAACAAATTCTAACATATAATAAACAATAATCAATCCTACAACAAAGACGTGAGCACACCATAGAACATATCTAACAAGAAAAATCCTAACCTAGGGCTTTGATACCAGTTGCTAGGAATATTTGGATTACTCCATTCTCTGTTCCTAGATCTAGTAGGGTGCATGCATCTATCCCAGGGTTCTTTAAATCTATCAAAGCGGAAATATATGGCTTCAAAAACCATATTAAGATAAAGATCTAGAGAAAAAGAAACTCATACCCGGATCTAGATATTCCAAGATCAATTCCTAGTAGTGAAAAACATTCCTAAATGTCTCGTACACCTAAGATCTTTTGCCTGATGACTCGAACCATAATCTTAGCACTCCAAAGTGTGGACAATGGAATGGAGGAAGCTATGGCTCTCTTTCTCTCTCTGGAGGTGGAAGACGACTATCTTTCCAAGTTATAGAAACTTTAACCCCCTAAGGAAGTATTTATAGGGTTCCCCTTCTAGGTTTAAGTGACTTGAGCCCACCAAGGCATGCACCACTTAATCTAGCCCAAACTGGATCCTAATTGATTAATTAACCACACAAGGCCATCTAATTAATCAATTAGTCCAATCTAGAAACTTTGTTCATTTTCCCATATGCAACCTTGCATGATTACCAAAACACTTTTATTCACAAAAATGAACCTAGAACTAATCCAACCATCATAAACCATGTCATCATGGTATATGAGCTCAAAGCAGGGGCCACTAAGATCCATAAGAGTACTGACTCCCTTATAATCAAATTCTGAAGTTGATTCAACATTCTACTAAAGAGAATCAATTACACTCCAATATCTTATGTAAATAACAATGAGATAAAGCTTGGGGTCCATGACCTACTATCCATTACATGTAGACTCCTTATGAATTAGTGTCCATAATCTAATAAGATAGTGTTATCACCTATCAAGATTGCCTCTCCAATCATTAAGTTACAAATCCCATTTATTATGTGATCAAATGACATACTCTAGCTCATAAAGAGTACATGTTAAATTCCACTTAAGGAATTGCTACGGCGCCATAGATTTCATGATCACATATCCTTTGGATCACCTAAGGGACACGTTGTCTCAACGAGATATTTTGGTGTCTTTATTGAAAATACCTATTGCCACTAGTCACCATCAACAATGACCCAATCCATAGGGATATATGACCCTTTTAGGGTCTCGCCAAATCCTCCTATTGATTTTGGCATAGGCTTAATATCCTCTCAAAGTTAAGAGTCCATGCAGTATAGTAACTTGATGAATCATAACAATTGATAGTCTTGCGTCATGATTCACCATAAGTCCTATCTAGTATGCATCACATATACTAGTGCACTTACCATGGGAAACCAATCTTAATAGTCAAGACAAATCATCCCTCTAATTAGGAGGTGGTACACTACAATCTCTACTGAATTGTCAAATCCATGAACCGACCTTGGACAACTTATCTACTTATAAGGAACCTATGACTTATATCCTTTGTGCATCTTCTAATGCACCAAAGTCATGTACAATGCAAAATATACGGGTTGGATACTCAAATCAATGTCAATACACCAAAGGGGTAGCAAAGGTATAATCAAGTCTATCTTTATTACATCATGTCTTACTTTTAGGGGCTCAATCCTAATAATAACAAGCTGACCAACATCATTCTGAAAGATCCTTTAGGGTGGGGGATATGGTGTATCTTTACATCCAACCATATCAATAATATTTTGTTGCATTCCGCAAAAATAAGAAACTTTCTCCCAACTTTTATAGGTCATTTCAAGTTCTACTCATGTTGAATCTATTACTTATCATTTATTGCTACCTTCTTGCAAAATTCACCTTTATTTTCATGTTTCTTGCCTAAAGCAGAAGAGTGGCCAAAAATTAGTCATGGAACCTAAGTTTAATAAAGATGAATAGGTCTTGTTTGAACCCTTATAATTCTGGATCATTGTGTTATCAAACATGGCAACTACCTTAAGACTCAAGTCTTAGTTCACTGGTCCAATTTGTTTCCAGAGGATGCAACATGGAAAGATTTGGAACCACTCAACCATTGCTTTCCTCATTTCAAACCTTGAGGATAAGGTTCTTTCAAGGGGAAGGGAATGTTATGTACTTTCCTATAATTAAGGGTAGTAGATTGGGGGATAGGATTTGAGAATTAGTTGACCATCCTAATTTTAGGATGTTTCAAATAGGCAAAAAATAAAGTCTGATTGCTAAGATCATGAGCATAGAATGCTCTATTTTTTCTTATTTAATAACTATTGTAAGTGAGAAGGAAAATCATCTAGCAAATGTATTTCTTTTTGAACTTTCAGAAATAAAGTTTTATCAATTACTTTCTTTTCTTCTTCTTGGGCTGCATCACACTCGATCGATATCATCCTAAGGTCTTGGAATAGAAACATCCAATTGCCTCAGCCTTTTCCTTTCACAAGCATGCAAAATTGAAATTTCCAAGAAAAAAAAAATTTCTCATTCAATTTAGTAGACAAGAATATTTATTTCTTTGATATTTTAAACATGAGACTTCACTATGCACACCACTTACACGATGTGATGTATAGATTTGATTCAAACTCTTGATAAAAAAATGCAAACTAAGATATTAGTTGCCCCATGAACAATTATCAAGCTTTTCACCCAGAAAACAACACAAGCATTGCTATGATTTTACGTAAGATCATTTTTCATCCAAGCCTAGCTCTTATACCATGACAAATAACAAAGGCTTAAACAAAGAATTTTTCTGGAATGGTATATCTCTTCTTATAGATTTTCTTCTTACATTGAGAAGAGAATTTATATAAGGCAAGTTTAAAATTGCAATCCCAAAGACTGGGTATTTGCAATTAAGGTATATCAAGACAATTCCCAAAATCATGCAATTAAGTATAGAATTAGATAGAATAAAATTGCTAATGTTATGCCAAACAATCTGCCAAGAGATTAGCTTTGATAGCAACAACTAAACATTGTCCTTCCTAAAACCTTCTAAGCATTAAATCTTCCAATTGTTTGAAGGTCTTAAAACTTCCACACATATTCTGGTATGCAAGTCTATATGCATTCAACAATGTTGCCAAAACCAAAAATAGCGAGGAAAATATTCAAACGCTTAAAGGAAAAAAATTTAATAACAAGATGAATGGAGCTTCCATGACATGGACACTATTATAGAAGCAATAATAGTTTCTTCACCATCAGTCTCCAACAATTCCATGTAGCATTGGTCCAGAGATATTTACAGGGGAAGGTGTTGGATTGCTTGCACTCTTATTAGATGCACAAGATTTGGGATTACTTGGACTCTCATTAGATGTAAAAGATGTTTGAGTATCTTCGCTCAAAAAGCCACTTGTAGTATCATTGAAATCCCAATCTGTTAAATAACTAGGTTTTGATGTAATTGTGCTTACTTCAATGTCTCCTGCAAGCATTGCAACAACCCTTGACATGGTTGGCCGCAACATTGGTGATGCTTGGGTGCACAAGAAAGCCACTCCTACTACTCGTGTAGCTTCATTTTCATTGAATTCAATTAATCTTGGATCAATCAAATCCAAGCTTCGGTTGTTTTCATGTAAAGCCCATGCCTGGAGACATGATTGAGACATAATTAACCATAGAGGAAGAATGAATTATCGAACGATGTTATTTTGGAGAGTATTTGAAAAGATCATATCATTTTTCTATACCCATTCAAGAAGATATATCATTTTGGCATCCAAGCTGTTATCAGTGTTTGGTCTTCCACACAGGATCTCTAGAGCAACGACTCCAAATCCAAAGACATCGGCCTTTTCTGTCAGGTGCCCACGCATTGCATACTCTGGTGCTAGATAGCCACTAGAAAATTTACATGAAAATGACTTAGTTGAGGTCAATCAGATGAAGATTTTTTTATAACATTGATAAATTAAAAAATATAAGAAATGGTTTTGAATGTCACTCTGCCTGACATTGAACCAAACAATTCATCTTATACTTTCTCTTGCTCATGATATTATATTTGATCCATACTAGAATAAAACATGAAGAAATAAAAAACAGGAGATATTAACTAAGACTATTTTCATTTATGATAGAAAAGTAAACGACCAAACTTGGGATATCGTCAAAAGAGATTTCTTACATGGTGCCTGCAATTCGGGTGCTAATGTGGGTTTTCTTGTCATCATACAACTTTGCCAATCCAAAATCAGATATCTTGGGGCAGAGGCATTCATCTAGCAAAATATTGCTAGCCTTGACATCTCGGTGTACTATCCTTGGCCTTGATTCTTCATGAAGATACGCTAATGCTCTTGCTGTTGCCAAGCATATATTGAAGCGAGTTGGCCAATCAAGATGAAAATCCCTTTTCCCTACCAAGAGTCAAAAGCTTACAATGAGTCAAACATTCAAACACCAAAATCAAGCAACAAAGAATAGCTTGAAAAGTTTGGAAAATGAAATTATCATAAACTTCCTTACATGAATTCCTACATTCACCTGAACTTATGAGGTCATATTAGGCTCAGTTCAGTGGAGATTACTATTTTCTCCCCATTCAAACAATAAGATGCGTAAAATCCTAAATTTTTGTTTTTGTTTTGATTTTTTTTCTCTCCTTTTCCATTTTCAGAATTTTCTCGACTACCATCAATCGCAAATAGAATCAGTTAAATTTGAGACATTCTCAAGGAGGAAGAATTTTTTTTCCAAAAGTTCATAGATGTGCAAGAAGCAAAGTAGTTTGAACATCTTCATACCAAAGAGAGCATGGTCGAGGCTCCCGTTTTCAAGATATTCATAAACCAGGAGACGTTTGTTTCCTTTGATACAGAATCCATACAATTTCACGAGGTTCCGATGTTGCACTGCAGATATGGTAGTGATCTCTGTTATGAATTGGGTCTTCGCATGTTGAGATGCTACTGTAAGTTCCTTTACAGCTACTATCCTCCCATCAGGAAGAGTGCCCTATAAAACAACTACGATTAATCAATCTTCTCATTACCATGCAAAGAAAATGTGTCATGCATTATATGATTGACATGAAAAATTCATTTTACCTTGTAAACAGATCCAAATCCACCCTCCCCTAGCTTATTTGTGGCACAGAAATTTTTTGTTGCAGTTCGCAACTCAGCATAACGAAAACTGTTTGGTCGAGGGCCTGTTTCAAGAAGCACTGCAAATTCATGCAAAACACTCAGTATTTTATGAATTGTAGTAGGGATGCAGCAAATATCACAGATTTGCATATAGTGGGATGAATCAGGCTGGTATATTCAATCTACTTACTAGAAAGTAGCATCCTGGAAACAACAAAGAAATCCATTTTCCCTCATTTTCAAAAAGACTTTGAAATTCAATTTTCAAAAATATCATAAATGCAGGAACATTTTGAAGCAATTATATTGTACCTATCTCCTCGTTGAGATTCGATGTTTTCGGTTTCACGTAAAAAACTGCACATATAAGTATAAAGCTCAAAATCCCAACGGCAACTATAATTCCAACAATCAACGCAGTGTTTCTCTTCTTTGGTGAAGTAGTTGATGGAATTCTTTCCAAATCTGAGCAAATAAATTGGTAACCAGTTGTCAACTATGGTTAGCAAAATGGACTCAATGTAAAACATATCATATAAGTGAAAATTATAAACTATCACTCAAGTGTGATACCTGAAACAACACTGAGTGCTGAAATGGATGGTCCATAATAACCTTCAAAGGGAATGCAGCAAGTGCCCTTACCAGCCCAAAACAAATGAATTTCAAGATAGTTTTGTGACACAACAACATTGAATTTTCTCTCTATTGCTCTCTCAACCCCACCTGCCACCTCTGTTATGTCGAAGTCCTTTAATTGAAGAGTTCCCTGTTGTGCAAGTAAAGAGAGATCAAAATGGATCTTATTTATTCTAAAAATAATTAAACATGACTTTAACAGAAGAAATTTCATACAAGTGGAGAATGGGATTTCAAATCCATGATGGTTTAATTTTTGGTTTGTACTACAACTCTTACCTGAATATAGATATCAAAAACACGCCTTCCTGTACTTTCCCAAGTTTGTGCACTTGGATCTTTAAGTACCATTTCTGCAAATTGCAAACTTACAGTGTAATTTCCATTCTGCAGACCCAGGCCATAGTATCTAAGTGAGCCCGGTGATATCCTTGAAGTCTCGAAAAGTTCTGGGTAGTTAGTCCCACTAACTTCCGCCTTATTTGTCTTATACGCAACTCTATCTCCATACACACCCACATTGCTAAATCCCCAATTCTCTAATTTGCTTACATAATACGATGTTATAGCGGCATTAGTGGTAATTGAGTTATCAGCCTCATATATAGTGCCATCGGGTGCTTTCCACTCTGACCCACCACACTTGATTGAGACATTGGTATCTGTAATATATTCATACGTACATGCATATGTATATGAAAACCTTAGTCCTTGTAGGAACACTTTTAGCTAAAGCTGTGCAACAAGCTTGACATGCCAGTGAGGAAAAAGTACAATGTAGTGATCATGATTGATAAAATGAACTAAATGTGTCTCCCAAAAGTGCTCTAAAGTGTTTAAGAAAAATGAAAGTCTAGATCATGATGTCTAAGACATTTGAGTAAAGTGAAAACAATAAGGGGGAATTATGTAAACATGTACTATATATAAAATATGGATGAATTGAGAATCTAAAATACTTTTTAGGGAAAATAATTTTCATTTCATGTACTAAAATAGTAATTTTATGCATCTTTTCAAGACTACCCTCCAACTAGTTGAAGGTGGATTGCCACCCAAAAAGTCAACTCTCCTCCATGCCACTTCTTCTCATGTTGTTTGTTCTAAAACCGTTTTTAAATTTTGATTTTCTTAAAAAATAATTCTCATATATTTTTTCCCTATTTTTGAAAATCTACTTAATTGAAAAAACAAACTTTATTTTTTTAAAAGTACAATTCATTTATTCATTATTTATTTCATTTTCTTTATTGAGATTTTATTTTAACATCATGTGTAAGTAATGCATTAAAATAAATTAGTTTTTAATATAAAAATATATTCACCTATAATAATTAAAAATCTAATAAATAAATAAATAAATACCAATATTTTAAATAATATTGATTTCAAATATATATATATATATATAAAGAGAGAGCGATAATATTTTATTTTGTTCCATATTCATAATACTTTTATATTTATAATTTTCATATTATGGATCTCATTTTTTATATATTTATTTTAATTTTTTTTATAGAATATTAAACCTAAATTAAAACAAAAAAATTATCCACATGTGTTGAAACTTTTTTTTTTTTTGTTTTCTTCAAAATAAAAACAGAATATATATATATATATATATATATATATATATATATATATATATATATATATTGTTGAATATAATGAATTTATAGTGTACAATCTTTCCTTTTTTTAATATAGGTCACATGTATGGTAGTTAGGACTCCTAGCCTTGTATATATATATTTTCTCAATTGTAAGTAAACACTACATGAATGAGAATTAAGGTTTTCTTCTCTTTCTCTCATAACATGGTATCAGAGCCAAGGGAGAAAACCTAATTCTTTCCAGTTTCCCCGTGTCATCAATTCCGGGAAACCTTCCTGTGACCGTGTTTCATTCCGGTCACTTTCCCCAGATCCTAAAAGCTTTCCGGTCGGTCGAATCGTCGTCAGAAAACATTCACTGTCGGCGACTTTTCCGGTGAACTTTTCCGGCGACGTCTTTTTCCGACACCGCAAGGAGCGCCTGGAGGAGATCTCCAATTTTTCCCAAAGCACCGGAGCCAGAAAACCACCCACGCGCCGGCCACGCGCGTTTTTCTGGCCGGCGACTGCATCTCATTCGCCGGCGCGTGAGCCACTTTTCGACGACGCGCTTCCTCCTCCAGCCTTGCCTGACGCCGACTAGCCACCCTTCATACCTATTTCTGCCATCCGAGCCCTGCACGTGCCTCTTTTAGGGTTCTTTTGCCTCCGTCGGCCCTCCAAATAGTTTTTTCGGCGTCCTCCGGCTATTTTTTCTCAACCCCAATCCCTGCACGTGCCTTGAGAAGTGTTCTTCTACTTTTCCGGTGGTGCCACGGTTGTTTTTTCTTTTCTATTTGGTCTCTCACACGGGCGATTCTTCAGTTTTTCCTTCTTCAGCCGCATCTTAAGCCGTATTAGGGCTCTCTGCAATCCAAATATACTTCATTCTCCAGATAAGTGGATATGGCTACTAAAACTTCCATTTTTTCCTCTGTCATATCTGGATCTCCTATGATTACTTCGGAGAAATTGGTTGGCAGTGAAAATTATCTTTCTTGATCTGCCTCTGTTGAACTTTGGTTTATGGGACAAGGATATGAGGATCACTTGGTTACACAGGAGGCAGATATCCCTGAGGTTGAGCGCGTACAGTGGAGAAAGATAGATGCCCAGTTATGTAGTGTATTATGGCAATCAATTGATCCCAAGATCCTTCTTCATCTTTGGGCCTACAAAACTTGTTTTAAATTTTGGACTCAGGCCAAAGGATTATACACGAATGATATCCAGCGTCTTTATAAGGTGGCTTCTGCTATTGTTCATATCAGTCAACAGGACTTGGATCTATCTACTTATATTGGCCAGATTGCCTCTCTTAAGGAGGAGTTCTTGACTGTGATGCCTCTTACTCCTGATGTTGGGGCTCAACAAACACAACTTGATAAGTTCTTCATGGTCCTTACTTATTTGGCCTCCGTCCGGATCTTGAGCCTGTCCGCGATCAAATTCTTGGTAGTTCATCAGTTCCGTCCTTGGATGATGTGTTTGCTCGCCTCCTTTGTATCTCGTCCACTCAGAATTTGCCATCTGATAGCATTTCAGATTCTTCTGTGTTAGTTTCTCACACTACCTCTCGAGGAGGACGCAGTGGTAACCAAGGTAGAGGCCAACGTCTTCATTGCACCTATTGCAATAAACTTGGCCACACTCGCGATCGTTGCTATCAGTTACATGGATGGCCTCCTCGCACTGCCCATGTGGCCCAGTCCTCTGATTCTCAGTTGCCTCAGCCTCCGAGCTCCTCCTCATCTTAGGCATCTCAGGCTTCTGTTGCCTCTGTTGTCCAGCCTGGTAATGCTTCTGCCTGCCTTACCCACACATCTTCTCTTGGACCCTGGATTCTAGATTCTGGAGCTTCTGATCACATATATGGTAATAAAGATTTTTTCTCCTCTATTACTACTACCTCTGCTTTACCTACTGTTACCTTAGCTAATGGTTCTCAAATTGTAGCTAAAGGTATTGGTTTGACCCTTCCTCTACGTTCTCTACCTTTCACTTATGTCCTTTATACTCCTTAATGTCCTTTTAATCTTATTTCCATCAGCAAAATCACTCGTACTCTTAATTGCTCTATTATCTTTTCTGATAAATTTGTGACCTTGTAGGACCGGAGTATGGGGAAGACGATTGGCATAGGACATGAGTCTCAAGGCCTCTATCACCTCACCTCGGATTCATCTCCTGCAGTTTGCATTTCCACTGATGCTCCTCTCCTCATTCACAGTTGTTTGGGCCACCCTAGTCTCTCCAAGTTCCAGAAGATGGTCCCTCGTTTTTCCACTTTGTCGTCGCTTTCGTGTGAGTCATGTCAGCTTGGGAAACATACTCGTGTCTCGTTCTCAAAGCGTTTGAATAATCGGGCAAAGTCTTCTTTTGAGCTTGTCCACACTGATGTTTGGGGTCCTTGTCGGACTGCGTCTACTTTAGGATTTCAGTATTTTGTCACTTTTATTGATGACTATTCTCGATGTACTTGGTTGTTTTTAATGAAAAATCGAGCTGAGTTATTCTCTATTTTCCAGAAATTTTATGCTGAAATCCAGACCCAATTCAATATTTCTATTCGTGTGTTACGCAGTGATAATGCCAGGGGATATTTTTCAGCCCCATTTACTTCATTTATGTCTCATCATGGGATTCTTCATCAGTCTTCTTATGCTCATACTCCTCAAAAAAATGGGATAGCTGAACGCAAGAATCGACATCTTGTTGAGACAGCTCGTACTATCCTCCTCCATAGTAATGTTCCTTTTCGTTTTTGGGGGGACGTTGTTCTTACCGCTTGTTATTTGATTAATTGTATGCCCTCCTCTATTTTACATGATCAGATTCCTCATTTCCTTCTCTTCCCTGACCAACCACTTTATTTCCTTCCTCCTCGTGTCTTTGGTTGTACTTGCTTGTTCATATTCTCAATCCTGGACAGGACAAGCTTTCCGCCAAAGCCATGAAGTGCCTCTTCTTAGGATATTCCAGACTTCAGAAGGGTTATCGTTGTTATTCCCTTGAGACTCATCGATACTTTATCTCCGCTGATGTCACTTTCTTTGAGGACTCACCATTCTTTTCCACCACTTCTGAGTCTCTTCCTGTTTCTGAAGTCTTGCCCCTTCCCATTGTCTCCCCATCTGATGTTGTGTCTTCTCGACCACTTCAGGTTTATCATCCTCGCCCTCGTGTCGCTGCTTCTCTCCCTTTTGCCGAGGCACCTGCTGACTCACTTCTTATCCCTTCAGCTTCTCATGCCCCGGCTCTGCCTTTTCCTGATGATTTACCCATTGCTATTCGGAAAGGTACTCGCTCTACTCATAATTCTCATCCTATTTACAATTTTTTGAGTTATCATCGATTATTTTCACCCTATTCTGCTTTTGTTTCTGCTATATCCTATGTTTCTCTTCCAAAGATCACCCATGAAGTTCTTTCCCATCCAGGCTGGCGATAGGCAATGGTGGATGAAATGGCTGCTCTGCACTCTAATGGCACTTGGGATCTTGTTGTTTTACCCTCTGGTAAATCTATAGTTGGCTGTCGTTGGGTCTATGCAGTTAAGGTTGGTCCTGATGGTCAGGTTGATCGCCTTAAGGCTTGCTTAGTTGCTAAAGGCTATACTCAGGTTTATGGTTCTGATTATGGTGACACATTCTCCCATGTTGCCAAGATTGCTTCTGTCCGCTTGCTTCTCTCCATGGCTGCTATGTGTTCTTGGCCTCTTTATCAGTTGGATATTAAAAATGTCTTCCTTCATGGTGATCTTGCCGAGGAAGTTTATATGGAGCAACCTCCTGGTTTTGTTGCTCAGGGGGAGTCTGGTTTAGTGTGCAGGTTACGCCGTTCTCTATATGACTTGAAACAATCTCCTCGAGCATGGTTTGGTCGTTTTAGTTCTGTTGTTCAAGAGTTTGGCATGCTTCGCAATACAACAGACCATTCAGTTTTCTATCATCATAACTCCTTGGGGCAGTGTATTTATCTGGTTGTTTATGTGGACGACATCGTCATTACAGGCAGTGATCAGGATGGTATTCAAAAACTAAAGCAACATCTTTTTACCCACTTTCAGACCAAAGACTTGGGGAAACTCAAGTATTTATTGGGAATTGAGATAGCTCAATCCAGTTCCGGTGTGGTCCTTTCCCAAAGGAAGTATGCTTTAGACATCCTAGAAGAAACTGGTATGTTAGACTGTAAACCGATAGCCACACCTATGGATCCGAATGTCAAACTTGTACCAGGACAGGGGGAGCCTTTAGGAGACCCTAGGAGATATCAACGACTCGTAGGTAAATTGAACTATCTCACCATTACTCGTCAAGACATTTCTTTTCCTATGAGTGTTGTTAGTCAATTCCTACAGTCACCATGTGATAGCCATTGGGATGTCGTAATCCGCATTCTTCGATATATCAAAAGTACACCAGGCTAAGGTGTGTTGTACGAGAACAGAGGTCATACTCAGGTTGTTGGTTACACAGACGCAGATTTGGCTGGCTCACCCACGGATAGACGTTCCACTTCAGGGTACTGTGTTTTTATTGGAGGTAATCTAATATCTTGGAAGAGTAAGAAACAAGATGTAGTAGCCAGATCTAGTGATGAAGCTGAGTATCGAGCTATGGCTTTGGCAACATGTGAACTCATATGGTTGAGACATCTTTTTCGAGAGTTGAGATTCGAAAATGATGAACAGATGAAACTCATCTGTGATAACCAGGCCGCATTACATATTGCATCCAATCCAGTCTTTCATGAAAGAACCAAACATATTGAAGTTGACTGTCACTTCATTAGAGAGAAGATCGCATCAGGATGTGTTGCTACAAGTTTTGTTAATTCAAATAATCAACTAGCAGACATCTTCACTAAATCTCTCAGAGGTCCTAGGATTAAATACATTTGTAAAAAGCTTGGTGCATATGACGTATATGCTCCAGCTTGAGGGGGAGTGTTGAATATAATGAATTTATAGTGTACAATCTTTCCTTTTTTTAATATAGGTCACATGTATGGTAGTTAGGACTCCTAACCTTGTATATATATATATATATTTTCAATTGTAAGTAAACACTACATGAATGAGAATTAAGGTTTTCTTCTCTCTCTCTCTTAACATATATATATATATATATATATATATATAATTAACTTACCTTTAATTTCACTCGATAAAAAATTAGTAATGATCATTTTCAAGAGATTTAATTTTAAAAGCAATATTTGAAGGTAGGTAAAATTTAAAATTTAGAAGTATTTGCATTAAATTTTTTAATATAAATTCACAATTCATATCATAATACATTGATATTTAAAAAGAACAAAAAACTAATGTTTTTTTTATTAAATATGCAAAAAAGTACATTTTGTTTAACTAAAAATTCGAACCATTAAAATTGTTTTTATTTTTAATAAATAATGTTTTTAAAAAGAAATTATGTTATTTTTTGGGCATATTATTTAATAATTGCTGTCAAAGTTATAATAATAACAATAAAAAACTAAATAGGTTGGTACATCATACTATCTACAGTGGTACTTTTAGTTGCTAATATTATTAATTTTAGGTAAAAACAATGTTACCATCTCTAGTGACATGTTTGATGTAGAGGTTGAAGTGGTGATGATTGATAAATAGGATAGTACATCTTGCTATCGACAGTGATACATTTAGTTACTAACATTATTACTTTAATTAAAAATAATGTTACTACCTCTAGTGGCATCTTTGATATAGAGGTTGAAGTGGTGATGGGTGATGTGACAGCTACATACGTGGCATCCAATTAAATGTACTGGTCAGCTTGCCTTGTATTGGTGGCAATACACTTTTAGTTGGTTGGAGGGTAGTCTTGGAAACATGCATAAAGTTACTATTGAAAAAAAAGTTTTACCATAAATTTTGATGCCTCTATTCAGAAAAGTAAATTGAGGAAGCTATTCTGCAACAGGCAATTGAATTGTCATCATAGAAATCAACTTGGCAACATTTTTAGAACACCAAATAAGGTTCAAAACTTCCGTTGTGAATTCGGATAGGACTAATCAGTTTAGATATTGCCTATAATGATTTTAGAAATCCAATTTCTCATAAATACATATGGCAAGTACAGGGTGTTTAAAATTTAACATCATAGTGTCATACTAAAATTTTTGGATCATGCTTTAGATTGAACAAGTTCCTTTAATTGGGGTAATCCTTAAAAAAGGGCAAATACCATTTTAGTATTGGTGTTATGTTATGCTTTGTTATTTTTTCTCCTTTTTACTATCAATAAATGTGTTTATGTAAATGCATTCTATTCTACAGGTTGTCAAGATCAGCTCTTAATTTCTTACATGGTGCTTGGCTACATAGTTTCATGTTTTGACTTCCTGAAAGTTTACTATAGATTAATCATGAAAGGAAGGGAAATAAGAGTATATTAAGAAGTTAGTCCATCATGCACACAAGTGAGTCTACTAGCCAATTTTACGGTCTTGCATTAAATAAAGAAATAAATAACCAAAAAGGAAATATATAATAGAAGAAAGTGGCTTACAGGGTGGAGCATCCCTGTTGCAAGGAAAGTTTCTCTGAAGACATTCCAATCCTTCAAAAATACTGTAAGAACAAAGTGATGATAATGCTTATCTATATTGGAAACTAAAAAGAGTACATTCCATTGCAGAAACCAAACCATTTAGCTTCTCATCTATGCTATCTTTTGTGAATGTCTTGTTTTAGATAGATAAAACCTCCTACAACTTACCTGCGGTTTGTGCTATCAAATGTTAAGTTATTGGCCACTAAGTTCCTGCACAAGTTCCAAGCAATGGTCACTTAGTATCATATTCAAGCAAGAAAAACTCAATATTGGAGAAACTAGTTTACAGTCACGCATTAAACAATATGTGATCATATGATATATTAATTTTACAGTTTAGAACATTTAGTGTAGAATGTATAGGTTTTATTCGATTTTCATGTAGTAAAATAAGAAGTTGATGTATGACACTAGAAGGAGAATTAGTATTTGATATAAAGAAATGGTTCAAATAAAGCAAAATGAACTGGCAAACAAGTGTCAATGCCAAAAATCATTTTTAGGCTATCTATAATGGAAAAAAAAAAGGAAGGAAAAATAGAAGTTTTAAATAAGTTATCTCCATATCACAAAAGCAATAGTAAGTACTCATCTTAAAAACAACATAATTAAGTTCCAAGAGTGACATTTGTGTTCTTTAATTTCATAAATCCATTAGTTCTATGAGTTGATATTGGCAAGTTTTGACGTTCACTGTTCCAAATTAGACAAAGAACAACAGGGTTTAGATCCTCTTAGATCATAAATTTTACAGGTGAATGTCATATCATCAACTACAAAATCTACAGATCACTTTCCACATCAATCCCTTCTTGAAATGATGCAACAACAAGAATGGTTAGATGAAACCTTTTTGCTAATTATGAGATTTCAAATCTGTTGTGAAACAAGTTGTCTAATAGAAATAGAAAAATAATTTAAAAACTTTATTTTCATATTTCAGTTTAGGATTTATTAATGAGAGAGAACTGAGAAAACTTGTTGATTTAAGTAAAAAGGTTTGGTCAAGCAGTGAGAAAGATAAAGGAAATGCTCCAAAAAAGATAAAAAAGAAGGACGAGGGAAGCTAAGAGAGAAATTTTAGTTGGACAAAATAAATCTGAGAAGAAAATATACATGGCTGTTCGTTGCTGGCTAGAAGTCAGAAATTTCACATGGTTGGTGGAAAATAAGAAAGGAAATACTAGTGTTGTAAGGCTCTCAGTTTGAATTGTTGGTTTTTGCTTGAGATTAATGAGACTGCTAATCTTCTGTTTCTTCATTGCCCTTTTACTTCTAAGATTCAGCAGAATATATTTTCTTTTAGCTGAGATTGTATTGTAGTATTGAGAGGTGTTGCAGAACTTGTTAATCATCTTATTTCCGAAGTTTGAGAGAAGCCCTAAAGAGAGAGCACTATGGAATGAACCATCATTTCTGAATGGGTAATCTGGCAACAGAGGAATCCAAAAACTTTTAAGGATAAGATAAAATTCATCAATGATAGAAATTCCAACGAACTACTGTTAGAGAAAGTCCTCAGGGATCAACACCCAAACCCCAATGATGTAGAAAACTACAAGGTCCCACAGATGAGGCCATTAGTAGAAGAAACCCCTCAGCCCAAAGAAAGAAAGAGATCCACAAAAGAATCTCCACCTTGGCTTGCATTCTTTAAAGCAGCCTTGAAGAATCTGTAGAGACCACCCCCTCAGTAGCTTTAGGTTTCTAAATTGCACATGTACGATTGTATCATGTTTGTCTTACTTCCCAGCATATATACACAAAATTCACATCATCTCTTCCATACTCTGCCTCTTGAGAGACTACAACCTAACTTGTGATAGATTTCCAACATTCTCACCTTCTTGATCCCCGAAGCACTAGTTCCTCTCTTCAAAGCCTTGCCCTTTTCCATGTAGAGGCAATTACTGCCTAGCCTGGCCAAGGATAACAAGTTTAACTTAAGCACCATAACCACCCCCATCACCTAGAATAACCAGAAAGACCAATGGGCATTCTGATTTTTCACAGCAACATTTCAATGCCCTTAGAAGAACCACCTTAACCCTTTAGTACCATCATTGCAAGGTACACATGTTTAAATCAATCATCTGTTGCTGTCATCTGAATTCTTTGTGAGGATACTATTTCTGATGACTTTTTATGCTTGCCCGTATCCCCTTCTTGCCATTGTTTTAGTATACTGCACCTAGCTTGCCTGTCACGGCCCTTCTAATGGCAGTGGAACCCCCACACATCTTTGCATGGGATTTTGACAATTTCATTTTAATTGATGTCAAAATCTCTTCAACTAGTTGAAAATTTTTCATTCTGGAATTGAGATTTGCCACAAGGTCTTCTACATCCCTGTCGAAGGATTTCTTTTGCACCTAGCTTGTTGATTAAGTAACAGTCAGTTTCCATAAATTGAAGTCTCTTTTCAGAAAAAGAGTAAGAACTAAGTGGTCATTTGATAGATAGATAGATAAATAGATAGATACATATATGAGGAAAGAGAAAAAAAAAAAAAGGGCCAGATTTCAATCCTATTGAAAATTGCAGGGTACTATCAGAAAATAAAGGTTGTTACAATGTCAAGAGTCTATTCAACAGATAAGAATAAAAACAATAGAAACAAATACCAACAGATTCTTCATAAACATTACATAAAAAAATAAAAAAATAAAAAACCATTTACACGTGAAATGAGGATTGAGATATTCTTAACCAAATATTACTAGGGCTAATAAGTTTAAAATATTATTTATATAGATAGATAGATACATATATGAGGAAAGAGAAATAAAAAAAAGGAACATGTATCGTAACTCAAGAGACATACAATTGTAAGCCTGACTTTAGCCAAGGAGGAAAACTTCCTGATAACTCATTGTATGACAAATCTCTGCATGCAAAAACGTACTAGCTGAGTTAGCAAGCATAGAAATCACCATAAAATCAGAAAATTAAAGAATGTTATAGAAGGATTATATAACTTCTATGAAATAGTTGTTTGTCACATGCTGAGGACAAGTCAAAAAACTTGTCCAAATAGAAACTGCATCAGATCATTTTTTCAAAAAAGCCAGAAAGGTGACCAATTCAATCTACAGCATTCCTGTGGACGAGTTTCAGCATCCAATGGTAACTGCATCAGGTTTTTTTTTTTTTTTTTTGTCTAGTTTTCTTTTCTTTGAATCTTCTGGAAGAAGTACTTGAATTCTAGAATTGGTCCATTAAAGAAAAGAAGTCAGTCCCATGACTGATAATAAATGATCATCTCCAGTATGTTGTAGTGACAAGAAGAAAAGGGGGGAAATAGACATAAAACATGCATACATGCATGTGCAAACACACATTCACCTTCTTCCTGCCCCTAGACAAACTTACCTCAAACTCCAAAGCACTTCAAAAATTTGGGCACTCAAATAATTTGTTTTGGTTAAGGAGATCTCATATAGCCATTGGTCCTCATTGTTGTATGTTGTACTTGGGGATTAGAACATCTGATAATCATTCTTTCCTCCATTACTCCTTTATTTTGAGTTGTTGCAGAAGTCATTTTTAGTAGCAAGGATAGCCTGGGTGGATTCTACTGGTGTTTCTATTATGACAGTTATACCTTTGTGGAATTTTAGTAGGAGCTGGGATCAGGGGTGGAGAAGCAGCCCTAATGATCTTTGTGTTAGTTATTTGACTGGAAAAGAATGTCAAGATCATTGAAGAAAATAAAAGATTAATGACTAAATTGTGGCAAACATATCTATTTTTTCATGTCTCTCTAGAAGTGTTCCTTTTAGAATCATTTTTGTGGGATTGGGATTGGGATTGGGATTTGATTTGCTTCCCAATTAGGACATTGATGGACATATGGGCTTTTGTGTGCTCCACCAGCTAGTATTTTGAAGCTTAATTTCAATAGATGCTCCTTGCACAATCTGGGTCAAATGCATATTAATAAACTCATGCAGGATCATAGGGACAAGATTATTTAATCTCTCTTGAAGGGGGGCAGTTTTGGGTTATTTATTGAAGGGGAGATCCTTGCTTCACCTTAGGTTAAAAAATTGAAAGGCAGTTTGGTCTGACTAATATGGTTATGAGAGATTGACAATTTTTTCATTGGGGCTTATTGTCAGAGGTCGGGTTATATATAATATATGTTCCTGCAAATTCACCATTTTTTTAAAAAAGAATCTTCCTGTTTTTCATTCACTTGAACAAGTTCTTTCTTTTATCTAATAAAAAACAAACATAGTGCCTTATAAGATACTGGCTATGAGATGCTTGTAGATCCCAATTTAACATATTACTAAAAAAACAAGGGCTTACATGGTTTTAAGTTGTTCACTTTTTTCAGCAGGGAAAGTTCCAGAAAGTCTATTAGTTCCAAGAAACCTGATCATTGAAACAGTAGTTGAAGAAAATAGAAAAATTGTCAGGGAAGTAGCAAAAGCATGATCTGCCAGCCAAGGAAGAAAGTGCTTATTTGATTCTTACAGGGAAGTGAGAGAACTCAAGTTGAACAAAGCGTCTGGGATTTCACCTGTTAGGTTGTTGAAACTCAAATCCCTACATGAGTAAATAAAAAACAAAGAATAAGACAGACAAAACAAAAACTGGCTAATATCTTTGTCATTTGAAGAATAAATGTATGTTAAGACTTACAGTGTTTTTAAACTTTGAAATTCTCCGATATAAGCCGGAATACTACCAGATATCAATGAGTTCCTTAGACCTCTGAAAAAAACAATAGGGATGGTTAAAGTCAGTTCATGGAGGTAAAAGAGGAAAAGAAATAGAAACAAAAGAAAGGAATGAAGGATAATCTTACAGGTCAGTTAAATTCTTCATTTCTTTGATGAAATCAAGAGATGAGCTCACATTTTCTAAATCACTTATTCGCCTACAAAGTTACTCATGGATGTCACTGGAACTGATCCTTTTGCACGGGAGAGAGGGATCCAAATGGGAAATTTTAAAATAATTATACGGTGAAAACTCACAAAGCGGTCAATGAGGTCAATTTAGAAAAACTTGATGGTATTGGACCTTCAAGACGGTTCCCTTGAAATCTCCTACAAGACCATTTGAGAAACTTGCCGCTGAAAACAATATCCTCACTAGGCATATTTGTCTTAGAATATGACTAAACTTTGAAGAGAATTATATGAAAAAAGATGCCTCATCATCAACAGAAAGTGTCTTGAAGGTAAAATTATTATTATTGTTTTCTTTTAGCTTACAGAGACTCAAGCTTTGTCCAGTCCCCAATGAAGTCTGGTATCTTTCCTGTGATAAGAACATCTGTTGCATGCCTGAAACAAAATAGATGACTCACTCTAAGCTGGGGAAACATAAAATTCATTAATAAAGAACCCATAACATAAAATAGAAAATGTGATGACACTGAATCTTTCTTACATGATTTCCATGTCTTGAAGTTTAGCAAATGTAGAGGGTATCTCACCAGCCACTCCACTGCTGTCAATGTAACTGTTCCGAGAAGGTTCAATCATCTATTATTTTAACAATGAGATACAAATCCAAAGCCAAAAATAAAAGCAACAACTTACATTTGCTGAAGTTTGACTAGATTTCCAATTTCTGGAGGGAGAGTTCCAGAGAAGTTATTTGAACCAATAGACCTGAATAGCATAAATAAAAAATGTATTTACCACAAAAGTCATCAAAATCAACATAGGGTTTGACAATAAATGTCAACTAGGTGTATTATTTAGTTTGTTAAAAAAGTTTATATGACTTCTGTAGCTTCTAAAAAAGCCATATATCTAAGAGAGTGTATTCTCATTTTCATTTCTTTTTTCTCTTCATAGGTTCTTCTCACTTGTTTCTCTACCCCAAAAACTCTGGAATTCAGAATGATGCAACTTGATCAATGCCCTTCAGAACTCCTAGGCAATACCCTAACTTTTAGTCTTTTATGTTCATTTTCTTGAAGACAATTCCTAATATTTTATTTATTTATTTATTTACAAAAACTAATCAATATCCTTGAAAAAGGAAAATGTTCTCAGAACTCACAACATCAGAAGTTCCTTCAGATTTCCAAGCTCCTTAGGAATGGTCCCGGAGAGTGCATTATGCGAAACTGACCTATTCAGACAACAACAACATGAGACGATGAGAGAATCAAGAAACAAATCTTAGGAGTTATTTTAATTTAAATTTAATTGGAAAGCCTTATTTCTTTTTAATTAAAAAGAACAATACTGTGAAAAATGCACAAGTAATACAATACATATCAAGTAGAGATTATGTGAAAAGGATGCAACCACTGAGTGAAACTATGCGCTTAAATTTGTATATCATTGTATCAATATGTACAGCATGTACATGACAAAATAACACTAAAATAGGATGATTCCTGTCACATGGGCGGAAAACTCGTAGAATAGCATCTGTGTTTCACTAGAAGGGAAACAATTATAAATAAATGAGTATATATCCAAAGTTTCTTCTTGTTGGTTAAAAGATAAATAGGAAGGTTTATTCATGGTTGAAGAAAAGTTTATGTGCTTTCTTAGTGATAAAGTCCATGGACAGAAGTAGGCAAAAGCAGTCCAATGCACAGTAAGGTTGTAACAAGAATTTCCCAAGTACTAAGATGGTCTTGAGGCATCTAGACCACTGGCTAAGCTCTCAAAAGCTTTAGGTTTGATTTGAATCACTGAAGGTATTAGGAAAAGGTAAAAGAGTAGGACAGAGTCCAAAATTGGTTATCTGGTGTACCATGGAAAACATGAAGGAGAATTAAATATGACATAAATTAGTTTGAAACTCATGCATTTTGAATTCTTTAATCTCTATATAGGAAACAAAATAATAGAAATAAATTTCAAAAAGTATGTGAGAGAAATGTACTAACTTCAAATTTGTTTTCCTCCCAATTTTCACTTTTGCCTTGGTGAAAGCTTTATTTTGAGCATAAATCATGGCAACAAAAAGAAGAAGAAGAAGTCCCAATTTTCACTTCTGCCTCAACCAAAGCCTTATTCTTGAATCCTCAAATGCACATTAGATTAAGTGGTGCTATTAAAGTATGCTACTCATTGTGTAGTGAGGTGGTCAGTTAAGATCTTAACTGCTTAAAGGGCTTGTTCAATTTGTTTCACCAGTTTACGAGATTCTATATCCATGCCCAAGGTTTTACTGAGTTCATTGAACATGTTTCCCACCCTAAGAAATGAGTTGAGAAGAAGCATTAAAAAAAATGTTCTCCAACATATATGAAGGTTCCTTAATAGGAAATTCCGATATACCCATTTGAAACCAAACTGCTCTACATTACAAAATATCAGCAGACAGGACACAACTCATTTGAAGAAAAGGCAAAGACCTATTTAGATGTGTTTCACAATGTTAATAAAAAATACAAGCAGTTACATTTTCATGTTAATCAATCCACTTCATTTGTTCCTAACTGCACAATGACCTCCAAATTTTATTCAGAATCCTGCGGCTAAATTTAAAATTTCATTTTATTTAAGAGTCAATTACAGAATATGGAATTCAAATGAGGACCAACAATTGCGTCAGAGTACTTACAAATAAGTCAATTGAGATAAGTTTCCAATAAATTGAGGTAGGGGACCTGTGAAGTAATTCATATCGAGCTTGCTGCACAAAGTTTTAAAAAACTATTTAACAAGAAATTGTCACACATCAAGCTTAATAGGCTGATCACAAGGAATAGTTCTTACAAAACCATGAGATAAGTAAAGGCCTTGAACTCCTCTAAAATTACTCCCGTTTTGTTCAAAGCATGTACTCTCCTGACAATATTATACACCCACAATTAAACTTGATTTTAATGATTTTAATAAAATTAAACATTTTCATGCTGTTTCCATATACGTTTTGGTTATCAAATATTTACGGCATGCTAGCAGACACATTAACTTGAAAATTGTCCACATACAGCTGAGTAATGTGGCAGGTAGTGTTGTCATCATAACTGCAGTCACATTTGATAGCAGGATTATTAGCATCACTTTCAAATTCAGTATCATCAATGGCAGATCCCCTGCATGGCTCCCCACTAATGTTCCACAACGGCACAGCTTCTAAGTCCCATTTTTGGAATATAGAGTTTAATGCTTTCACTGTCTCAACAATCACACCAAATAGCAAGTAATTCATGCACTCGAAATCACATCATCCTAAACAATTTTATCAAAGATTTATACAGAATGTTAATAAATTTGATGATAAGCAAACAAAAAGGAAATTGAAAAATAGAAGCATTTTTTCTTCACTTCAATTCGAAAAAAGAAAAAAGAAAAATAAAAAAGGTTTTCACTTTAGTTTTTTGTCCCGGAAATTGAAGTGGGAAAAAGGAACGACATAATGGAAAGGGAAAAATATTAGGGAGAATTGTGTTTTAGGCCCAGTTGGGTCCAAAAATTAAGATATGGTTCATATATCGTACATAATTAAGCCTAACACCCAAAGAAAGTCTAAAAATTGAGAAGAAATATATTGTCCTTCATTAATATCTAAAATACCCTTAACCCTTATATAGACATATAGTGAGTGTGAATTTTAATTTTTTTTTTTCCCCTTTCTATTCCTTATTAAGTATTATTCATTTCTAACTTTTTTTTTTCTTCCAATCTATACTTCTATTTTATGTCTAATAAAAAGCAATAATGTTTTTCTTTTTCTTTTTTTCATTTTTAAAGATATTGAATCTTTTTACTCTTATTATAAGCAAGGATAAAAATTTTGGGATTTTTCATCCAAATATTTTTTATCTTTTTGTATTTATCTTTTAGTTTAATTTTTATTTTTTATTTTAAATTTATATTACCCTTTCATTTATACTTTTCTCTTATTTTTAATTATTTTTTATATTTTCTACATTAACCATATTTTAAAAAATTTAAAAATTGACTATCACTTCACTCTTATTATATATATATATGTCCTTTTAGCTTTTTAATTTTTAATGTTTTTATTTTAAAATTTTTTAAAAGATAAATTTATTGAAAAAAATAACTAAGATATGAAGTTCTAATATTATATTAATAATTCTTCTTATCTAAATAGACTAATGCAAAATATTTTGACTCACAACAAGAAAACTGTCAATACAATTTTTTAGTAAAACTTTAGAAATTAAA
Organism: Vitis riparia; assembly: GCF_004353265.1. Taxonomy (NCBI): domain Eukaryota; kingdom Viridiplantae; phylum Streptophyta; class Magnoliopsida; order Vitales; family Vitaceae; genus Vitis; species Vitis riparia. Next base: position 7,680,557 of record NC_048440.1, on the reverse strand, counting down.
TTTCAAATAAAATATATTATATAAAATTTTATCTAAAAATTATTGAAAGTGGTATTTAATTTTTTTTATTGACTTTCAAACTCATCTAATTTTTTACTTGAAATGTAATAGAACATGTTTACAAAAAAAAATTAGTTTTCCATTTTTTAAATAAATGAGTATAAATATATTAAAAGAATTAAAGATAATTTTAGTAAAAATTTTGATAAATATGATTATAATTTTAAATATAGATTCATTTTGATAAAATTTCACAAAAAAAAATAAAATAGTGGAAAGAAAGAACATTGCTAAACTACAAAAACAAAATATGCAATTATAAAATTTTGATGATGAAATTTAAAAATAAAATTCAAAACAATTCTTAAGTGAGAGAATTTGAGTGCAAAAAATCTTTGAATGGAAAAAAATGAGAAAGTTTTTCAAAATCACTTGAAATTCTTAACAAAAAATAATCTTTGTACACCCTTGTACAATTAATAAATTTGTCTTGTACAGTTATTATAATACCCTTGTACAATAACTCAAATTCCATACACCAAATCATGAATATTTGACAATAAGTAGATTAACCATGTTTGCATTGGTTTTGTTTCAAAAAAGAAGAAAAATTGTTGTATAATTTTGTTTTACAATCATCATAAGTGAGGTACCTATTCAAATTACCATATACAAGTTAGATAAAGTGCATGAGATGAATGTATGCTTAACCAATGTGTGTAAAGAATGTCATCTATCCTCGGTTAGGGGAAATAAATAAACAAGTTTTTCAGAATCACTTAAAATCCTTCACAAATAATAGTCTTGTACACTCTTGTACAGTTAGTATATTTATCATGTACACTTAGTGTAAATACCTTATACAGTGACTCAAATTTCATATATCCCCTACTCAATGTGTATCTATAGGTAGATTAACCATGTTTTCATTGGTTTGGTGCAAAAAGTAGTGGAAGATGGAAAAACAAAATTTTCTATCAAACATCATTAGTGGGATAAGTATTCGAATTGTCATATGCAAGTTAAATAAAGTGCATAAGATGAGTGTGTGATAGAGGAATGTGTACCCTGAGAGTGTGCAATCCTTAGATGACAAGAGAAAAAAAAAAAAGGTTGTCCAAAATTGATTGAAATCTTTCACAAAGGATAACCTTGTATACCCCTTGTATAGTTAGAACATTTGTTTTGCCCAATTGAACATTTACCTTGTACAGTTAATATAACACCCTTATACAATGGTGCAAATTTCATCCATATACATTATATGTCACGTATGATGTGTGAACAATGTTTCCAATGGTTTGATTTAAAAAATGATATAAAACATAAAAACGAAATTTTTCCCTAAACATAATTATTAAGGTAAGTATTTGAATTGTTATATGTGGGTTAAATAAAATACATGAAATAAAAGAATTTGTGGTAGGAGAGCGTATAATCCTTAGATGACAAGAAAAAATAAAAAAAAATTGTTCAAAATATACAATCTTGCACACCCTTTGTACAATTAGTATAATAACCTGGTATAATAGTATAAATTTCATATATATGCATAAATTATATCCACATGAGTGTGTAAACTATGTTCCCAATAGTTTGACATTTAAAATAATTAAAACAAATAAAACATTATTTTATTTTATTTTCAATGCAAAATGTAATTAAAAATAAGACAAAGAAATTACTTAAAAACTATTATTTAAGCCAAGTTTATTTATTTATTTATTTCCTTTTATTTTTTGAAATAAAGAAAAAAGAATAAAAAAATTTATTTAATAATGAGAAATATGAATATAAGATCAATTAGAAAATACCAAATTTATTTATTTATTTCATTTTATTTTTGGAATTAAAGAAAAAAATAATAAAAAATTCATTTAACCATAAAAAATATTAATATAAGATATGTTAAAAAATAGAAATAACCCCAAAATTATTTACTTATTTCATTTTATTTATTTAAATTAGAAAGTAATTTATTTTAATAGATCAAAATGTGCACAATTAATCCATTAATTTGTTAATTATCGATATATTAAAATTTTCTATTAGAAAAAAAATAAATAAAGAAAATAAAATTAAAAAGAACAATAAATATATATATAATTTAGTTATTTAATTATTTTTCATATAAAAGATAGTCACACAAAAAAAACACATAATTGATCAATTCTTTTGTTTAATTGTAAACATACTATATATATATATATATATATATTATTTTATTATTAAAATAACTAATGGAAAAAAAAATAAAAATGGATAATCAATGAATAAAATTTAATTCTTTTTATTATTTTCATTTTAAAAATAGTACTAAATAAGGTTTTCAATTTTTATTTTTAAAAATAGTTTTTAGTTTTTAATTAAATGTTTTTTCAAAAAGAAAATATAAAAAATATAAATCTTATTACCATTTTTTTAGAAAGTATTTTTTAAAATAGTTTTTGAACATAATTTTTCTTTATTTATAATTTAAAATAGAAAATAATGTTGATTTTCAATTATTTATATAAAAAAATTAAAACAATGAAAAATCCAAATTGTTAAAATAGAATTATTATGGTTGCGTGAATAGTGGTGTGAAAATTGTTAAAATCCAAATTTTTAAAAAGTTTATGTGAAATGTAACTAAGTATTTTAGTCCATCATTATTTTATATCCTTAAAAGGTAATATAAGAAAATTTAAAGGGTATATTGGTCTCTCAACATCTTATATCATTTCTATTAATTATGTAAGTTATATGGATCAAATGTTAATTTTTGGGCTCAGTTGAACCCAAAACACAATTGCCCCAAAATATTAAAGAGAGAAGAAGAAGAAAGTTAAGGGGAGGAAGGAGAATAAGACAGGATTAGGGTTAGGGTTTGGGTGGCAAGAGAGGAGTTAACCAATTTCACGTGTTTTTAGGGAAAAAATATAGAAAGCAAAAGCAATTTCCTAATAGTTCATGCATTTTATACAAGAGTTACTGAGGCCCATTTGGAATTTTTTTTAATAACAGTTATTTGAAAAAAACAAAAAATCAAGAAAATACTTTTTACAAACAAAAACTGTTTTTTTTTAGGAACAAAAAAGTATTATACAAAGATGTAGAATAATTAAAAATAAACACCGTATATAAAAATTATTTTAAAAAATAATAAAAACATATTAAAAATATTTTAATTTTTCAAACAAAATTTTGTTTTACAAAATATCATACAACATGTTTAAAAAACTATTATCAAAAACTATTTTTTAGAATTATTTTAGAAAATAGTTACTAAACAAATCATAGGTTTTTTTAAAAACAAATTTACTATAAGTCCGTTTTTTAAAAGAAATAATTTGTTTTAAAAAATTTATGTTGTTTTGTTGTTCTTTGAAAACCATTTTTAAGAATAAAGTGGAAAAAAAAAATTAAAAGACAATTCGTTAGAACAAAAGAAATATATGGATGAATAAAAAAAAATTGAAAATAGAAATTACATGGGTTTGATTCACTGTACCCGATGAAGATGGTTGGCAGTTGGCACAAATAATTGAAAGCTATAATTATTATTAATTTTCAATACAAACATGTCCTTATAGCCTGAGGGAGAAGAGTCAAAAGACTACATAGATGAGTTATGTACAAAATAATAATAATAATAATAATAATAATATATATATATATATATATATATATATAATACAGTAAATCTTGTTTACTTGTACCCATGTCAATTTTTTTTCCCCCAACTTTAACCCTTGAAATTATGTAAGTACATGTCCATCTTATAGCAGTGACAAAGCTACCCACCCCTCTTTAGATATCCCTTCAATACAGTATAGGTCACCGAAAAGGTCTCGGAGACCCACCAAAGTAAGAAAGTTAGGATCTTTCATAAAATAAACTCTTATTCAAAAAATCCATAATCGATAAGCTTCCAATAACCCGTCAATTTGGGATCCCCTTTAGGATTTTTCATGAGAGGTATTGGATATAAAGAAGGAAGAAGATAGAAAAAAAATGGTATACTATTGTCATTGAAAATGATGAATATTTGTATATAAATACATTTGAATTCTATTATAATTCAAACTCTATCTTTTATTATAATTTAAACTAATAATAAACTTCTACTTTAATTCAAATTTTATATTTCAAATTAATATATAATAAATATATAAATATATAAATACCAATAAATAAATTAAGGATAACATTAACTTTTTCTAATATCAGAAAGAAATTGAAATATAATAATATCAATTCATTCAGATAAAGAATAAAAGATTTTCTATTAATCCAAACGTTGTACTTGTGGGATAGAGGATGAGGAAAAAGCTAAAGATTTCACATAGTATGGACTCTTTTTATAGGTAATATTAAATTAAAATTTATTTAAGTTGTATTTTTTTTTCATTTTTCAAAATTTCTAATAAAAATAAATAATAATTATTCTAATATTTATTTATAAATATTATGTATTTTTAATAGAATTTAAAATATGTGATTTAATTTATTAATATCAAAAATAGAAATAAATATGATTGGTTTTTAATTTGATATATATATAAATATATATCGTTTAACCATGAAATTACCCTTCAATTTTCAACTAAAAATAGGAAAAGAAACCACCCTTGGAAGCAAAGTTGCAGATGAATGAGAGAAGTGGTAAGTAGTAAAGTAAAAGTACCCACACCACCACAAACCCAGAAAACAGGTCATAATTATTCTACACACAAAAAACAGAGATAGATAAAGAGAGATACCTTCAGATGGGTCCAGGGTAGCATTTTCAGCAGTTGATTCCTGAAATAACAAGAATAGCCACAAGAAGAAGATGATGGAAGGGCTGCGGGGAAGAGAGGGCGAAGCAGACGCTCTTTTCATTCTAAAATTCATCTTTCTGTGTAGTATGAAATATGAATGAACATCATCTCATATATATATAAATATGAAGTGGGTTTTCATTGAGAGAGAGAGAGAGCGCCCACTTGGAATTTTTCCCTTCTTAAAAAGTCACCCAAAAGTCAGGCACTCCCATTTTGAAATTTTGTGCTTTTGAAATTTTGTGCTTATTTGGAACCATCCAAAGTTGTGTAGAGTATTTGACACGGTTTTGGGTCAAAATGATCCATTTTTTTAAAAAAAATTGTAACATCAAATCATCTTTTGAAACTTATATTCAAATTGACTTCTTTGGTACGTAGGCACCATGTCTTTAAAAAATAATTTTTTTTCGTCATTTTAGTTAAAGTCACATTTGACAACTGCGACTTCATATTTCAACTAAAACCGTAATTGATAACTGTGATTTCATTTTTGAACTAAAGCCATAGTTGTCAACTGAGGCTTTAGTTAATTTTTTTTTTCTTTCAAATTTAATTAAAAACTTTTAAATTACAATTTATGATTGAAATTAAAAATATATACTTTAATACTAAATTATTTATATTTAAACTTAAGAATCTAGTATTAGTTCAACAAAAATAAATTAATAAATAGAAGATGTTATAAATGAATGTTTTATTTATTAATAAATTAATAATCTTAAAATAATAAACTTATATAACATATAAATCTATATATAACAACTACGGCTTAAGAGTATGCTATTATTTCGATAAAGATGAATTTGTCATAATACAAATAAATTAATATCTTAAAAAAAATAACAAATTAAATATTTTAAATTAATAAATTATACAATTTTATATGTTATATAAGTTTATTATTTTAAGATTATTAATTTATTAATAAATGAAACATTCATTTATAATATCTTCTATTTATTAATTTATGTTTGTTGAACTAATACTAGATTATTAAGTTTAAATATAAATAATTTATTATTAAAGTATATATTTTTAATTTCAATCATAAATTGTAATTTAATAGTTTTTAATTAAATTTGAAAGTAAAAAAAAAATTATAATTAAAATCTCAGTTATCAACTACGCCTTAAAAGTATACTATTATTTCGATAAAGATAAATTTATCATAATACAAATAAATTAATATCTTAAAAAACAACAAATTAAATATGTTAAATTAATAAATTATACAATTTTATATATTATTTATATGTTATATAAATTTATTATTTTAAAATTATTAATTTATTAATAAATAAAATATTCATTTATAATATCTTCTTGTACACCCTCATTTTGGTTCAGGTTTAGGCAAGTGTTGAGAGAGTGGCATGGGAGGAGTGATATTATTGGAGGAAGAACCAGCAGCTGACGTTGCAATAGGAATGTTCAGAGGAGCGTGTCTTTTCCGTAAAAAAATGAGCATAATCTGGCAGGAGCAGTTAGGGAGCGTGTGAGAGGGGATGACTGATTTTTCAGAGGAGAAGCGTGCAGGGTTTGGTACGGGGAGAGATATATTTTGGGAAATGAGAGTTTGGCCGGAGGGGGGGTTTTTTAGAGGTGGTCGAGGCTGGTTACAGGGGAAAAAGATTAGGGAGAAAACAGAGAGAAAAATCAGAAGTTTCGGGGGGAGAAAAAGAAGGAGGAGAGCAGCTTGATACCCAGCTAGTCTCGCTGGACGGGAGCCTTTTCGGGTGCGTCCACTGGACCACATATTTATCGCATTTGATTTTCTTGGTGTTCTTGTGATTGTGTTATAAATAATCCATGCCTTGTTCTTTATATGATGTTTGTTTAAGAGTGATCTAATTTCTTTTCAGCTTTCCTATGCGGATCAATATTTTCTTTGGTTCATTTGATGCTCTGTTTTTCTTTTATGCTTGCTCCCATGCTATTTACTCTCTGTTTCGGCGCCTATTCATGGGCTTTGTTCTTGCGATCATGTTGGATGCTGAAGGGAGTGAGGTTCACATGGGGGAACTGGGTAGTGTCTCTCTGTGTTGGATATTTAGTTGTCTTTTTCTTTAGTGCTTTCTTAGGTATGCATTGTGATTTAATCGGTCAAAAGAAGGTTTGTTTGTCATTTTATGTTTTACACCTCTCGGCTGGCATGTGGAGGAGGATTACCCTGCAACCTAGTGTTTGGGTAGCAAATATCTGCTTATCTCTTGCCACTTCAATATTTTCATTTAGTTGTGTAACATGGATGGTTGTTGAACTTGACAAGCTTGGGTACAGACGTTATATTTTGATTGATACTTTCTGGTTAATAACATTCTTTGAGTCTGCATCTTTTATTGGGAGCCAAGTGCTTGCAAATTGGCTGCTTGGTAGTGACGTGAAGAAAAGTGTGGTTGTCCCTTCCATAGCAAGTGGGATCTTGGTAATGATAACTATCATTTATATCACCAAATGTTGGGTTGAAACTCCACGAATGGAAATTTTTAAGGACCGTAGAATGTCCTTCTACACATGTATTTCTTGTGATAGAAGGATATGGCTATTGCCACGTGCACGACCTTGCATTCGTTTCTCCATTGCGGTTTTCTGGATTCTATGGGCTCCAACTCTAATGGCTGGTGGGTAAAAAGTGCATTTTGGGTTAATTTTTCCATGTTTGCTGGGTGTAAGAATGCTTAGGAGCACAACATTATCATGGCTCACCAGTGGGCCATCATGTCTTCCAACTAAGAATTTTAATAAATGAATTCCTACCATTCGTTTTTATTATTACTATTATTATTATTTTATTTTTTAAATTCCATTATCAAATAATTCATCAAAATTCCTTTTTCTTATATTTATTTTTTGAACTTCCATTTTCAAATAATTTTTTCAAAATCCCAATTCTCAAACTTAATATGTAAAATTCCATTTTAAACAATTCATTAAAATTTCCGACTTCCGAATTAAATTTCTATTTCTGAAAATTCGAATATTCACATTAATTTATTTAATTATTATTATTATTTTATTTATATATTCTAAAATTCCATTTTAAACAATTCATTAAAATTTCCGACTTCCGAATTAAATTTCTATTTCTGAAAATTCCAATATTCACACTAATTTATTTAATTATTATTATTATTTTATTTATTTATTCTAAAATTCCATTTTAAGCAATTTATTAAAATTTCCGACTTTCCGATTTTAATTTCTAATTCCCAAAAGTTCCAATATTCACATTAATCTATTTAATTATTTTATTTATTTATTCTAAAATTCCATTTTAAACAGTTTATTTAAAACTTTCGATTTCCGAATTAAAATTCTATTTCTGAAAAATTCCAATATTCCCATTAATCTATTTAATTATTATTATTTTAGTTATTTATTTTGAAATTCCATTTTAAATAATTCTTCAAAATTCCAATTTCTGAACTTAATTTCCGATTTCCAAAATTCTAATTTCTTTCAAATTTAATATCCAAAATTCCAATTCTTAAATTTAATTCTCAAGACTCTAGTCTTCAAATAATTTTCGAGACTTCAATTTCCAAATAAACCTCAAAAATCCAATTTTCTCTCGAACAGTTTTAATTCCACTCCGATTTTTAAATAATGTTCTATTTCTTTTAATTTTTACACAAGCAAGAATGATGAATCTTCATAATTCCGAAATAATGGGATTCGTGAGATTAATTTATGCAATATAAATCGGGCTTTGGTGGGGGCCCAACATATGTGATTTCCTTGTGATTGATTGATTGTTTGTTTGATTTAACTGCCATGCATGATTGATTTTATTCTGCTCTATGACATGCTCGAAACTATTCCTTAATTATGCACTAACCTCACTTCTTGATAGCGCTTTATGGCTCGTTGCCCAGGTATGTACCCATTTTCCTCTAATCGTTGTCTATGCATGTCTCGATTTTTTATGTGTGCATGATCATTCAGGATATTCATTGATTTACTCGTCAATTGCCACGTCAGCTTCATTTTATTAGTAGAGACCCGACTTTAGGGGCTTAGAGGGGTGCTATGGTTTTTACCGTACCTTCCCGATAAGTAACCTGACCCCCGAACTCGATCTGGTTTTTCGCAAACCGTCTTTTCCAAAATAAGGAGTCACACTTAGGGTTTTTCTTTCTTATTTTGTTTACCCTTTTAAAAATAAAACAAAAATAAGTGGCGACTCCGAGTCATTTTTCCTAATCCATAAAATCAATTTTTCAAATAAAAATCGAGCTCGCCATCGAGTGGGAAACGCATGAGCCGAAATGAGGGGTCCACACTTCTATTTATCAATTTATGTTTGTTGAAATAATACTAGATTTTTAAGTTTAAATATAAATAATTTATTATTTAAGTATATTTTTTAAATTTCAATCATAAATTGTAATTTAATAGTTTTTAATTAAATTTGAAAGTAAAAAAAAATTATAATTGAAATCTCAGTTATCAACTACGCCTTAAAAGTATACTATTATTTTGATAAAGATAAATTTATCATAATACAAATAAATTAATATCTTAAAAAACAACAAATTAAATATGTTAAATTAATAAATTATACAATTTTATATATTATGTATATGTTATATAAGTTTATTATTTTAAGATTATTAATTTATTAATAAATAAAATATTCATTTATAATATCTTCTATTTATCAATTTATGTTTGTTGAAGTAATATTAGATTTTTAAATTTAAATATAAATAATTTATTATTTAAGTGTATTTTTTTAATTTTAATCATAAATTGTAATTTAATCATTTTTAATTGAATTTTAAATTTTAAAAAAAAATTAACTAAAGTCTCAGTTGGCAACTACGGATTTAGTTCAAAAATAAAGTTGTAGTTACCAATTGCGGTTTTAGTTCAAAAATGAAGTCGCAGTTACCAACTGCGGTTTTAACTAAAATGACGAAAAAAAAAATATTTTTTAATGACATGACGCCTACGTGGCACCAAAGAGGCTAATTTGAACATAAGTTTCAAAAAGTAGTTAAATGTTACAATTTTTTTAAAAAATAAACCATTTTGACCCAAAACTCTATTTGACAAGCTTTCAGAAATACTTCTAGAAACTTGAAATGAGTTCTAGAAAATTACTTGGAAATTAATTCTTTTAAAAATCGCTTTCAAAAAGTGGTTAGATGTTACAATTTTTTAAAAATGAGCCATTTTGACCCAAAACTCTATTTGATAAGCTTTCAGAAATACTTCTAGAAACTTGAAATGAGTTCTAGAAAATTACTTGGAAATTAATTCTTTTAAAAATCGCTTCTAAAAACATTATAAATGTCTACAACTGTTTTAATTAAAACCACTTCAAAATGAGTTATAAAAAGTAAAAACCCTTTCATGAAAATCACTTTGCATGGGATATATATATATATATATATTATCATTTATTGACTTGATGTAATAAATTTGATATGCATATTAAAATTTGAAACAAAACCCTATAAACTAAAGTTTTTAGAAAAATTAGTAATTCAATATGGTGTCACAACTTAATTTATCAAGAGGTTACAGACTTGAGCCACCTCTTTGCAACTTCTTTTTTTAATCATTTGGAATTTTCTCCTATATTATATCACTACAATATAGTCAACCAAGTTTTATTGATTGAAATGATAAAAATTTTACTTGATCAAGAAGGGTAAAAATAAAGATGGTGAGGTTCACTTACCCTGAATTTCAAACTAATTTAATTTGAAAAAAAATAAAAATAAATTTTTATAATATATTAAATAACAAAAATAATTTGTAAAAGTGATTAGAAGGTGTTAGTTGGAGAATTAGTTTAAGTAATTCTCTAGATCTTTATATATGATTTTTGAAATTTTGGTGAATGCCTAATTTAGTGTTTCATATGTAAAAGTTTGACATTTCTCAAAGTTTTGAGCATCATTTTTGAAAATTTATGGAATAATTTAAAATTATTTTTAATTAAGATTTGCCAAATGCTTTTTCTAAAAATTAATTAATTTTTATTTATTATGTTACATATTATTAAGAACACAATCAAAATTACTTTTTTAATTTATATTTGGCTGATTTTTTATAAAAGCACCCCTCCTAGAAGTACTGTGGATACTAATAGTTGCTTTATGATCAGAATCACGGCCCACGGCACTTTGACATTTTTGTAGGGTTATAAGTAGTCATCCTCATAGATAAACATTTCACCTTAACAAATGGCTGACCTAAATTTGACATTGTGTGACTCAATATTTTGTGAAAATTGGTCAAATAACTCGCATTTTGCAGGCATTTGGAAATGTCAAAGGTGAGATCCCATTTTAATTAAGATAAATATATATATATATATATATATATATATTGATAAAATTTAAGTGGTTTATTGCAAATATTTTATGATAGAATATCCATAATTAAATTTTAATTGTAATAATAAAAAATTACTACTTTGCTATAATTTTAAATTTTAATTTATTTTTTATTTTTTTGGAGTAATAAAAAAATGCACTTAATTTGTGATAATCTATAAATTTACTTTAAATAATTTTTGCTAGTATTAGTGGTAAGTCTTATCAAATTAAATGGTAAATGGTTGAATATAAATATTAATTCAGTATGGTGATTAATTTCATTACTATTTAGTTTAATAGTTCAAATGTAAGAATTTGTTTCTGAGTTTTAACAATAGTTTTGTTAACTAAAATGAGATACCTGTTGAGACTAATCTATTGATAATTTTCTATTCTTAAAATTAGAAATTTGGTTTTCCAATTCAAGTTTATGCAAATAAGTTTCTATTTTTAAAACTAGAAAATTATTTTTTTCAAATTTGAAAATACATTCAGAATTTTTTTTTTTTGACAAAAATTGGGTTTTTTTAGGACTTGTTTTGGAAACGTTGTGTTTTTGATTAAATGTTTTAATTATTTGTTTTGATTTGTTTCTTGGAACTTGTTTTAAAAATTATTATAAAATATGGAGATGACAGGAAGTAAACTACTAGTTATTTTATAAAAAATATTTGAAAAGATAGAAAATAATTAGAGAGCATTCTAAATTTTTAAACAAAATTCTAGAAAACATCAAAGAAATGTTTTACACAATTGTTCTCCAAACTTTTTTGAAAAATGGTTTTCAATAACATTCCCAAACATGAAGTTAGTCAGAAGCAATAAGTTTTCGCAATATGTTTTCACACCTAAGATATTTTAGAGTTATATATTTTTTAATTTACCATTTTTTAAAATAGTTTTGTTTTAATAAAAATGGTTTTTTTTAGGGGAACTTTTATCTCATTTCTCTCTTCTCTCTTCTCAACCTTAATTTCTATAACAACTAAACCCAAATTTTCACTCAAAATTAAAATTAATTTTGATACACTAAGATTTGAATAAGTTCATGTTTTGATTATAATAAAATTAGGTTTTGATTTAAATGTTATATTTGAGTTTGTTAGACAAAAAAGATTTCAAAAGAGACAATCAAGAAAATACATCAATAGAAATTCATCAAGATTAAAGAAGATATTACATATGTCAAGAAGGTTTAGCAAGCTTATATTTAGAGAATGTTTATGAAAAATTATGGGTGCATTAAAATAGGATGACATGCATGCATTTAATTTATTTCTAAACACTCCTAAAATCAACACAAATGGACCTCAATTGAACTCTCCATGAACAATATTACTTTGAAGTATCTACCTCAACAGTTTTGAAAACTTGATAATCTTGTTTTTTTTTTTTTAATTTAAAGAGGTTTTCAAATATATACAATATCTAGTGCTTTAATATTCAACTTTACAAAATTACATAAGAGAAAAAAAAAAAAAAAATTGGAGTAAAAGAGGCAAGGATCCAAGGGAGTCAACCATGTAGCCAAATCAGAAGTGTCCCATGGGTGTTCACTAAGTTTTATCCTTAGATTTGAGTTATAGTGAGTAAAAAGACTTAACAAGGTGGTTGAACGAGCGGTTGAAGTGCAAGGATCCAAGGTAGCTGGCCATGTAGCCAAATCAGAAGCGCCCTATGGGTGTTTCCTAAGTTTTATCCTTAAACAGTGAGTTGTAGTGAGTAAAAGGGCTAAATGGGGTAGTTGAACGAACAATTGACTGGTTGTATGCTTGACTCTCTAATGGTTACCTATAGTGAAGTAAATGCTTAATGACTAGCTAGGTGGTCAACCAAAGCTTCTAGAAAATGTCTAACAACTAGTTGACATCTAATTAATATATAAAGGCTTATTTACTAGGAAACCCGAATTACTTCGTTTCTTAGTCCCTAATCATGTAGGGTGCATATATTCTATTCTAGGTTTTTTGGATCTATCATAGCATAAACATGTGGTATAAAAAAACCATATTATGATCTATATCTAAAGATTAAAGTTTTATATCTATGATTTGGATGTTCTCACATCGAATCCCATTGAATGAAGATGTTGAAAACTATAGTAATTGTCATAGAGCTCGTCTACCCAATGATATTCTTCATGATCTCTCCCTTTATAGATCCAAGGATAATAGAAGGGTGGACTTCTCTCTCTCTCTCTCTCTCTCTCTCTCTCTATCTCCTAAGAGGGTGGCTAGGGTTTCTCTTAAAAGGATTTTTAGAAGAAAATAAATAAATAAAAACTTGAGACCTAAACCCCCAAGGGGGTGTAGATATAGCTTCATGTGGGCTTAAGTCACTTAAACCCAATTAGGCTTGGGCCACCTAGTCTAGCATACTTAGGTCCTAATTAATTAATTAGTGCTAATGAGTTCTAATTAATTAATTAGTCCAAGTCACCAATCTAGAAAAAAATTGTACTTAAAATCTAGTGAAATCTTACATTTTTACCAAAACATACTTATGCACACTTATGAATTAAAAACTTAAATTCCTCAAATAAAGTGTGCTACCATGAACTGAGAGCTCAAGAAAAAACCACTAGGATCCATAAGAAAATACTGACCCCCTCATAATCCAATTTTGAAGTTGAGTCAATACTCCACTGAAGAGAGTCAATTGTACTATAGTATCCTATAAAATTACAACAAGCTAAAGCTTGATCTGTGACCTACTATTAATTACATGCAAACTTCTCATGAATTGGTGTCCATTATCTAATAGGGTAGTGCTACCAACTCATTAAGATTACCTTGTTGAGATTGAACCCCTAAAAGTAAGACATGATGTAACAAAGTTATACTTAACTATCCCCTTGCTATCATTTTGGTGTATTACAATTGATTTGAGCATTCAACCCATGTCTCTTTCATTGTACATGACTTGAGTGCATTAAAAGTTACGTGCATAGAAGATACAAGTCATAGGTTACTTGTAAGTAGATAAGTTGTCCACAGTTGGTTCACGGATTTGGGCAATCCAATAAAGACTATAGTGCACCACCTCCTTATTGGAGGGATGACTTATCTTGATTATCAGGATGGGTTTCCCATGGTGAATGCACTAATGTATGTGATGCACATTGGATAGGACCTATGGTGAATCATGATGCAAGACTATCAAATGTCATGATTCACTAAGCTACTATACTGCATGGATTCTCAACCTTGAGAAGATATTGAACCTGTATTGAAATCAACATGAGACTTTGACCTATGGGTGATACCCTAAAGTGGTCATATAATTCCTATGGATTGGGTCATTGTTGATGGAGGCTAGTGGCAACAGTATCCTTAATATAGGGACTATGATATCTCATGAGATTGAGACAGTATGTCACCCCCTTGGGAGATCCAAAGGACATGTAATCTGAAATTTGTGGTTATAATAATTCTTTTAATGGAATTAGACATATACTCCTTGGATCTAGAGTATGTCATTTGATTACATAATAAGTAGGATTTGTAACTCAAGGATTGGAGAGGTAATCTTGATAGGTGATAACACTACCTTGTTAGATTACGAATACTAGTTCATAGGGAGTGTGCATGTAGTGGATAGTATGCCATAGAACCGAGCACTTGGTGTCTTGTTGTAATATACATAGGGTACTGAAATGCAATTGATTCTCTATAGTGGGATGTTGAGTCAATTTTAGAATTTGATTATAAGGGAGACAATACTCCTATGGGTCCTAATGGTCCTCACTATGAGCTCATATTCCTTGGTGGTATGGTTTATGAGGGTTGGATGAGTTTTTAGTTTACTTTTGTGTATAAAGACATTTTAGTAATTATGTAAGGTTGCATAGGGATAAGTGAGTGGTATCTCTAGACTAGGCTAATTGATTAATTAGGGTCCTTTTATGGTTAATTAATCAATAAATAAACTTTTGGGGCTAGATTAAGTGACTCAAGCCCATGGTGGGCTCAAGTCACATAAGCCTAGTAAGAAGTCTATAAATACCCCTTTAGGGGTTAGGGTTTCCATGTCTTTTCATTCTCCCCTTTAGTTTAGAGAGAAAACCCTATCCTCCACCCTTGATATCTCCTTCATCTTAGTGCCTAGACATTAGAAAGAGTTATTGTGCAGAAGATCATGGTGTTACAAGATACTTTACAACTTTGGAGTAATCTACGTCAATTGGAATCAATTTGGGAACATCTGGATCAATGGTATATGACATTATTCTCAAAATCTATATTTTCTATGGTATTTATATTGTTTTTGAATACCTGTTTATCCGTTACAATAAATTTAGAGAGCCTAAGATAGATTTACATGCACCCTACGTGATCCAGGGCATAAGAATAGAGTAATTCAGTGTTCCTAACATACTTCTCCTATCCTTGAGTTATAGATTCTCCTATTATGTGATCAACTAACGTTTTGTAACTCTAAGAAACATATGTCAAATTTCACTAAAAGAATTGTTACAACATAGATTTCATAATCACATGTCCTTTAGATCACCTAAGGGGATACGTTATCTCAATCCCATGAGATATCATGGTGCCTCTATAGAGAATACTTGTTGCCACCAATCTCCGTCAACAATGACCAAATCTATAAGGATATATGATAATATTAAGGTCTCACTCATAGGCCAAAGTCTCTTATTGATTTCAACACAAGCTCAATATGCTCTCAAGGTTGAGAGTCCATACAATATTGTAACCTAGTTAATCATAATAATCTAATAACCTAATGTTATGATTCACCATAGATCCTGTCCAATGTGTAAATATACACATTATTGCATTCACCATGGGAAACCCACCCTGATGACCAAGACAAGTCATCCCTCTAATTAGAAGGTAGTGCACACTACAACCTCTAGGAGATTACTCAAATCTATGAACTGACTATGAACCACTCCTTATCATGCAAGGAACCCATGACTTGTATCTTCTCTTCAACTCCTAGTGCACCCAAGTTTTGTATAATGCAAGTGATATGAGCTAGTCTAAATATTTAAGTCAATATCAATGCAAAAATGGATAGTAAGTGGAAGGTCAAGTCTAACTTTGTCACATCATGTCTCTCTTTTAAGAGCTTTATCCTAACACTGTTAACTCTTATTTATGTTCTTTCAACAACCCAACATTTATTAACATTTTATTGGAAGTGAGTTTTTGAGTACATCTTATAAACTTGCATTTCCATCTAGTGCATCTCAATCCTAGTTTCATTTGTATTCCTTGAGTTAAATTGTAAATTAGGAATTTGTTTTAACAAATTGATTGTATCTTTGTGAGGAAAAATCTAAATGTGAGGTATTACTTAGAGATTTTCAAGTGTGAGATATCTCTAACTTGAAGGATTTTCAAGAGTGAAGTATCTCTTGAAGGAAATTGTAAAAGGTTCATGGAAACCATAATCTAAGTGTAACAATTTGGAGGTTTTACCCTGAAAAACCTTGTTGATAGTGGAACCTTTTAAGTAGTTAGATCTTGAGGAGAGTGGATGTTAGTCGGGATTGACTTGAACCATTATAAAATATTGAGTTTACAATATCTCTTTCACTCTTTATTTGCTTTATAAGCGAAATGTTCTTTTATTGTTCTTTTATATAATTATTTAAAATGTTTTTTGCATCCATCTTAGTTTACATTTGTTAAAGTTCTAAAAGAAACAAACACTCAATTTATTCTACTTACTTTTTGGATGAATATCAATCAACATAAATCTAATAAATTTTACTTTTGAAAATTTATTATAGTTTTAAATTAAAAATTGAATCAGACTACTTCAATCTTGTACAATTTAATTGAAAAATGAATTCATAATAAATTGATAAAATTATCCCTATGAAAAACCAAATACAACCAAGATAGATTCAATTTTTTTTTTTTCTTACCTTTTTCTCTCTTATTCTGAAACGAAATTAAAATTATAACTTTCTTATAATTGTTACTTAAAAAATCAATAGCATAAAAATTAATTAATTTCAACAAAATATAAATCTACAATAATTCCACGAAAGTCTAAAAACAAACAAGAGATTCGGCAACATATTTCCACTGTTTTTGTTTCATGAGCCATAAATTCAGATATTAAAGAAAAATAAAATTTAAAATAAACACCAGAAATTATGTGTTGGTCGAAGTCCAAACAGGTTTTTGAATGTGAACCATCTAATCCCAACTTTTCAAACTATTCTCTCACAAGGCGGTTACTTGAGCTAGAAGAGCTAGAAATTAGATGATATTTAATGATATTGCCAATTACTTGTTGAAAAGTAAACCATAATTATGTGTGAAAGTTTAGAGATGTCGGTTATGACAAGGGTGGCTAAGGTGTTTACTTAATTCTAAGCCTAAATTAATTTATTTTCATTCCTTTTTAATATTAGGAACTAAAAGGAAGAAATAATTACATTACTAATTTTTATGTAAAAAAAAAAAAAAAAAAAAAAAACCACCTACGTAGTTTCCTACAAGCTATGTGAATGTAAAAACCAGGTGATAAAAAATCATAGAATACAAATCCATTATTGAAAGAAAAGTACATAGTTTTATCAAGCAGATGTTATCCCTAAGTCTTACTTTCAATACCTACACCGATTTTCATGCCCATGATGTGGTAACGCATGTGCATCTAGTGGACTATATGAGGGGATGCAAATCTCTCCACAAACCTAAGGAATGAGACACTTAACTTAGTTTGGGATGTGGGAAGGCTAATACCCAAGTTTTTAAAAGTTTGCATCAAAGAACAAAAACCTTGTTGGTATGGTATTTGGAAGGCAAGATATTGATGGATATTATCTAGAGTTTTCCAAAATAAAATCAATTTAAGAAAGATATGAAAAAACGAATATTCCAAAATTTGTAATTTTGGTACAAGCACTTGAGCACTTCAAGAACTACTTAAGCGCTCTAAGAACCTCTCAAGCACTCTATGAAGCACTTAATTGCTTGCATGGTTTTAAAAACTAATTTTAAAATATTTTATGTGCAATTTGAAGCCTAATATCCACTTCATGCCATAATTGAATCCAATTAACTTTTTTCAAACTTTTCTATATGTACTTGTATTGTCTTGATTGATCATGCAAAAGCTTAAGTTTTCAATAGTAAGACATACAACTAGAAAAATCCTAAGCCATGATGAATGAAATAAAATTGTTAACGTAAACTATATAACCCATGACACTAACAATATTGTGTATGTCTAATAACATTGAAAATAATCACAAAAATTTAATTTTTGAATATTATTGAAGATAGTTTGCTTAAAATTTTATAATACCTGAGTATAATTTCTTTTAGAGTGATATTTTTAATGGTTCTTAAGCTATTTAACGAGAACAATAAACATTTAGGACATGCTTGAAATATTAAAATAAGAAATGCGTTATTTATTAATGCATATTTGAATTATTTCTTAAAAATAAGAATATGAATAAAAATTTTATTTTTATGAAAATTAAAATAAACTTCATCAAAATTTTATTTTTATAAAAATAATGGATGCCCATAACTTTATTAATTTGACTATTAGATTGTAAAAGGTTCATGTTTTATCACTTAAAATAAATTTTTGATCATTTGTTTATTCGGTATTAATAATTTTAGACATAACAAAATTTTTAATATGGTTTTTATTGTGAAAATAAAAGTCATGAGCATGGCGAAGACTTAACCTCGATTGAATCACCCTATGTCGAAATTTTTAGCATGTGCTAAGACTAATTTTTGAACCTTCAACTCATAATTTGACAATTTTCAAGTGGTCCAAATGAGATCTTAACAACAACAACAAAGAGAGGTAAAGATGAATAAAAAAATCTGAAAAATAAAATTGAAACAAATATGTTTAAACTTAGATGAGGTTTAGATGTAATTTTTAAGTTTTGTTTTTAAAAATAAATTTTTTTACACAAAATAGAAAGTTTTATACAAAAAGTAGGGATTTATTTTATATTTTTAGAAGTATCTTAAAAATTTTAATATTGGAGGTTTTACTTTCTCAAATTTTAAAAGTTTTCAAATATAATATTTTTTTTAAGATCATAAGATAAGTCTGGTTTTTATAGAATTTTCTATTTTAATTTTATGAAGAAATTGTTGTTTTTTCCTAAAGAGAAAAAACCATACTAAGAACTACTGCTCTTGCTTTCTGGAAATGTACAATAATTTTTTTAAGAGGTCAAAGCTGCCCCCTTTTTAAATTTTCTAAGACCATGTTTCGAAGTGGTTTTATTGGATGTGTTTTTAGAGAAAGTATTTTTATTTTTATTTTTATTTTTTTAAAAAAAAGTGTTTTTAGAAGAATAAGATATGAAGTGTTTTTTGAAAAACCAATACAAAAGAGGTTTTAATGTTACAATTAATTTTTCACATTTTTAAACATTTTTTTTTAAATTAAAAGTGTTTTCTAGAATCAGTAAATCTATTTTAAATGAAAAATTCTTAAAAACGGCTAGAAAGGCAATGGACCATCTCTATCATTACCATTTTGGTGTGCTTTGCCCATTCTACTCAGACCATTCAAACATTGCAACAATATTGAAAACCTTAACACGCAAAGCTAGATATTTTTCCAGGTATTATTGCCTTGTTCCCATTTCAATCCATTTTCCCACTTGCTATCCTTTTCCTGTATATTCAATGGATGCTTCCATGGTGGGTCACTTTCATTCTTAGGTAGTTGTCACAATGCTATTTCGCTAGCAAGGCCCAATCAAAACCTAGTTGAGAATGAGTCATCTGCTATATATTTGGGTTTCTTTTTTTAATGTCTCTATCATAGAATAGGAATGTTTGAAATATATGGAATCATTCATCTCCACAAAAACTCATCTCCTAGATATGTGTTGTGAAACTTTATGATGTGTTAGCCATTTAATTATCATCTTCCTACACCCCAACCAGTTCCACCTTTTCAATCATAGCTTGTTATTGCCTAGTTAAAGTCCCATGACCAAGGTTGGTGGTTGATCTCATTGTGTGATATCCTATGGACATTGGGGAGATGAGTTTAAGATGAGGTAAGCCTTTGGTAAATATAAGGGAAAAACTCTTTTATGTGTTCTTAATTTGTTTAATGACTTAAATTTCATCATATATTTCAATAATTTAAATTCAAAGTTTGATAGGTCTCGATTCTATATCTTAGTACTAAACATCTAAATGCAATATTTATTTTGTAATTATTTCATTTTGTCACATGAGTCTAAATTTCATATTTTTACATTTATAAATCCACACTAATATTTCTACATTTATTTTTTGATTCGGATTCGGATTTTGATCAACTCCATGCCAATGCTGTTTTAAAATTTTTTTAATTTTCAAACCCAAGCAAAAGATATAAAATTCTTCCTTTTCAATTCAATACCCTATGGAATCTAGTTAAAAGGTGACTATAGGGTAGTAATCGTCCTCCATGAGTCATAACAGGGGTCCAAAACTACTAGGTGAAGATAAGTGTTTTCAGAACTGAACCATTTTTAGCATCCCACTTCTCTAAGCTATCCGCTTGAGGCGTCCTCGTAGCTACATGAGTCCTTAACGAGACTTGGCCACCTCTACTAGGGCACTCTTGATCTTGAGCACCACAGTTCCTAGAAAATGCACCATGGGGATTATGGGACGATGAATCCATTCAATCACTTCCTACATTATCAACAGGTCATGACATAGGAATCCACCGATGAGTCGTTGATGTGCAAGGGTCTATCCTTTGAGTCTACAAGGAACGACTCTCTCTTGGTTCCATAATCCTTCTTGCAATTCCAGAAAAATGTTTCCAAGACATCACACCTAACTCGCCCTTTTTTACTCCTTTAATTATAAACACCTAGCTCCTACATGGATAACCTTGAGCATATACAACAGCACATGAAAAGATTCATATGGCCAAGGCTCATGCAAGGAACACCATTTGGATCTGACTAGACTAAACATTGTCATTATCATTATCATAATTAAAGGGCATATATCCAGCACTGCAAAAATTTACATTACTATGTCAATTGACTTAGATTATGTTTAGTAGTGATTTTAGGAAACTTTTTTAGTATTTCTAATACTTGAATGATAAAAATTTTTAGGTATTAAAAATATTAGAAATACTTTCTAAAATCACTACCAAACGGGTTCTTAATTACTTGAGATGAATGAATACCCAATTCTTAGTTTTGAGCTCTATGGCAAAGCTATAGATTGAATTCCAAGCACATAGACAAGGATCAATTCCCCCTCGGTACAGGGTGATATTAGGAGGACCAGTAGATGAAGAGCGGTTGAACAAGAATAAGACAATAGATCGACAAGCTTAGAAAAGCCCCACCTCCATAGCAAATTTGCAACATAAAGGGATTTAAACCCATTGATGGCATAAACTCCATATTTCTTTTGATTGATGGCATACTACATAGGCAAACTTGACTTATGTGGTATGCCTAAGTGGACTAGAGCGTCCCAATCTGCAAACTTAGCAATTAATGTTGCTGTAAATGGCAAATGTCAATGATGTTTTTATCTCAACGAACTTGTATATCACACTAAGCAAAATTAATGAAGCTGGCTTCCACCTCAACTGCTACAATGCTAGACTGAAGCGACTTAACGAGTTGAACATTAGTTCGAATGAACTTGGGACTAACGATCAGTTGCGTGCTTCAAGGCCTTATTGTTCATCCGAGGCAGTAAAACCGAGATCTGATAGCTACCATATGTCATAGGAGGAATGGGGTGTGGTTAACAAACTTCCAATTTTACTAACACATAAAGTGGGTGTTTAGTAAATCAATTTAATAATTTAATATGATTTAATAATTTAATTTAAGTTATTAAATAAAATAAATATGTATGGTAAAATAACTTAATATTATAACTTCAAAATAAGTTTAAATAATAAGTCAAAATAGTTTAACTTATTCTTAATCTCAAATATTTCTTTATCGCATTTGCCTACACCGTCGAGATTATATTTTATAATCATGATTGCACATCTATGACTCATTTTTGTAAATATTTTGTAGTTATCTTACGTATATGCAATATTTTAACTTTGGATATTTAGTAATTAAGTTTATTATTTAAAATTAATAAAGGTAAATATTAATTATTATTAATGAGGTAAATGTATAAATTTGATGATATAGAATAAATTTTAAGTTGAATTTACGAAATGATCATAATACTTAAAGTAAATAATGAGTAATAAATTTTAAATTAACATTTTAAGAATAATTTAATTTATAGTCAACTTAAATTATTAAGTAATAAGTATTAAGTTTTATCAAATACTACTAAATTTTTCTTTCTAATATTCTTGTTAATTTTTGCAATTATGAGTAGCTATAGTGTAGTCATTAGAGTTTCATAAAGTTATGCTCATTATCCCTTTGTATTATTTTTTGCACCATTTGAATATGGATTTTAATGCCAAGGTTTGAGATTTTGATTCAAATGAATGTTTTGAGAGATTACATTCTTGTAGATTAAAACTAGTTTTAAGGGTTCTAAAAGATTTTGATGTTGCTCTTGGCTTTTTAATATCAATGATTGATTAAGCCATTAACACCTCTTTTGAATTCAGTAGCAATTTTTTCTTGAAAGGATAATTTTAGATGAACTTTATGTTGATTGAATACATTCCTTCCTTCCTTCCTTTGCCTTTAACCTGACTGTAGAGAGATTTTCAAGAGCCTAGGTACTCTAGAGGGTGTGAGCCAGTGGACTTGAGTTTCAACTAAACTTTCGTCTCGTTTAATTTTCAATTAAGTAATTATCAATATCACTACTTCCAACTATTTTTTATGAGTTCACCTTACTCCAATCACATCTTTTTTTTTTTATTCCCTTTTATTTCTGATTCTACATGTTGGATTCAAAATCCCCATGGGTATGACATCCAATACTTCTGGGTATTACAATATGAGGTACTTGAACTTGGGGATCCCACAACTGAATTATACATTAAGATTATTGAGCAGTAAAAGTAGCAGGTCGATCCAAAGTGCAAACCAGTTTGGTAGAAAATAAAGAAATTTGCCCTAAAGAGTCACCAGATCATAAATAAGAGGTTGAGGAGTTTCATCAAAGAAGTAAAATACCCCATTTGTTATCCCATGTGGTTATGATTCGAAAGAAAAATAAGTACAAAATATATAGTGATTTCATGGATCTAACTGAAGCCTGCTCCAAAGATTGTTTACCACTACCTTGAATAGATCAAGTCGTACATTCAATAGTAGTAGATGAGTTTTTCTCCTTTATGGATGCATTCTCAATCTACAAAATCCCTATGTACCCTTTGAATATGGAGAAAATATCACTTGTCACTAACCATGGACTTTATTGTTTTCGGTTTGTGCCCTTTGAGTTGAAGAATGATAGGGCCATTGAGGTGTGCCCTTTGAATTGAACAATGATAGGGCCACTTATTAAAGGATGGTCATGAAATGTTTTGAAAGCAACTAGTGAAGATGGGAGTATCAAGGACATGCTTGTAAAAGGCGAAATGGAGTAGTAACATCAAACACTTGAAGGAAACCTTAGAAATTTTAAGGGGATATGATATGAAGTTAAACCTTCATAAATGTGTAAAAGGGCTAAAAGTTTGATTCACTTCTGTCAAAAGGAAGTGTTAGGGTGAATTCATAATATTCCAACAAACACCATAATTTTTCTACACTTTCTTTATGCAAAATTAAATAGGTAATAGCAACTAGCAACAATAAATAAATAAACTCATGTAACAGAAAAATAAATCAGACACCAGAATTTTTACGTGGAAAACCCCCCCAATGCGAAGGGAAAAACCATGAGACCTAGTCCAGTTCAAACTGCCACTATCAACAATAATGAGTTACACATGTCTTCTCTAGAATAATCTCTAGAGGCTGCCAAGTACATCAAGAGCACATATAGCCTTGGATTATACAATCTCTCTTGGTAAAAGAAACAGAAAAATTGGAGAAAGTATACCAAAAAAACGTCATTACTGTTCACGGGCAGTAACACTAGTTCCTGAGCTCAAAATCTGATATCCACCGTTCAGATTATAACTACTCGAGTTTCAAACCTCTCTTATAATTTCAACTCGATCGGACCACAAATGAACCAGGATCGACTTGTTGATGAAATCTGGGCAGATGTGTTTTTTCCTCTCTCTTTTCTCTTCTCTCTGTTTTTTTTTCTTTTTCTTGATTTTTTTTAATGTAATTGACTTAGGCCCTAAGCATATGGGGACCACTCCTTCACATACGAGGGAACCCAACAAATCTCCCCCTCCTGACTATGTGAGGAGCTCTACCAAGCCCGCTTGCTTTCTACAAAATTAAGTTTCTCTGTAGGTATTGGTTTTGTCATCATATCTGATCCATTCTCATCAATATAGATTTTCTCAAAACAAAACAATTTCATCTCTAGTGCATCACGAATCCAATGATATCTCACATCAATATGTTTGGATCTAGAGTGAAAAGTTGGATTCTTACTGAGATGAATAGCACTCTAACGATCACAGTAGAGTAGATACCTTTCTTGCTATAGACTTAATTCTTGTAGGAACTTCTTCATCCATAGTAACTCCTTGCTAGCTTCAATGATAGCAATATATTCAGCCTATGTGGTCGACAAAGCAACACATTTCTGCAACCTTGATTTCCATGACACTACTTCCCTTGAAAAGGTGATCAAATAGTCAGAAGTAGACTTTCTGGAATCAACATCCCCAGCCATATCTGCATTTGTGCAACCTACAAGCACAGGTTTGTTAGTCCCAAAACATAAACATGTCTTACTAGTACCCCTCAGATACTTGAGACCATTTCACTGTAATCCAATGTTCTTTGCTAGGATTAGAAAAGAACCTGTTGACAACTCCAACATCATGAGCAATATCAAGCCTCGGTCACACCATGGCATACATCAAGCTACCCACAGCTGATGCATATAGCACTTTTCGCATTTCTTCTTTTTCTTTCTCACTTGCAGGACTTTGTTTGGAACTTAGCTTTAGATGACTTCCAAGTGGAGAACTCACTGGTTTTGCCTTGCCCATGTTGAACTTGTCTAAAACCTTCTCAATATAGCTTTCTTGAGATAGCCACAATTTCTCATTCGTCCTATCTCAAGAAATCTTTATACCAAGAATCTGACTTGAAGGCCCTAAGTCCTTCATTTCAAAGGACTTGCTCAACTCTTTTTTTCAGTTTATCAATTTTACTAGTATCACGACCAACAATCAACATGTCATCCATATATAGCAAGAGAATAATAAATTCTCCATTAGAGAATTTCTTCACAAACACACAATGGTCAGAAGCAGTTCTGTCATACCTATGCTCAACCATGAAGGAATCAAACTTCTTGTACCACTATCTCGGTGCTTGCTTAAGACCATACAAGCTTTTCATCAATCGACACACTAAGTGTTCCTTGCCTTTTATTGTAAACCCTTCTGGTTGCTCCATATATATTTCCTCCTCTAAGTCACCATGGAGGAAAGAAGTCTTCAGATCAAGTTGTTCAATCTCTAGATTCATACTGGCAGCCAAGCCTAACACAACTTGGATCGAAGACATCTTAATCACGGGTGAGAAAATCTCTTCAAAGTCAATGCCTTTCTTCTTACTAAAACCCTTCACAACCAATCTTGCCTTGTATCTTGGCAGTGATCTGTTTGGTTCAGGCTTCCTTTTCAGTACCCATTTATTCTTCAATGCTCTCTTACCCTTAGGCAACTCCATCAATTCATAAGTGTTGTTCTTATGCAAGGATTTCATCTCTTCATGCATAACTCTCAACCACTTTTTTTTTTCTCATCATGCAACAGAACCTCTTAATAACTTTCTAACTCTCCCCCATCAGAAAGCAACAAATACTCATCACTAGTATACCTTTTGGAAGGTTAACACTCTCTAGTAGATCTTCTTAACTGCGTTTCAGTAGGCAACTCTGAAATAGCTTGTTCTTGCTACTGTTCTAAGCCATCATTCTCAACTGTAGGATTTTCTTCTATATCATCAATTGCAAACTCATCATTTCTGTCAATTGTATCAACCTGTTCTTCTTGCACAACTTCCTTGTGTTCATTATGTCCCATAGAATTAGGAGAGACTCTAGACCCAAATCAACTTGTTCTTCACTGAAAGGCTTTGGCTTCTTAACCTGATCCAAGTCTTCAATGGTTTGATCTTTAAAGAAGACAACATCTGTGGTTCTTATATCTTTTTGGTAGTTAGATCCCATAACCTGTACCCAAACTCTTCATTTGAATAACCCACGAAGATACATTGTTTAGTCTTGTTGTCAAGCTTGGACCGCTCATCTCTAGGAACATGAACAAATGCCCTGCAACCAAACACTCTCAAGTGCTCAAAGGAAACAAATTTTCTTGTCCAAACTCCCTCTATAATATCACCCGCTAAAGGATATAATGGAGACAAATTAATCAAATCAATGACCATCCTCATGGCCTCACCCCGAAAAGACTTAGGCAATTTTGCATGAGAGAGCATACACCTGATTCTATCACAGATGGTTCTATTCATTCTCTTAGCTACACCATTTTGTTGTGGGGTCTTAAGAACCTTCTTCTCAAGCCTGATGCCATGACTTCTGCAGTATTGCTCAAATGGCCCCCTATATTCACCACCATTGTTTGCTCTGACAGATTTGAATTGCTTGCTAGTTTGCCTCTCAACCTTCACATGAAAATATTTGAATACATCAAGTACCTAGTCTTTGGATTTCAAAGCATATGCCCACACCTTTCTTGAATGATCATCAATAAAAGTCACATAATAAAGTGCACCACCAAGAGTATTACTTTGCATAGTACAAACATCAGTGTGAACTAAATTAAGAATATCTGGTTTTCTATGTGAAGGAAATCTACGAAATACAACTCTACTTTGCTTTCCAGACAGACAATGTATACAAGGTAATAATGACGTACCTTTAACTGGTAGAAGCTTCTTTTTGGCAAGAACCTGAAGTCCCTTTTCACTCATGTGACAAAACCGCTTATGCCATAGCTCAGTAGAGGCTTCATTCTCAACAATGTTTACCCCTCCCTTGACTAGTCTCGCTTCTATCTTGTAGAGGGTAGTGTTTTTCTTCTCCCTAGCTAAAATAAGAGAAACCTTAGTAAGCTTCCACTTACTCTCTCTAAGGTGACTATGGTAGCCCTCATAATCAAGTTTCCCAACAAAAATCAAACTAAAGCGCATTTTAAGAACATATCTAACATCTTTCAGAACCAATCTACACCCAATGCTAGTTTCTAGCTCTACATCTCCTATGCCAACAATTTCACATTTTGCTTCATTTCCCATCCTAAACTAACCAAAACTATCACTGGTGTAGGAAAAGAATAAATCTCTACATGCAGTGATATGAAACGACGCTGCTATATCAACCACCCAAGTGGAATCCTGGCATGCAAGGTTTACACACGCATCATCATAAACAATGATCAAATCACCATCAGATGCAACTGCTACAATGTCTTTATCCTCTTTTTGTTCTTCACATTTTCCTTTAAACTGTTCTCTTCTGAATTTTCTGCACTCTCTCTTAATGTACCCTGGCTTGCCGTAGTAAAAACAATCATTTCTTTTCAGGACTTTAACTTTCCTCTTGACTTGTCACGTTATAATCATTGGAAGGTTTTCTGCTTTTACTTCTCCCCCACCTCTCTGTAACAAGTGCTTCTGTATTAAAGGAAATACCTAACTCTTTTCTTCTTACCTCTTCATTAAACATGTTGTCTTTTATCATGTTGATAGTTATCACACCATTTGAGGTTGAATTACTAAAGGATACCACTAAAGTTCCCCAACTATTTGGTAAGGAACTCAACAAAAGTAAAGCTTGTACCTCATCATCTAGCTCAAGCTTCATGGTAGACAACTCATTCAACAATCCCCGAATATTACCAAAATTCTCTACAATACTATTACCATCCTTGTACTTTAAATTCACAAGCCTTCTTATCATAAATACTTTGTTTTGTGCAGTCTTTATCTCATAAAGACTCTAATTTCTACCAAATGCTATATGCATTAACTTTTTTGGCTACATAATGGAAGACACTCTAATCAACCCACTGCCTAATCTGTCCAATGGTTTTCCTATTTAATTTCTTCCACTCATCCTCAGTTGTAGTAACTGGCTTATAACCCCTGCATTCAATGGGCTCAAACAACTCTTTGCAATGTAGAATATTCTCCATCCTAGTCTGTCAAATTGAATAATTGGAAGCTGTGAGTTTAATCATTCCACTACCAACCTCCTCCATTAAATTCACACAAGAGATCCCACTACTAATCAATTTGGCTCTGATACCACTTATTAGGGTGAATTCACAATATTCCAACAAACACCAGAATTTTTACGTGGAAAACCCCCCAATGCGAAGAGAAAAATCATGGGACTTAGTCCAATTCAAACTTCCACTATCAACAATAATAGGTTACATTTGTCTTCTCTAGAATAATCTTTAGAGGCTGCCAATTACATCAAGTGCACATATAGCATTGGATTATACAATCTCTCTTAGCAAAAGAAACAGAAAAATTGGAGAAAGTATACTAAAAAAATGCCGTTACTTTTCACGGGCAGTAACACTAGTTCTCGAGCTCAAAATCTAATCTCCATTGTTCAGATTGTAGCTACTTGAGTTTCAAATCTCTTCTCCAAATTTCAACTCAATCGGACCACAAATGAAGTAGGATTGACTTGTTAATGAAATCTGGGCAAATGAATTTTTTTCCTCTCTCTCTGTTTTTTTTTCTTTTCCTTGATTTTTTTTTTAATGTAACTGACTTGGGCCCCAAGCATATGGGGCCCACTCCCTCACATATGAGGGAGCCCAACAAGAAGTACCTCCAAATGAATCACCTTTAAGCATCTTGAAAAAAACCCTACACCTAAATGCATAAAGCATAAAAATACTAATGCAAGTACGAGAATATATAGTCAAAATGTAGCACGAGAATAATAAAAAATCATGCTTTCAAGGCATATAAGACTACCTCTTACTCTGACAATTGGAACAAGGGGAAAAAATCCATCAAGGAAACTTATTAAAAGAAGCCTAAAATCTAAAGGTAGTTTTTGGGAAGAAGCGCAAATAAAAGCTACAAACATCAAAGGATAAGGGGGAAGACCAAGTCTTTTTATTTGTTCATTGTTCATTTAGCACAAATAACGATAATTTAGCCTTTTCAAATATTAGAGTAAAGAAGGAAAGATACAAGTGGTGTTGAAATACCCTTGTGTTAACAAAATCTAAGTCCTCTCTTATATCTTTCATGACATATTTTTAAATAAAGAAATATATTTAGAGAATGATCATTCTCTTTCCCTTGCTCATTGAATTATTTGAAGAAAAATTTAGCATCTTCAATGTGTATTTAATATGAAGTTAGGAAAATTTTAATATTCTTCTTGTAATCAAGTGGGAAATTAAGGTCAATTTTAAGCAAATCTAAGCCACTTAAAATTTAGAGCCTATTTCAAAACTATTTTGAAATTTTTTTTTATTCTTAAAAATAGAAAATTATTTTTCAAGTTCAAAAACACATTCGATGATTTTTTTTTTTTTTTTTGATAAAAAACGGTTTTATGATAAATTATTCTGAAAATAAATTATTTTCTAAAAACATATTTCCTAAATTTTTATTCATATTCTCTTATATAAGAAAGGTTACATATTACAATTCTTTAGAAACATGGAACAAGAAAACAATAGATATTTTCAAGAAGTTAGAAATAATTTTAGCATATCTATATTTATAAATTTAATAAAATTATATTTTTTAGGAACAACTCAAGAAGATATAAAAGAACCCACAATGTATCTCCATAAGTTAGAACAATTGAAGTTATGTAACCTTTCTTATATAAGAGAATATGAACAAAAATTTAGGAAATATGCAATCCTTGCTAGAGTAGATAGAACCCCTGAATATTTAAATAAATATATTTTAAAAATACAAGGACTGGTAGGACTTAGATTATGGAATGAATTTTTAACCTCTGAATATAAAAACTCTCCTTATATAGGTGCTAGAATAGAATTTGTAAAAAAATGGTTAGAAAGAGAATGTGTAAGTATAGGAGAAAAGAAGCCAAATAAAGAAACAAGATATAAATCAACAACTTTGTAGAAAATTACATATAGAAGAAAACCTAGATATAGGATGTAGAGAATATAAGTTTAGAAAACCTAAGAGCTATAATAAATTTTTAAAAAGAAAGTCAAGAACCTTTTATAAAAAACAACCATATCAAACAAGATATAAAAAACCTAGAAAGTTTTGGATAAAAAGAAAAAGAACCACAGAAAGAAAAAAGCAGTGTAAATGCTATTTGTGTGGTCAGGAAGGCCATATAAGACCTAAATGTCCATATCTTAAAAAAAACATTAAATGAATGAAGTAGAAAACCCAAGTAAAAATAAATCTAATAAATGGGTATAAGGTAGATAGTGAAGAAGAAGAACTCATTAGTGAATTAGATTTTGAAAGCGAAAATTCGAGTGTATATAGTATAGATGATAGTGAAATTGAAACAGAAGAAATTTGTATGATCATTGAAAAAGAGGAAAATCAACCAAGAACAACCCTTTAAATTTAGAAAACCTTGTACAACCTTTAGAAAGTAAAATAAAACCTTATAATACATGGAAAGATTTACAAATAATAATTAAAGGAAAAATCTTAGAAGAAGAAGGCAATCCAAACTCTAAAGAAATAAAAGAACCAATAAGTCCTGTAAAAGAAATAAAAGAACCAATAAATCCTGAAAAAATAATTGTGCAAACAATAGAACAAGTAAATATGGCAAATAAAGTTAAATCTATCATTTTCCCAACAATAATTAAGTTAAAAACCATAGAATTAAAGGTAGACGCAATGTTAGATACTGGAGCAAGTAAAAACCTTTTATTTGAAACCTTAGTAGCTCAGGAAGACCAACAAACATTAGTTCAACCAGTAGAGTTAGTTCAATATAATCAACAAAAACTAATACTAACCAATCATAATTAATAATATAACTTTAGTGTTACCTCAAACTTATCTTATACCTACTATAAGTTTATATCCTTTTATTTTAGGTTTAAATTTTGTACATTCTTTACAAAAAGGGATAACAATACAAAATAACCAAGTCAATTTTCATCCTAAAACCACAACAATTGTTTATACAAACATGGAAAATGTATTAAATAAAAATCATAATGTAACCTCTCATGAAATTAATAAAGTAGAAGCACAAAAGGATAGTATAATTAATTATTACTCAGAACAATTAAGAAATGCAGATAGATTAAAAAAACCTTATATTAGAAGCAGAAAATATAAGAATTATAGGAGAAAATCCCCAAAAACATTGGAATAAAAATAAAACAACCTGTAAAATACCAATTAAAAACTCATATTTAACAATAAAAACAGCAGATATAGCATGTAATCTTATAAATACAAAGGAATTTAAAATTCAAATAGAAGAACTATTGCCAAGTAACCTCATAAAACCAAGTTTCAGTCCCCATAGATCCTTAGCCTTTTTAGTTAGGAACCATAATGAAGAAAAACGAGGAAATGCTAGAATGGTTATTAATTATAAAAGATTGAATGACAATACATATGATGATGCCTACAAAATTCCAAATAAAGATTCTTTAATTAATTCTATTCAAGGATGTAAATACTTTTCTTAGCTAGATTGTAAAAGTGGATTTTGACAAATTAGATTAGAAGAAGATAGTAAACCATGGACAACATTTTTGGTAAATACTCTTTTATTCTTGTATATATTGATGATATTCTTGTTTTTTCTTATACTCTTCAAGAACATATAAAGCATTTGGAACTCATTTTTGAAAAGCTAATTAGTCATGGATTAATAGTAAGTAAAAAGAAACTAAAATTATTTAAAACCCAAATAGAATTTTTAGGATTAGAATTAGAGGATGGACAAATAAAACTGCAAGATCATATAATACAAAAAATAAATAATTTTCTAAATAAACTTGAAGATTTAAAAACTCTTCAAAGTTTTTTTGGATTATTAAATTATGCTAGACCATATATTAAAAACCTTAGTAGATTAGTTGGACCCCTTTATAGTAAAACAAAAAACACAGGGCAAAAATATTTTAACCAAGAAGACATTAAACTTGTACAAAAAATAAAAGAACTTGTGAAGCATCTTCCAACCTTACTACATTTACCCTTAGAAAGTGAAAATAAAATAGTTCAAACTGATGCTAGCCAAACAGGATATGGAGGTATACTTTTAGCAGTCACTAATATAGGAGAAGAAAAACTTTGTAAATATTGTAGTGGAACTTTTAATGATTGTCAAAAGAATCTTAGTTCTACAGACTTAGAAATAGAGGCAATAATATTAGTGTTAGAAAATTTCCAATCATTTTTAAACCAAGAAGAATTTACTTTAAGAACTGACTGTGAGAATATTAAAAAAATTCTTTGAAAATAAAAATTCTTCTAAATTGTCCACCAAAAGATTGATAAAGTTTCAAAACTCTTTAATTGGTTTCAAACCTAAATTTGAACATATTAAAGGAAAAGATAATATATTAGTAGATTGGTTAAGTAGACAAATAATTAATAATGTTAATAATACTAATAATTGATTTTATGTTATAGGAACATGGCTCGAAGAAAACCCACTAAAGTTATAACCTTTCAATATGGAACCCTATGTCTGAACGAAGATTTGAATCCAAATTTGAGGTTTAATTCTTTATTTTCTCAAAACCTTTTTGAAGAACATAAGGTTATATTGTAGATAACTTTTGGTCTCTAAAACCACAGAGTTTTCCAAACCAAAATTTAGAATATGCTTATAGAAAAACCCTGTCAGCTTTAGCCTAACATTTACAAAACCTTCAAAACCAACTGATTGCTTTAGAAACCCAAAAATTTCAAAACCTCAAAATCTAAGAAAATTAGGAAAAACTTATAAACGATTTAAAAACTTGTACAGTGTCAACTAGTTAAACTAGTTGTTCGAATAGTCAACCCGAAATGCTTAGTTTAATTAAGAAATCAACTCTTCTATTTGAACAATATGAAAAATCTGTTGTTAAAAACCTAATTGGAGTTGATAACTACTCTTTAGTCGAAACCTTCTTTCTAGAAACCCAATATAAAAAAGTGTTTCAAAATCAAGAACTTTTGTATAAACATTTTAAAACCAAAAATGTTGGGATAAAAACAGGGTATATGGCATATAATGACCCTGGATTTTTCTTTGTGATATATTTAGCCTATGTGAATATGTCTATTGTAAATAAAGAAATCTTTGATTTAGTACCCTAGTTCATGGATCAGGGAATTTTAAAAAATGTTTTTATGAACAATATATCTCAAATCCCTGAAAATTTTCCCAGAAAAATTGAAAGATATTTTAACCTATCTTTTGAAAACCGAAAAATAGATAGACATTTATTTTGAAACCATTCCACCTTTATTTCAAACCGATGGATCAGTAGTACCAACCTATCACCATGTACATATAAAACACAATAAAGAACCACTCATCCCTCAACAAGAACCAAAATGGGAAATGACCCATTCAAATGAATTTCCAGAATTTTTTACTTGCTTTAGAGCTTTTTATATTAATGATCTTAGATCAACTTGAAACAAATTATTTCATCTTATTGATGAAACAAAAACCATGTCCATATGGAGAAACAAACCTTTAAAACACATCATTGTTCCAAAAACCTTTTATAACTTCTGAAGAACAGGATTTTATAGCCGAACTTAGTGTAGAAATACCAGAACCATCTTCTTACCTCAGCGATAATGCATTATTTTGGGAAAACATGAATGATGAAAGTTACTTTTAAATTACGAGTCATATTTTATTTTATATCTTGTATTTAATATTTTAATAATCCATTTATATTTTTATGTTATATACTTAAAAACTTATAGTTTATATCATACAAGATATTTTTTTACTGAAATAATTTTTGACTAAAAAATATTGTTGTCAAATGTTTTTATTAGTTAATTATTTATTATATTTTAATTATTTAAATTTTTTAGTATTTTAAATGTCATAGGTCCACTTTATCTAGAATTTTATTTTTGTTACAATTTTATAGAGGTTTTAGGAAGAAAAAAAATTGAGTAAGAGATATTTCATTTGAAAACATGTGAGCTGATCAAGTAGGACCGTTGCATTGAAAAATTCAATGGATCAATCCATATTTCATAGTTTTATTTCATATTGAACCTTCATTCAAAGTGATTATGTAGAGTAATAACTCTAACATGATTGAGATAATATTAATGGTTTGTAGTACTTGATAAATGGAGAAGGACATGCCCCTTTAAAAAAGTAATATCCATATAAATAATTTGGAAACAAGAGTGAGGGTTGTGATTACTCTATGAGAAAGAAGAAACAACATATGGGTTGGTGACAACTTAGTATTTCATTTAAATACATTTTCTGCTAGCAAAAAAACAATCAATTATTTATATTCTCTTTCTAGACATTTATCTTTGATTGTTGCCACACAATTGTACTTTGATAGATCGATTAGTCCTTTATGATGATTGGTAGATAATTGGACACTTCGTCTCTATTTTTGTGAATACCAAAACAAAGTTCTAAGAGCTAGATTGAAATATCAGTTTTAATAAGAATATTATATCTAAAGTAAATAAGATTTATTTATTTTTTTTATAGAGAAATACATTGGATCTAAATGTTTGATATTAGAAAAATATAAATTTTTCTCATATTAGTGCTTTTTATAATCTTTTTACAGCTTATATTTTCATACATATTTTACCTGTTTTTATTTATTTACTAAATGATTTTGTAAATTAAAGTTGTTTATTTATCACGTGCAAAACTTGTGGATATGATGCAATTTTTTTTTTCTTTTTCTTCTTGCATGTTGATTGATAATTAAAATATCATAAACTTTATTATTTCTTTTTTTATATATATTTTGAGACTATTTTATTTTTAATATAATTCATCTCCAAAATTATAATATAATCATACAAATTTTTACTTTTTTCTATTTTATATAATATGAAAATTTGGAAAAACTAATACATGTGAAGAAAACCTAATTTATCCCTTAAAAACTTCGTCAATTTAACATAAATATAGTGAATGTCCATTGTATGTGCGACCCAATTTTTAAAACTTGCAACTCTTTAAAAGTTTTTTAACTTTTATTTTATTTTACTTTTAAAGTACTAGTCATATTTTATTTTATATCTTGTATTTGATATTTTAATAATACATTAATATTTTTATGTTATACTTAAAAACTTATAGTTTATATTATACAAAATATTTTATACTGAAATAGTTTTTGACTAAAAAATATTGTTGTAAAATATTTTTATTAGTTAATTGTTTATTATATTTTAATTATTTATTTATTTATTTTAGCATTTTAAATTTCATGAGTCCAATTTATTTAAAATTTTATTTTTGTTACAATTTTATTGAGGTTTTAGGGAAAAATTTGAGAGTAAGAGATATTTCATTTGAAAACATGTGAGTTGATTAAGTAGGACCATTGCATTGAAAAATTCAATGGATCAATCCATATTTTGTAGTTTTATTTTGTATTGAGCCCTCATTTAAAGTGATCATGTAGAGTAATAACTCTAGCATGATTGATATAATATTAGTAGTTCGCAGTATTTGATAAATAGAGGAAGACATGCCCATTTAAAAAAAATACTATCCTGGAACCAAGAGTGAGGGTTGGCTTTGTATTTCATTTACATACACTTTCTACTAGTAAAAAAAAAAAATCAATTATTTATATTCTCCTTCTAGACATTTATCTTTGATTGTTGCTATGCAATCATACTTTGATTAATTGATTAGTCTTCCATAATGGTTGGTAGAGAATATGACACTTTCAATTTATTTTAGGGAATACCAAAACAAAGGTCTATGAGCTAGATTGAAATATCAGTTTTAATAAGAATATTATATCTAAAGTAAATAAGATTTATTTATTTTTTTAAAGAGAAATATAGAGGATCTAAATGTTTAATATTTGAAAAATAAAAATTTTCTCATATTTAGTATTTTTTATAATCTTTTTATGGTTTATATTTTCATACATATTTGACTTGTTCTTATCTATTTACTAAATGATATTGTAAATTGAAATTATTTTTATCACGTGCAAAACTTGTGCATATGATACAAATTTCTATTTTTTTTCTTGTATGTTAGATTGATAATTAAAATATCATAAATTTTATTATGTTTTTGTTTTATATATATTGAGATTATTTAATTTTTAATATAATTCATCTCAAAAATGATAATACAATCATCAAAATTTTTACCTTTTTTCTACTTTATATGATATTAAAATTGGGAAAAACTAATACATGTGAAGAAAACTTAGTTTATCCCTTAAAAATTCCTCAACTTAACATAAATATAATGAATGTTGATTGTTTGTACGACCCAATTTTTAAAACTTGTAATTATTTATAAGTTTTTTATGTAATCATACTTAAATATATCATTTAGTCATTTATGTAGATAATAGAACAACTTCTATCTAATTTGGTGAATACAAAAAACACAAGTCTAGAAGCTACACTAGAATATTATATCTTAAAACACAAGAAAAAGAGCAATTGTTGACATATATTTTATTGATATAAGACTATATATGTCATTGCTACTTATTTCAATGGGCAACAATGACATATTGAACATATATGAAAGCAACAATGATATGTGTAAAATTTATATAAAGGTTATCATGACTTATAAAGTGTAACCTTGACAAAAAACTTATAAGTCAAGGTATAGTTGATCGAAAAGCATCTTATTTAGTATATCTACTTTGACATGCTTTATAAGTCAATGCAGCAAAGTGTATAGAGTACAATCCAAGAAGAAATAATTAGTTTCTACCCTTATGTTTTGCTTCTTCTGATGCATGCCACAAATTACCCAAGCTTAAGTAGGCATTATAAGGTAATTTTGATTGTTTAATGATTATAATGTTACATAAATTATGGCATGCTTTAAATTAAGATGTGAGCCTGGTCCATTATAATGTAATTTTGATAGTTTACAAATTTTGTATATTTGAATGCATTAAAGAATTCTATTTGTTGAATAAAATGCTCAATTTATTTGACTAGAAGAATAGTTGTCTAATTTGTAATTAAGAGTAAATTACCTTCAATAGTTAATATGAACAAAACTATAACTATATGTTTGGTTCCTAGAAAGTACTAAGGAAAGAAAAAAAAAGTTAAGGAAAATGATTTTCTTATGTTTGGTTGTTCTAGGGAAAATAATTAAGAAAATAATATATGATTAAGATTAATTAAAATTTTATATATTTCAAATTATTTACTCTTTATATTGAATAGTGAAAATAAGTAAAATGAGTTTGAAGCAACATGTAAAAATAATTTATTGATTTTAAATCTATTTTTATTTTCCGTTGTTTTTTCTTTCCTTCCACTTTTTCTTTTTATTTTATTTCCCTTGCATTTTCTAGGAACAAACATAGCCTAAATGAATCCATTTATCAGTTAATTAATTGCCAAAAGTTTCATCCACTTACCTAGCAAAAACTAATACGTTTTAGATTTAGTACTACCTAATATGCTCCATTTTCAGTTTACAATTTCTTTTTAAAATCATTTTATTTCTTTAAAAAAAAAAGAAAAGAAAAAAAAAAGTGGTGATTCCAAATTAATTAAATAAATAAAAATTAAATTTTCAAATAAATAGAAATCAATTTTTAAACATTATTTTAAGTCAAAATTAAATCAACTAAAATCAAAGTAGGTTCAAAGTCATATTGTGTGACCAAATCCATATATTTCAAAATTTGGATTGAAATAACAACTTTTAGAAATTATTAATTTTTGCCAAAAAAAAAATCAAAATTTTAAATGATGATTTTTTTTTTTAATTGATTTTGATATTCAAAATTTGGAATGAAATAAAAATTTCCAGAAACTACAATTTTATTTTATATTTTTAAAATTTTCTATTTTGATTGTAAAATATTCATTTTCAATTTTTATGTCCCAGTTATTCATTCTTTTTGCACTAACAGTTATTTTTATTAGAATAGGTTTGATTTAATTATAATCTCTATCCATTTTTCACAATCCGATCCCCTTTCCCTCCCTTTTTGAAAAAACCGCCATTTTTGTCCCCAACCCTCTTTTTATATCATCCCGATAACTAAACCTCTTTCAAACATAGTAGTGGGAGAAAGATAAGAGGAAAAGAGAGATAAAAAGTCTTCAGTTCACAAAGGAAATTTTTTATGTTGCATGAGATTTTACCAACATAAAAAACTTCACACTTTAAATATGCTCTCTAATCTCATACCCCAATTTGTAACTCTAGTTCTCTGTCATGTTTCCAGTAGCATTTCTAATCGAATGTTTTTTTTTTTTTTTTTTTGTACCTATTTGTATCTATGAAGTTATGGTAGATCTGGATATGGGTTTTTTTTTTTTCATTTTACTTAATATGTTTTTTATTGTTTATTTTTGAAGACCTTGAGAATTTAGGGATTTGAATTTCAAATTGGTATTTCTATGTAGTTTAGTTTCTTTATTTAGCAGTTGATTTACTATAGGCATTCATGTTAAATAAAAGTTAGATTTTTCTATTCCAAATTTGTGCATTTAGATGCGATTTTAGGGTTCTTTTCTATAGCCTTTATTGTGATTAGAGGTGGAAGGAAGAACTAGTTTTAATTGGTTGTTGTTAAGGCAATTATAAATCTCAACTTTATTATCACATTTGGTGGAATCATGAGTTCATAACTCACAAAATTTCCTACCACATTTATTTTCCTTTTTCATGATTGGGTTTATTTGTACTCACTATTGACCTTTTGAGTTCTTCTTCTATCCAAATGGAATATAAATATGTTTTGAGGAAGATTATTGTTTAAGAATGCTTAGGAAGTGGAGAACTAGTTGAGAGATGCTAAACAGGTAAGTTTTGTGTTTTTTTTTTTCTCAAATGACTATAATACATTCTTGTTTATTTATTTATTATTATGTGCCAAAAATCGTTTTTGATTATTATGTCCCAAATGTCTTTTTTAATGGAATTATCTCCCAGTTTAGTTATCAAACGTGATTTGAGAAATACAAACACATATATACACATGAATTTTAAGGTTTATGATCCAAAAAATTCTTATTGTTTTGTTGGGTTTAAAATATTAAGAAAAGTTAATTTCTAATCCATTTTTTTTAATAATTCATTATTAACACGATGTCATTAGAACAAGGCTTCCTTTTCCTTTCTATCAAATTAGCAATCCTCTTTTCTTTACAGCCTTATCCTTTAGTAGGACTTCTATACATATCTCCATTTGTAGTCTACTCCAGTCATGCAAACTTGCTTGTTGTCCTAGAGAAGGTAGTTCAGTTTTGTATGCTTCATGGAGTCATTTGGCTAACTAAAGATTAAGAGAAGTTAAACATCTTTTGAAAGTAGAAAAAATATGTGATTGTAAATCATGTTACTCTTATATTGAGTTTTAAAGGACTTCTAGTGTTTTTATCTTTGAATAGTTGGAAAGAAACCCGAGGAAAGTAAAAGTAAAGAGTTTTGGAGTCAAGTGATTGTGGAAGAGGTAATTGATTCGATCGTTTAGTTTTATCTAAAAAGAGGGAAAATAAAAGCTCTCAACTTTCCTTTTAATTTACTCTAATTTCTTGGTAGCCAAATAGAGCATTTTTTTTCCTTTTGGATTTTTTTTCATGTTAGGTGTTAACAGTTGAGATTTTTAATTTGTTCTTGGCTCCCTGATAGTGAGATTTTAAATTTATCATTTTGTCTTTCAATTGAGATGGTTCGCATCTTTGGAGTCCTCACAACGCAGGACATGGGATGACTTAGCTTAAGAGTTTTTACTGCAGTTTTCATTTAATATTGTCGTAGATGTGTCGAGGAGAGAGCTTGAGGCTTTGAGATAGAAATCAGATGAGATCATTTCTTTTTTCATCTCCCACTAGTGGAGGAAGATAGCAGAGATTGTTGATCGACCATCAGAGAGAGATCAGATACAGATGGTTTTGAGGAGTCTATAGCTTAGGATTGCTAGACATGTGGTTGAAGTACCTTTTAAACACTTTGGTTTTTTGGTTTTAGCTTTGTATGATGTTAAGGATAGTATATTGAGAGAATTATGGATAGATTCTTCCCCTACTGATGCTAAGGGGAAGAAACCATTTAGAGAACAGAGATCAGCTGATGTAGGCACTATCACTTCTACTAGTCAAAGACCTTCTAGGTGACATCAACTAGTTCCACAGCCTACTGAGACTCACCCTTCTTATCATCCTTAATAGTATAGGTCATGAGCGTCTCCTCAGCCGTATGATCAGGCTTACTTGCATCCCACACTAGCACTGCCTTATTATGCTGCACAAGGCATAGTGAGACCTGACGCTTCATATCCTACCTCAATACAACCATGCTACGCAACACAAATTGCAACGAGACCTCCAGCTTCCTATCCTAGACCTAGAGTTCCGCAGAATTCTGCTCATTTTGCTTTGAGGACGCAGAGACAGTTCTCACAGCTAGGTATGCCATTGAGCCAGGCTCTTTGAAAGCTCACATAGGCTATATTATTGACAGCTCTTGCTCTTAGGTTGTTGCCTTAACCTATCCATCCACAGTTCAGGATGGATTTACATTGTGCATATCATTAGGGGCTAGGGCACAAGATTGATCATTGTACCGCTTTGAGACATGCCATATAGGACTTGATTGATCAGGATTTGGTTTACTTGTGTCAATCAAGTGTAACCACTAACCCATTATTAGCCCATACTACACACATAGTTCCCCCTCCAGTTGATGGCATACATTTCATTAACTTTATTGAGCTTGATGAACATGTCCACATGTTGAGTTGAGACAAGTCAAAGAGGGAGCCCATAGTAGTGGATGGGATTTATGAGGTAAGTGGAGTGACCTTGGGCCCATAGATGTGACTAGTACAGTCGACAACAGTTGAGCCATTGACTTCCCATGTTACAACGTTCAGACTCCGTTTGTTTTGATTCCAGATGTTGATGAGGTCCACACTTCAAATGTTGATGATGTTCATACTCCAGATATACAATATGTTATTCGCGGAGGTAGGGTAGTATGACAACAACCCCCCATAAGCGCTAGACTCTTGGAGAGTGCAGTCTCTCATAAGAAGGTTAGAATAGAGGATGATGAGATTCTGAGATAGTTGCAGAGCACCCAGGCTCATATATTTATTTGGAGCTTACTAGCATCTTCTATCACTCATAGGAATGCATTGATTCGAGCCTTGAGTCAAATCAGGGTCGAGACTACCACTAGTCTCGAGGGATTGATTCACATGATGACGGTTGGCAGAACCACTTGCATTGTGTTTTTTTATGATGATTTGCCACTCGAGGGTCCAAACCATACATATCATTTGTACATCTTAGTTAGTTGTTCAGGCCACTGAGTCCCATCTGTTCTTTTAGAGAATAACTCGATCGGCCTTGAATGTCTACTCATTAGTTACTGTCAATGCTCTCAGTTATG
The DNA here is from genome assembly GCF_004353265.1 of Vitis riparia. Lineage (NCBI taxonomy): Eukaryota > Viridiplantae > Streptophyta > Magnoliopsida > Vitales > Vitaceae > Vitis > Vitis riparia. The sequence goes on along the minus strand of NC_048440.1, from coordinate 7,638,788 downwards.
TGCCCTCAGAATTTGGTCCCTCTACTTAGACAATTAGAGCATATGATAGCATTAAAAGGGAGGTCATGGGCACTTTAGAGATTGAGTTATTGATAGGTCCGACCACATTTCCTACTTTGTTCTAGGTTTTAAGGATTCCTACATCATTTAACCTGCTATTGGGCCGACCTTGGATTCATAGGGCTAGGGTCATTCCTTCTTCTCTTCATCAGAAGGTGAAGTTCATTCATGATAGACAAGTCTTCATTATGCATTCTATTGGAGATATGTTTGCTTCTTTTGAGCTAGTGCTTTAGATCAGTCATAGTGAGGATGACCTATTTTTTACTAGGTTCACGTTTGATGAGGTGTAGACTCTAGAGATAGAGGATTTTTGCAAGGACTTTGTGGCTATATCATTTGATCAGCACATCAGTACAATGATACTTGACATGATGAGGATCATGTCTTTTCTGTCTGGCATGGGATTAGGGCGACGTTAGTACGGTCCCAGTGAGTTTATAGTCATCCCTGCTCATGATGTACCATTTGGACTTGGGTTCATTCCTATTGAGGCTGATTACCGATATATGGCGCGACTACACAATGAGAAGGTGAGGACCTGATTGACTCTCACACCATTTGACTATCTTGTTCACCCATATAGCATGAGCTTGGCGGACTACTTTGTGAGGGCACCGAAGCTATAGACGCATTCAGATGGGATCATTGATGGATTCAATACTATTCAGGAGGTTGAGAATCACCGTCTCATCCATCAAGCAGTTGAGTGATGGAGCTCCTAGCACTTCCGCATTTGCATTGGTTGTCCCATCATTTCCAGATCGTATGAGCCTTATGACACTCTATTTTCAAGATGAGGTTGATGAGCATAGGATATTTGTTGAGATTGGGGACATGGTAGATGGAACTGTTCCACACGAGGAGTACATTGATGAGATGCTCGCGATGAGTATGAGTCAGATTGATAGGATAGTTCAACCTAAGCTTGCTTCGCCATTTGATCTATTTAAGGTGTTCGCCATCGAGGTTGCTGAGGAGATCCAAACTGATTTTGCTCTAAAGTTTTCAGAGGATGCTATAGTTGATGATGATTTGTTTGAGGGCCCTATTGGCTTAGTTAATGGAGTGTCCGACTTTGTGAACCTATCTTTTTCATTTGATGTTTTATTGGGATTTGACGTCCATTCTAACGATGTTCATGATTCTTCATTTATGGATTTGAGCATTTTTCAAGTATCTACTTGTCTCTTGTGATATCAGTTTATCTGCACCCTCTTCACCCACATCACAAATATTTGATATAGATAATGAGATTGTACATCATGATTCAGATGATGACTCATTTTCTGTTTCTGATTCGGGCCCCATTGATCAAAGAGTTTCACCTGCTACAGGAGATATAGAGGTTGTTGATTTTTGTACAACAGATCAATCTAGGGAACTGAAGATTATATTGGATTTATCTATAGATGAGAGAGATAGCTTCGTCCAATTACTCAGATCATATTTAGACGTTTTCGCATGGTCTTATGAGGACATGCTAGGCCTTGATCCATCTATAGTCCAACATCACTTACTATTTCTACCGTATGTCAGACCAGTTAAGTAGAAGTTGAGATGATTGCACCCTTACTAGAGTTTATAGGTAAAGGAAGAGATTCAGAAGCAGCTCAGTGTGGGATTTTTATCAATAGTCGAGTATCCCGAGTGGCTGGCCAATGTCATCCCTGTTCCCAAAAAGGACCGCAAGGTGAGAGTTTGTGTCGATTTTCGAGATCTCAATAAGGCCAATCCTAAGGATGATTTTCCTCCTCCACACATTGGCATGCTAGTTGATAGTACGATAGGTCATTCGATGTTGTCCTTTATGGATGGGTTTTTTAGGCACAATCCTATTTTGATGGCTCCAAAGGGCATGGAGAAGACGTCCTTCATTACTGAGTGGGGTACTTATTGCTATAGAGTCATGCCATTCATGTTGAAGAATGCAGGAGCTACCTATCAGAGAGCAGCGACTACCCTCTTCCATGACATGATGCATCGGGATGTCGAGGTTTATGTAGACAACATGATAGTGAAATTCCGAGATAGAGCATATCACTTAGCAGCTTTGGAGAGATTCTTTGAGAGGATCAGACAGTTTCGATTGAGACTAAATCCCAAGAAAAGCACTTTTGGATTGACTTTTGGGAAGCTATTGGGATACATGGCCAATAAGAGAGGTATAGAGGCGAATCCAAATAAGATCAGAGCCATCCTTGACATGCGTGCACCGAGGACTGAGAGAGAGATTAGAAACTTCTTGGGTAGACTTCAATACATTAGCAGATTCATTGCTAGATTGACAGACATCTGTGAGCCCATTTTCCAACTCTTAAGGAAGAGTCAACCTACTGTTTGGGATGATTACTGCCAGCATGCATTTGAGAGATTAGAGAGTATTTGTTGTCACCCTCAGTTTTGGTGCCTCCTACACCAGGTCGTCCTTTACTCCTATACTTGTTAGTTTCAGACATAGCCTTGGGATGCATGTTAGCTCAGCTCAATGATTCAGGAAATGAGTGAGCTATTTATTATTTGAGTAAAAAGATATTAGATTATGAGATGGGATATGTCATGATTGAGCGCTTTTGCTTGGCATTGGTTTGGGCTACTCGGAGACTAATACATTACTTGACAGAGTATTCGGTGCACTTGATATCCCATCTAGATCCCTTGAGATATTTGCTTGATAGACCTGCTTTGATCAGTTGACTTATGAGATGGTTGGTACTCCTGATTGAGTTCGATACTCATTATGTTACTTAGAAGTCTATTAGATGGAGCATTGTTGCGGATCACTTAGCCTCATTACCAGTTTCTGATGGTAGGGTTATTGATGATGATTTCCCAGATGAGGATATTATTGCTATGACTAGTCTGTTAGGTTGGTGTATGTCCTTTGATGGTGCGGCCAACCATTTTGGATATGGGATAGATGTTTTGTTGATATCCCCTCATGGCGACTACATTCTTAGATCTGTTCGTTTGGCATTCTCTAATCAACACCCTGCCACGAACAATATTGTTGAGTATGAGGCTTGTATCTTGGGACTAAAGACAACTCTTGAGCTCAGGATTAGACAGATGGAGGTGTTTTGTCACTCCAATCTGGTATTGAGACATATTCAGGCCGAGTGGAAGACTAAAGATGTGAAGCTTAGGCCTTACCATGCATACTTGGAGCTACTGGTTGGGAGATTTGATGATTTAAGGTATACACATCTACCTAGAGCGCAAAACTAGTTTGTTGATGCCTTAGCTACTCTAGATTCCATGATCGATATTTCTACTGATACCATTGTTCGCCTTTTACTGATTGAGACGAGATTTGTTTCTGCCTATTGTTGTTTGATTGAAGAGGCAAAGTTAGATGATTGTTTTCCTTGGTACCATGACATATACCAGTTTTTGAGACTTGGTGCATATCCTGAGGCCGCCACGACCAAGGATAAGAGCGCATTGAGATAGTTGGGCACCCGATTTGTGATTTGTGGGGAGACGTTGTACAAACGATCAACTGATGGGATGTTACTATTATGTCTAGATTGCACCTCTGTCGATCGAGTGATAAAAGAGGTTCATGTGGGAGTCTGTGGACCACATATGGTAAGATCATGAGGACTGGCTAATTTTGGTTGACCATGGAGACAAATTGTTGCTAGTTTGTTTAGAGATGTCCAGAGTGTTAGATGCATGGGAACCTCATTCACGTACCACCTTCAGAGTTGCACGCATTGACTTCACCATGGTCATTTTCAGTATAGGTTATAGACATCATTGGGAAGATTTCACCGAAGTCTTCTAGTGGTCATGAGTTCCTCTTGGTCACCAGTGATTATTTCACCAAGTGGGTGGAGGCTGCCTCATATGCGAGGTTGTTATTTCATCAAATCAGACATTATCTGTCGCTATGGAGTCCCTCGTGAGTTGATTTTGGAAAGAGGAGTACATTTCAAGGTAGAGGTTGACACACTATTGCAGAGATATGGTATCTAGCATCATAGGTTGTCTGCATATAGGTCGTAGACTAATGGGGCAATAGAAATCGTGAATAAGAATATTAAGAGGATCTTGTAGAGGATGGTTGAGACTTCTCGGGATTGGTAAAAAAAACTCCCTTTTGCATTGTTGTAGACCCTTCATTTTATCATCTTAACAGATGTGATGCCAAGTGTCTTCCCATACTTCTCTTTTGACTCGTAGTCATCTCTTGGCCACCTTTCGAACTTAATTTAGGCTCACTTAGACACACATGGCCCACTTAGGCACACCTAGGTATCTTTTACGCAAACTCACTTAGTCACACTTTAGATCATTCCAATCCACTTAGTTACACTTTAACTTAGTTCACTTGGTTGCATTGTAGGTGTACTTCAAATTAGTTAATTTAGATACATATTCATTTTAACTTGAATTTTGGTAAGGTAATTTTTATTTTGTTTATTTATTTATTTATTTATTTATTATTATTATTATTATTATTATTATAATAACTATTGTTTTGGTAAATTAATTTTTTGAAATGTTTCAATATAATTTTTTTAATGAATAAATTTTTGGTAAGTTATTATTATCCTTATTATTATTATTGTTATTATTATTATTGTTGTTGTTGTTGTTATTATTATTATTATTATTATTATTATTATTATTATTATTGTTATTATTTGTTTATTTACTTTATGTTTTTATTTTTATTTTTTAAAATGTTTATTTTATTTTATTTTATTTACTTAAAAAAAGGCATGGGAGCCGGTGGAATGCATGGGAAAAGGGATTTTTTTTAAAAAAAAAACTAAGGTTGAAAATTGATGCTTGGATAAAAGGGTTAGTTTGGAGTTTCAAAGGGTTTTGCATGGGAAAAGAAAATGAGACGTTTTGGGTGGGGAGTCTAAAGAAAAAAAAAAAAAAAAAAAAAGATAAGAGGAGAGTTATAAGAGAAGTCCAGGGGGCTGGAAGGACGTAGGGATCTTTTCTCTCATTTTGCCAATCTCCCATGAATGAGAAGAATAATATCGACCTTTCATCAGGAGTTCCCTTCAGCGAACTGAGATTTTTTTGACAGAGAACCTACAATCAAACCTAGAGAATAATTTCTGACCTCTCAGCAGTGGACCCTTGCATTCTCTATTGCATTTGCCCTCTCAGCTCTTAGCAACTCACTGACCTTCTCAAGTTTGGTAACTGATTTGTTGTTTTTATAGTGGTTGTTGAATGGTCTGGAATTGAGCTTTGGTTTTGTTGGTTTTCCATTGGTTATGATTGGATTCAATTTTGGCCCTTTTGAGGCTAGTTCTATCTAGGTTTTGTGCATGGGGTTTTTTGAAATTTCTTTTATAGAATAAGGCTCTCATTCTATGATCTCTCATGGGTTTTGCTTAGATAAAAGACTTGTTTCCGACCAAGAATTCATTACTCTAGTTTCCCACGCATATGGGAAAGTCTAGACAGTATGCACAGTTCACTTTGAGGAGAACTCCCTACAGCACGCACGGATTAAGGGTCAGGGCATGGCGGTGATGTCCGTGTGTGTCAGCTGAGTCAGTCGACTCAGCCGGGTTTGTGGGACAGGTTCTAGAGCTCACCAAGTCAGCTCAAGAACCGAACAGTGATCCCCTTCTGTGGGCGGTTCAGCTTTCGTCGAGCCTTAACTCCGCTGGGGCTTTGCTGTTGTCACCGGAACTCGCGCACCTCCTGGTGTCTCCTATCTACTGGGCCAACAACGTGCCGATCACGTGGAAGTTCCTCGAGAAGGTCGTCTCCGGCAAGATCGCTCCGTCTATGCTCATCCTAGCTCTTCTCTCTATCAGGGTCATTCCAAATCGTCGGTTGTATCCAACGGCATATAGGCTTTACATGGAATTTCTTAAGCGGCACACCTTTTTCATCTACATCTGAAATTAATGGACCAAATCATCAAAAGATCATAAAATCCCTAGATGTTGTTCTTCATCTTTCTCAGATATTTGGCCTTCAAGTATGTGAACCTGGGGCTCTTATAGTTGAATTCATTTTTTTCAATAGTGTGGCAGTTGCTTGATGCATCATTAGATGATGAAAGACTGTTGGAACTTACCCTAGAAAAGAAATCTAAATGGCCAACCAGATCCAAAGATATGGATATTGATGGTCAGGATAGTTTTAATGAGGAGAACTGATCGCTAAGAGAGACTGTGCAAAATAAATACTGTAATGGCTATTGAGATAATTGGAGAAAATTTTCCGAATAAAGTAATTTCCAAGATCCTTTACTTGGCACGCCGAAACATGTTCTCACACTGGGGTAGTTTCATCCGGCGATTACGAGTGCTTGCAGCAAACTTAACAACATTGAGGAATTCAAAGCATATATCTCCAAATGCCCTTTTGCAATTGACTTCTGATGCATGTAGAGTCTTGACTCGGGAATGCAAAACAAGCTTGCAAAAATAGTTTCATGCAGTTGTGGCTTCAAGATCTCTAATATCTTCTGCTGGTCAATGTCATGGGGTTAGTTGGGCTACCCTTTGGCTTCTGATTGATATGTTTTTGGAGGACACTATGGATGATTCACAAGTGGTGGCTACAAGTGTTGTTGAAACTCTTACTGGTTCAGTAAAGGCTCTTCAGGCAGTTAATGGGACATGCTGACACAATACATTTCTAGGTCTATGGATTGCAGCTCTACGACTTGTTCAAAGGGAAAGGGATCCCAATGAGAGTCCTGAACCACGGCTTTATACTTGATTATGCATTGGAGCTTTAACTGACGCACCAAGAGATCTCCATCAAGGCTGCATCCGTGGATTTTACACAGCAGGCTGCCACTCAAAAATACTCCTCCAGATGCAGATTTTGCTCCCCTAAGTCCCACACCACCATCATCACATGCGGATTAGTGTCTGCTTTGAAACTTGTAGGCACCCGGAGTTAGGGTCCACTTAGAAGCTGGCAGATTTGACTAATGGCAGAATAATTCATGGGTTTTCCATGAAAATGGGGTGTGATTCAAGTGTTTCTATTTCAAACTCATTAATTGATATGTATGGGAAATGCAAGTGCGTTGAAGATGCAGTGGATATTTTTGAGATGATGAGAGGGAAGGATATATTCTCATTGAACTCGATTGTACCTGTTCATGAAGAGTGTGGTGATCATGATGGAACTCTAAAGCTTCTGGATAGGATGTTGGGTGTAGGGATTCAGCTTGATTAGATCACAGTCACAACTGTCCTTTCAGCTTGCTCTCATTTAGATCCATGGGTACATGATCGTTAGTGGGTTGGGGAGGGATGGTAAATATATTGATGATGTTTTACTGAGGATGCATCTAATGCACAATCACTGCCTTCAGAATCCACTGGTATATGTGATGCCTTTGGGAATCCAGACGTGCTTCCTCAAACTAAAGGTAAATGTCAAACTAACTTTCAAAACTTTTCCTTACTGCCAGTTTTCACTCAACCACTAACCTTTTAACTTTAAAATTCATTTTAGCAACTTTAGAATATTTAAAAAAAAAAAAATTCCAAAACTTGTAAGATATTCCCCACTTCTTGATCTTGAATTTATAATTTCGTTTGAGTTAGAAACCAATTCTGGAATATATGATATAAATCAACCTTTTTGAAGGTTTAGTTTTCACTCTGTTTTTTACACTCAGTCTTGTTTTATAAAATTAAATTACTAAACGATCTCTTTAATTTCTTTGAATATTTTTCTTTTAATCTAGACTTCTTAAATTTAATTTTTGATATATAAAATATTAATAAATAAAAAATATAATTTTTATTCTTGCACGCATTGCATGAGTGCTCTTCTAGAGCTAAGATATGTTTATTTATTTTTAAATATGTTATGAATGTGTTATCTCCTGAGATTATTTTTAATATAAAATAAACACATTAAGATAGTTGTGTGAATTTTCATATGATTTTAGGACATCTATAAGTTAATTGTAAAAATCAATTGTTGGAATACCTTTAAAAGATGCTCTATTTTGGACCTATTATCATCATCATGAAATTTGGTACTAAATGAGGGCTGGTTAATTAATTTGGTCACTTAAATGATAAACTAGAAATATAGGAGATGTTCTCTAAAAATTTTCTTGATAAAACTTAACTCCTAGGTATTTTTTTTTTAGATTTATTTTGTATAGTCTTCTATTCTAATCGTTTGTTGACTTCTTTTTTTTTTTTTTCGTGAAGTAACCCATTTGTGAATAAATTTGTTATTGATTGGAATATAATCGATTAATTTGGCCTATTGGATGTTTATCTAGACATGTTAAAGATGCTACCTAATTTTTTATTTTTTTGAGATAACCTTTCTTGATATTTAGTTGGAATTTATTTTGTGAACCAATATTCTACCCTTTTAATAATATTTCCTTGGCTTTTGGTAATTTAGTCACTTTTGATCATACTTGTGAACTTTCCTTGACTTGAGACATGCTAAGTGTATATATATAGGTTTAGTTATTTTTTATTATTATTCTTTAATCTTATCATTATTATTGGTGAATTAACCCCATTTTTATAGAATCACTGACGCTTGCTACACAGGTACGCTCTCTATCTTCCCATTTTAAAGTTCCATGAATATGTATGCCATTAAGAACTGTATCCTCATTTGATATTGACTTTGGGTGCCTTGATGTTCATTTGATGTCCTTTGATAAAATGCATGTTGAGTAATATAATACTTGAATTAATTTTGGTGTTTTATTATAGCATTTAAGTTATAGATCTAGGTATGCATATTATCTTTTCTTTAGATAGTGGTTTGAATCCTTATTTGGCATGTTAAAATTAGTAGAGTTTTTTAGATCACCTTAAATTATCTAGGTATTCATAATCAACTGATTAATTGTCAGATTTCCCTCAACTAAGCTAGTAGAGACCTTGTTAGGGCTTAAAGGGGTGCTACCTCTTTGGAGGTACCTTCCTGATAGGTAACCTAATCCCCGGACCTAGACCCAGGTTTTTCGCAAACAGCTTTTCCGAAAAAATCAGGAGTCCTTTTAAGGGTTTTTTTTCTTACTTGTTTTCCCCTTTAAAATTAAATAAAAGTAAGTGGTGAATCCAACTTTTTATAAAATAAAAAATCGGTTTTTCACTTTAATCCAAAGCAAGTCTCGCCAATCGAGTGAGAACGCATCGTGAAAAATACGGGGTCCACAATTGTGGGCTTATCGGACTTCTTTTCGCACCTCTATGGGAGCCACACCTTACTCCTTGGTGTATGGTATGGAGACAGTGCTACTAGTTGAGATTGAGATGGGTTCATTGAGGGTGGCATTGGAGCAACATATTTTAGAGGCAAATTAGGCTCAGGCTTGATTAAATCAGCTCAATCTCCTAGATGAGAGGAGATTGAGGGCAGTAGACCATGTTCGTGCCTACCAGAGGAAGATGGCTCGTGCTTTTAAAAAACGGGTCAAGCTTAGACCATTATAGAGAGGAGACTTAGTCTTGAGGGTCATCAAAGGATTACTCAGAGATCCTAGAGGAAAGTTCAAACCCAGTTGGAGTGAACCTTATTTCATCAAGGAGTTGACCCTAGAGGGCGCTACATGGTTGATGGATCTAGATGGAAGCCGGTTCTTAAAGCCGACCAATATGGACTAGCTAAAGAGGTACTATGTTTGAGACCATGGTTGCTGGATAGGTGGCCATCATTTCTGTTAGCCATATACCCTTTCACCCTTTTGATATATAGACCGTTGCTAGCCCATTGAGCCTCGCATGTGCATTATAACCTTTCTTTCTTATTGCCTTGCTCACATTTTTGCACCAGGATAGGGGCCCTTTAGAGTATGCACGCTTTGTTTAGGAGTTTCATGAACCTTGGACCTATGGGTGCATTTTTCTCATTATTTTTTCCTACCATCACATTATTACATTTCATCACATCTCATTGGTTGTGTTCTTCATCTCCTCTTCTTTATTCTATCTGCTACTTGTTTTGCTTCATATTCTTTCCACCCCGAGTGGTGATCCTCCTTAGTTCATTACACGGAGGATAGTCATATCATTTCCACTATCTATCCCACAGACACTGATTCAGAGATCCTTAGTTTGAGAAGGTCACCTCATCAGAGAGAGTTTATGTTACACTAGCACTTGAGGGTATGTTTATCCATTTTTTATCTCATCTTTGGTGTTTCTTTATTTACATTCAAAGTATGCGCATTTGTATATATGAAAATACAATATAATATAATAATAATAATAATAATAATAAGCGCATATATGTAGTATTCTCCATCATTGAGGGTGTGTATGATGTTCAAGGGTCACTTTATTGAGTATGCTTGTTGATGGGAGTTTGTATGTGAGCTTTCCAAGACCTTCCATTCTTTGTATTCACTTTGTCATATATTTTGAGAGTAAGATGAATGACCTTCTCTTAGGAGCTCTGGGTCATTGTCTCTTCCATCATTATGTTCATTGTTGATGTGACTTCATTTCATGTTTGATTGGAGTGGATCATCACTTCTCTTCGTGTTCTTTGTTTCACCATCATCCTCACTTTTGTTTTTTATTCATCATCTTCATTTCACCCCTTATTCTTTTCTTACAGCGACCCATTCCAGGTTCGATACTCTCTTTGCATCATCGTTACACATCTCATTATCAGTTCGATTTTCTTCACTGTCTCGTTATTATTACCATATTCACATCGAGCATCCTTAGTCTATGGATCATGAAATTTTCTATACATGTTGCCTTTTATACATGAGGGTATGGGTTTTGATCATTGGGTAATTGGGTCTAGTTTCTCTTCATTTCTATTACCCTGTCACCCTAGCCTACGTTATGTCTTGTATCTTAAGACCACCCTGAGGTCATGGGATCAAATGTCGTCTTCTATAACCCCTACTTGGATAGGTGTTTGAGATTCAGTTGATATTTAGATATCGTCATGATTCTTCTTCTGGGAGATGCCTCTTTGATGTTTGGATTCAATTCAGCCATGGATTTGGATGACTGAAATCACACATTAGATAGTGGATGATTTGATGTTGTTCGGTTTTTTGATCTACCACACATCAGGTGTCATACTGGGGCATATTCCATTTCAGTTGAGATTTATAGATCTTCATGGAGTTGCATGATCACCCCCACTTATGAGATACACACCGAGACGATGACCTGTTTGTTATCTTATCATGATCCTCTAGTGGAGTCTCTCTTAAGCCATCTAATTAGGTCCGCACTTTTTGGCATTTAGATGTCATCATGCTTCTTTTTCTGGGATACGCCTCTTTTTGGCATTCAGTTATGGACATGGATGGCTAGGATTACACATTTGATGATGGATGATCTGATGTCATCTGATTTTTTGGCCTATCACACATTTGATTTCATACTGGGGCATATTTCCTCTTCGGTTGAGATTTGTATATCTGTTTGCATGATCATCCCCAATTACAAGATACATGCTGATGTGATGATTTGATTTCATTTTGTCCTGATTCTCCGGTGGAGCCTTTCCTGAGCCATTCAGTTAGGCTCATACTTTCTGATATTGTCATGATTCTTTGATGGAGTTATCTCAGGAGAATAGACTCCCATATCATCATTTCAATGGAGTACATGTCAAATCTCTTATACATCCCCTTCGAGTTATTCTCGAGTTATTAGGACAGACCGGATGCACTAGTTGCTATACTGGGGCATATTTTCCTCTTTTTTCCATAGAGATGATTGTTTTCTCATAGAACTATTACAATCTTCATTACTCAACCGAGGGATATTTATTCGCATTACTAGTCATAGTTTCGATGATTTTTTGTTGAGATGAGCCTCCAGAGAAGCACGACCTTTTGGGTTCACTACAAGAAAAAATATCTTCTTTAACGGTTTTTCACTATTAAGTTAAGGCATATCTGTTAAGATAAGCCAATGTTGATATATGTCATTTATGCCAATGTCAAGAAAGCTTTAAAGCTAGCTTAACATATACATATGTCAAAGTTGTCTCTATTTTTACCAATGACATAATCTTGTTTGTATAGCATATGTCAAGATTTCTTCCACATCTGTCAAGGTTAACTTATGCTTTTGTCAAGGTGGTTTCATCTCCTGTTAAGGTTTTCCATATATGTGCACAATGTTTTTTTTTTTTTTTTGTTAAGGTTGAATTGTTGTCAAAATTAATTTATGTCAAGGTTTCTTTGTTCATATATCAATGAAGTTAGTCTATTTTATGTTAAGGTTAAATATGAAATATGTAAACAATTTGACCTGTTGCCAAAATTAATCTTTTACACAAGTTAAACCCAAATTAAATTCATTACTAAACCCAATATTAACTTTTATATCTACAATAAATCTAAAAATCTAAATCCCAACTTTTTTGAAAAACAAAAATACATATCAATTTTAAAATTATAAAGTAATTTCAATTACATGAATACATAAACATATATATATATATATATATATATATATATATATATATATATATATATATATATAAAAGGATATAGATAAAACTCATATATATAAATCTAACAATTGTACATGATTAAAAAAAAAAAAAAAAAAAGCCCACACATGATCTTGTACTCTCAAAATTGCAACTCTTGTATGTCACCTAACCTACTGCAAATAGAAAAAAGTTAAATTAGTTTAAGTTTATGCTTAACAATTTATATAAAATAAATAAATCAATAATAATATTGTTATTCCTTATATATTAACAAATACAAATAAAAAAATGATCAAGTATTTTTTTAATTAAATAAAAAATGAAATATTCTAATAGATAATTTACAATATTAGATTAAAAAACCCAACTAAGGCAATAACAAGTATAATCATAGATATCAAAAGAAAAGTTTCTAGAAACTCCTATTAGCTTTATTTGAAGGCCCAAATAATAATAATAATAATAATAATAGTGCTCATAGAGGACACACATAGGAAAGAGAGAAACCACATCAATCTTAAGAGACAAACCAATAGAATAGGCAAAAAAACTAAGTTATTTTTCAAACAATGGTTGATTCTTAAAATCATACCTAGTAAAAAAAAGCAAAATATTATAGGAAAAAAATATAGGTACTAAGAATTAAATTATGAAATACTCATTTTATGGGTGAAATGAACAAGTTTCAAGTTTCAAGTTTCAAGTTTTAAGAACAATCATTACACCTAAACATGCTCTAACCTATCAAACAAAGATATTAAAATAAGCACGTTGTGCTCATTAAACATAGAGATGTTGCATGCATGCATGGGTATTCTCTTGTAAGGAAGAAAGTTTGGAGATGTACCCACATATAGATTTCCTTCTCCTCTTACTGTACCCACAATACCCAAAGAAGCAAGGGCCCCTGTCTAAGAAAAATGAAATCATTTTTCATCTATTACTTTTATCCAAGCAACAATGCATGGCCCCTAACAAACCATACTTCTTATTTTCCATGATGCACCATAAGAGCCTGTAGAAACAATGGTACACTAATATACACCTAAATCTATCCTTGTGGAACAAGAAATGGACACGTTTGGAGTTATCACTTCTTGCATCATAGGTAAAATCTTAGCTTGTTACAACTTCCATTGATTTTGAGTACAAGGCCTTGAAAGTCTTGACGACGAGAAAAATCGAAGAACAAAAAAAAAAAAAACCATTGTAGAGTAGTAAAAGATTCATGAAATCTACATATTATCTCCCATCTCGATTGAAAGACAAAATGATAAATTTAAAATCTCACTATCAGGGAGCCAAGAACAAATAAAAAATCTCAACTGTTAACACCTAACATTAAAAAAAATCCAAAATGAACAAAAAAAATGCTATGTTTGGCTACCAAGAAATTAGAGTAAATTAAAAGAAAAATTGAAAGCTTTTATTTTTCCTCTTTTTAGATAAAACTAAACAATCGAATCAATTACCTCTTCCACAATCACTTACTTCAAAACTCTTTGTTTTTACTTTCCTCGGGTTTCTTTCCAACTATTCAAAGATAAAAACATTAGAAGTCCTCTAAAACTCAATATAAGAGTAACATGATTTATAATCACATATTTTTTCTACTTTCAAAAGATGTTTAACTTCTCTTAATCTTTAGTTAGCCAAATGACTCCCTGAAGCATACAAAACTGAACTACCTTCTCTAGGACAACAAGCAAGTTTGCATGATTGGAGTGTACTACAAATGGAGATATGTATAGAAGTCCTACTAAAGGATAAGGTTATAAAGAAAAGAGGATTGCTAATTTGATAGAAAGGAAAAGGAAACATTGTTCTAATGACATCGTGTTAATAATGAATTATTAAAAAAAATGGATTAGAAATTAACTTTTCTTAATATTTTAAACCCAACAAAACAATAAGAATTTTTTGGATCATAAACCTTAAAATTCATATGTATATATGTGTTTGTATTTCTCAAATCACGTTTGATAACTAAACTGAGATATAATTCCATTAAAAAAGATATTTCGCACATAATAATCAAAAACGACTTTTGGCACATAATAATAATAATAATAAACAAGAATGTATTATAGTCGTTTGAGAAAAAACACAAAACTTACCTGTTTAGCATCTCTCAACTAGTTCTCCACTTCCTAGGCATTCTTAAACAATAATCTCCCTCAAAACATATTTATATTCCATCTGGATAAAAGAAGAACTCAAAAGGTCAATAGGGAGTACAAATAAACCCAATCATGAAAAAAGAAAATAAATGTGGTAGGAAATTTTGTGAGTTATGAACTCATGATTCCACCAAATGTAATAACCCTAAAATCGCATCTAAATGCACAAATTTGGAATAGAAAAATCTAGCTTTTATTTAACATGGATTCCTATTGTAAATCAACTGCTAAACAAAGAAACTAAACTACATAGAAATACCAATTCGAAATTCAAATCCCTAAATTCTCAAGGTCTTCACGAAATAAACAATAAAAAACATATTAAGTAAGATGAAGAAAAACCCATATCCAGATCTACCATAACTTCATAGATATGAATAGGTACAAAAAAAAAAACCTTGGATCAGAAATGCTACTGGAAACATGACAGAGAACTAGAGTTACAAATTGGGGTATGAGATAAGAGAGCATCTTTAAAGTGTGGAGTTTTTTATGTTGATAAAATCTCATGCGACATAAAAAAATTCCTTTGTGAAATGAAGACCTTTTATCTCTCTCTTCCTCTTATCCTTCTCCCACTACTATGTTTGAAAAAGGTTTAGTTATCGGGATGATATGAAAAGAGGGTTGGGGGTAAAAATGGCAATTTTTTCAAAAAGGGAGGGAAAGGGGATCAGATTGTGAAAATGGATAGAGATTATAATTAAATCAAACCTATTCTAATAAAAATAACTATTAGTGCAAAAAGAATGAATAACTGGGACATAAAAATTGAAAATGAATATTTTACAATCAAAATAGAAATTTGAAAAAATAAACATAAAATAAAATCATAGTTTCTAGAAATTTTTATTTCATTCCAAATTTTAAATGTCAAAATCAATTTTTTTTTTTTTTTAAATAATCATCATTTAAAATTTTGAATTTTTTTTTGGCAAAAATTAATAATTTCTAAAAGTTGTTATTTCAATCCAAATTTTGAAATATATGGATTTGGTCACACAATATGACTTTGAACCTACTTTGATTTTAGTCAATTTAATTTTGATTTAAAATAATGTTTAAGAATTGATTTCTATTTATTTGAAAATTTAATTTTTATTTATTTAATTAATTTGGAATCCCCGCTTATTTAAAAAAAAAGAAATAAAAAAGAAATAAAATGATTTTTTTAAAAATAAGATTGTAAACTAAGAATGGAGCATATTAGGTAGTACTAAATCTGAAACCTATCAGTTTTTGCTTGGTAAGTGGATGCAACTTTTGGCAATTAATTAACTGATAAATGGATTCATTTAGGTTATGTTTGGTTCCTAGAAAATGCAAAGGAAAGAAACTAAAAAGAAAAAGTGGAAGGAAAGAAAAAAACAACGGAAAATAAAAATAGATTTAAAATCAATAAATTAATTTTACATGTTGCTTCAAACTCATTTCACTATTCAATATAAAGAGTAAATAATTTGAAAATATATAAAATTTTAATTAATCTTAATCATATATTATTTTCCATAGAACAACCAAACATAAGAAAATCATTTTCCTTAATTTTTTTTTTCTTTCCTTAGTACTTTCTAGGAACCAAACATATAGTTATAGTTTTGTTCATATTAACTATTGAAGGTAAATTACTCTTAATTACAAATTAGACAACTATTCTTCTAGTCAAATAAATTGAGCATTTTATTCAACAAATAGAATTCTTTAATGCATTCAAGTATACAAAATCTGTAAACTATCAAAATTACATTATAATGGACCATGCTCACATCTTAATTTAAAGCATGTCATAATTTATGTAACGTTATAATCATTAAACAATCAAAATTACCTTATAATGCCTACTTAAGCTTGGGTAATTTGTGGCATGCATTAGAAAAAGCAAAACATAAGGGTAGAAACTATTTATTTCTTCTTGGATTGTACTCTATACACTTTGGTTCAATGACTTATAAAGCATGTCAAAGTAGCTATACTAAATAAGATGCGCTTTCTATCAACTAGAACTTGACTTATAAGTTTTCTATCAAGGTTACACTTTATAAGTCATGATAACCTTTAAATAAATTTTACATATATCATTGTTGCTTTCATATATGTTCAATATGTCATTGTTGCCCATTTAAATAAGTAGCAATGACATATATAGTCTTATATCAATAAAATATATGTCAACAATTGCTCTTTTTCTTGTAGTGGTTTTGACTGCCCCATTATCCATGACTCTTCAGTAGATTGTTATGTTGAGATCATGGTAGTTACCCTAGTGGACTCTACTGCCCAATCCCAAGAAGCCTCAACCATTCTCCCGCAAGATCCTCTTAATATTCTTATTTGCAGCTTCTACTGCCCCATTAGTCTGCGACCTATATGCAGACGACCTATGATGTTGGATACCATATCTTTGCAATAGTGTGTCAACCTCTACCCCCAAAATGTACTCCTCTATCTTAAATCAACTCATAAGGGACTCCATAGTGAAAAATAATGTGTGATCTAATGAAACTAGCAACCCCAACTGATGTCAATCTTGCATATGAGGCAGCCTCCTCCCACTTGGTGAAATAATCAATGGCGACTAAGATGAACTCATGACAACTGGAAGACTTCGGCGAAATCTCCCCAATGATGTCTATACCCCATACTGAAAATGGCCATGGTGAAGTCAATGCGTGCAACTCTTAAGGTGGTATGTGAATGAGGTCCTCATGCATCTGACACTTTGGACATCTCTGAACAAACTGGAAACAATTTGTCTCCATGGTCAACTAAAAGTAGTCAGCCCTCATGATCTTATGGGCTGACATACGCCCTCCCATATGTGGTCCATAAACTCTCGCATGAACCTCTTTCATCACTCGATCGGTAAAGGTATGATCTAGACACAACAGTAACATCCCATCAGCTAATCGTCTATACAATGTCTCCCCACAAATCACAAATCGAGTGGTTCTTTTGTAGATTCGTACCAGCAGAAACTATGCATGAATGTTCACTCTTCGTACTCACCAGATAACATTCACAATGGCAGCTTCATATCTGTTCAAGATTCAGGGGTTTTGAAAAGTTCGAAATTGCTTCCGCAGTCCACACCCAGAAGAGTTGTTGCAAGAAGCAAGACATGGCTCATCTACCAGCAGGTATGGGTGATTAAAGCAAAGATAGGAGGCAACTTCGAGGGTCTCACACTCATGCAAAGCTGTTAGGCATCAATGATGGCAATGAGAACCCAAATGGAACTTGTTTGCAAGACTTTGGGAAGAATCACTATTATTTGGAGAATGTTTTGAGCATTTTTCTCCCATTATCCATGCTTATAGTAGTCCAGATGATTCCATCAGTGACAAGGAAGCTTCGAGTAAAGTTGAAGGTGGAATTTCATGCACAGTAGAAGCTCAAAGTCACACCGACTAGATTATTTTCAAGTTGTCTGAGAAAGGAACAATCATCTTAAATTGGGAGACCTTAAGGGGAGATTCCTAATGATCAATGGAGTGATTCAAAGCCTTGAACATACATCTATGAGTTGTATATACAGGCTCTTATGATGAGTGTAAGAGAAGAATTGTCTAGTTGGTAAGCCAATGTCGACATAACTAGTTTGAAGGTAACAATTAGCAGAGGCCAGAAGTATGGACTGAGTATTGCTACACATTATGATGAGGGTTCAGATGCCATAATCTCCAAACAGTCTACCATTTAACCTATCACGGGCTCCTCTCCACCTTGGGCCCACCCCTAAGTGTTCCCAGTTTGCATGGTCACCTTTGGCATGCAATCCCAATGGTCACTTGTCCTCTTCTTGTTTTCTTGGTATTTTAATGTTAAAAATAATTTTCCAAACTCCAATTTTCAAATAATTTTCAAATTTCCAATTTTATAATAATTTCAACTTTTCAACTTTTCTTTCTTCTTTAGAATTTTTAGGTCCCAAAAATCCCATTTTCAATAAAATTTGTTGTCATTTTCTCTTCAGCGAGGATTTTTCACACCTTCCTTGATTTTTCAACTGTTTTAAAATAAGCATGAATCAAATTCTACAATTCAAAGTAATGAAATTTATGAAATTAATTCATGCAAAAATAAATTGGGCTTTGGTGGGGGCTTAACATCAGTGATGTTTTCTTAAAAAAATAATAATAATTTGAGTGAAGTGCAATATTTTCCATTGGTGGTTTCTTACTCTACTTAGTGACACGTGTGATATATTTTGTACTCATTATT
This sequence comes from Vitis riparia, assembly GCF_004353265.1. Taxonomy (NCBI): domain Eukaryota; kingdom Viridiplantae; phylum Streptophyta; class Magnoliopsida; order Vitales; family Vitaceae; genus Vitis; species Vitis riparia. The sequence goes on along the minus strand of NC_048440.1, from coordinate 7,619,922 downwards.
GTGCACTAACCCCATTTCATGATAGCACATTATTGCTTGTTGCTAAGGTTTGCCCTCACTCTCTCTTTGACTATTCTCTATGCATGTTTGGCTTCCAGTATATGATCATTTTGGTATCCATTGATCTCCTAGTTAATTGTCATGCTTGCTTCATTTTATTTAGTAGAGACCCATTTTAGGGACTTAAAAGGGTGCTACGGTCTTTACCGTACCTTCCCAATAAGTAACCTAACCCCCGAGTTCATGTTTGGTTTTTCATATACCATATTTTCCAAATAAGGAGTCACACTTAGGGTTTTCTTAATTATTTTGTTTTCCCTTTAAAAATAAAACAAAAATAAGTAGCGACTCCAAGTCATTTTCTAAAAAAATAAATCTTTTCAAATAAAAAACGAGTTCGCCATCTAGTGGGAGCTAGAACCCTTAATGACATGCTTTCTAGAATGTAATTTTAGAGCCATAAATCCTTGAGTCGAAAAAAGAAAATTACGAGAATGATGATACAAGAAAATACCCAAACAAAAATCACTTTACAGAGTACCCTTTGGCTTTGAAAGCTTCTGCTCCCTATAGTAAAGAGATCGCCAAATAGAGAGCGAAAGAGAATGAGAAACTCAAGAAAAAAAAAATCAAAAAATAACAAAAGCTGAAAGAGATAACTATCACAATCAAACCTTAGATTGAAAGAAAAACTGAACTTACCTAGCAGTGGAGAACAACTAAGCACCAAAACCAAAATCCACAAGAAAACACAACTTTAACAGAGAGAAATGAGAGGGATTTTGGTGTTAGAAGGCACCCTTGGTGAAGAGCAATGAAAAATTTTGAAGGTTATGGTAAAGAGTAAGAGATGAGTAAAGAGGCTTTTGAGAGAAATCCAGGTTGGAGGGAGTTAGGGCTGGAAGATGTTTAGGGATTTGATTTCAAAAAGGAATCTCATTTTCCTTTCTATTAAAAACATGAATTTTATTATATTTTTCTTTTCTTTTCTTTTTTTGTTAAAAAAATAAATAAAATAAAAACTGTAGAGGATAAGTTTGATCAATCGCATTTCAATCACACATTACAGCTCTCAGCCAAGCCAACAAAAACACAATTGATTGATAACAGATTGATTGCATTTTGATCACAAAATACATTTCTCTACCGAGATCAGAGTAACACACTCAATCGGAGTCGAATGATCACAATTCAATCACACTGTGTAACACTCCACTTTTCTTGAAAAAACAGTTGATTGAAACAACCAATTATCAAGCTATGCCAAAAATTCATAAAAAAATAAATAAATAAAAAAAGAGCAAAAAAGTTGTACAACCTCCAAAAACATGAAGAAGGATATTGAAAATAAATTCATTAAAGCTCAAAAAGAAAATTATTTAGCATTTGGTTACTAGTAATATTTATTTTTACTAATATTGATAATCTCTCCAATGACTTCTTAAATTTTCCTAATTTTAAATTTCTCGGTTTTCTTTTAAATTATCCGGTTTCAATTCGCCTAGGGCTCCAAAATCTCTCTCCAACTCTTCAACTTTCTCACACTTTTTCCTCATCCAAACAATCTTCATATTAGGGTTTCAATACTAGAAATGGACGTCAATCTGGCCGAAGGCACCATCTCGATGGTCTTCAATAGTAACACGTAGGGTCTGATGGGAAGTCGGTGCTACAAGTGGCGGACATTAGATTGGTGAATACTTAGTAACAGAGTAATGACAGCGAAAGGTTTCAGACACTAGTTTCGGGTGGGTACCATCTCTAGTAGTGGAACGAATTGGTAAAATCGGGAAGGTTGCGGAAGGGGTCGGTTATTTAATTGACTTCGTAGGGCATTTTCCAGTTCATGACTCACCATAGCTTTATTAATTTTTGTTTGTTTATATAACCACATGTGACCATAATCACCTAGAAACCACCAAAGTCACACTGCCACGTCCATCCCCACTATACCTTTTCTTCTTTTCTCCATTTATGTGTGTGTAAGAGTTCCTCTCAATATATATTGACAGTGCTTTAAATGTTTGAATTGTTCACGAGTGCAAGGATTTCATAAAGGGCACAAGAAACCTTCAATGCTATGGGTTATTTCTTTAAAATGCTAAGACTACAGGTGTAAATAGAACTAAGACTACAGGTTGACACATTAGGTGACCGGCCCCTACTAAAAGTTATAATTGTAGTTAAGGTTAGCCGCAATATAGCTTATTATTTGTTCTTTTATTTTTTTGAAATTATCAAATATAAAACTGATGTGTATTTTTTTTAATTCTCAAATAAAAATTTTCAAATATTTTCTTATAATAAAACATTTTCTTTTTATTTGTTCTCCTTTTTTTTTCTTTTTGGAATCATCGAATACAAAACTGATGCTGGTTTTTTTTTTAAATTCTCAAATACAAAATTTTAAAACCCTATGAATTCCTCCAATAATAATAATACTCTTGTAATAAAATATTATTGTTATTGTTTCCAATAGGAATCTTGCATTCAAATAAAACCAAAATAAAATATTTTCAGAGACTAATTATGATACATAGCTATTGTCATGCTTCGAGCTATGGTTTAAACTCTTAAACCACCTACCAATAAAAAAAAAAAAAATAGTCTTCAAACACTTAAACTATTGAGACTGGAGTAAAAAATGAATTTGACTAGAGCTAAGCAGTGGAGCCCTTAAAATTTTAACTAATAACTCATACATGTAACAGCCCTACTTAGATCACCAGTAGCCCTTCAATTGATGCTGGGAGGAAACAATTTTAAGTTTTTGGTTCTTTCATGCTTGATAATGATAGAGGGTAGCACCAATACTAGGCCTTTCATGCTTGACAACTTGATTGAAGTTCTTCCTAGCCAATCATTTCAAGTACTATGATCATGTCGTAGAGGTGAATTCTAACTTGCTTTGGGTTCTCACCAGGTAGTGCCTCTTGTTTATGTTTTTAAGACATCAAAACACCAAAATGAAAATACTAATGAATAACCCCTCTTTCTTTGTAATTTAGTAAGATGATTAATCATTGATAGAAATTAAAGCCAAAAGAATATTTACACAACTAAACCAATGCATCAAGCCTCAAATTCATGCAAAAGTTGCAAATTCAAAACCATAATATAATCTAGACCCAAGAACGACTCAGTTCTGGGAATAAAGTACAACTTACTTAGGGCAGAAATATTTTATCATCTTGGAACTATATAGAAATATTGACAAATGGTTTTAGAATTTCTGATAGTGGTGTGTTTAACAATCTTCTGCATCTGATCCATATCACACCTAGTCAATAGCAAACCCGCTATTGTCCCAGGGGCTCCTTCCCTCCTGTGGACTTTTACATTACACCATAGAGATGATAAAGGGAATTTGTTCTAATGTTTTGGAGATTGTCTAACCTACAGGAGAGGGATATCAGCTCATTCTAAGACTTGACCTTGCTAAAATACCACAAGGCAAAGGCTTGGTAATTCTTCACATGACCTTGCTAAAATCTAGTGAATGCAACAAAGAAAACATATATGAGCAAATACATATCTTAATTACCACGACATCATAGTTTTAGGGTGAAATTTTCACATAAAACTCTGGAGAAAATTTTCTAGGAAAATTGTGGAAAATTTGATGAAGGCATAAGCTCATGTACCAATTCTCAACGTGAGTACCCCACACCCAAGAGACCCTAATGACAATGCAATTTATTGGAGGCTCTCTCCTTCACGTGAAGGGTGTTAGAGGATGAGAAAATTAATATAGAATGACTCACAATTTCTATTTTCTTTGTCCACCTCTCTTTACCTTGATTTATTACCTTTGAACATTCTATGGTTACGGAAATTTGATTGAAATCCAAACTAAACACTCTATTGTTTTGATGACTGACTTACATGTCCAGGAGATGTCATTTACATAATTAAGAAATGGAAAATAAAAAAGATATGGAATTTATTTTAGGGACAGTAAAGAAAGGAAATTAATTTGATTGATGAAGCAGTTTTGTGGACTCAATGATATTTATCATGCTACATCTTGAAAGGTTTTGTGGAAAATAAAACAACTACTGAATATTACTCTTGAAAGGTTTTAACAGTCCCCAAAGATCTAAAGTCATTGGGACAAGATTTAGATCTACTCATTACTTCAAAATTGCCTTCTCACATGCTCTTGCCTACCTGTTGTTTTCTTTGGGCTAAAATTTTCACAATCATTGATATTCCAGTGAGGGGTAGAAGTACACAATGAGCTATTAAAGTCTATCTGAACATATCTTAATACCCTACAAGAGTTTTGACATTTTATCAAGCTCATTAAATTTGTAGGCTATACATCATTCAATTATCATGGCATAATCTTATCCTTAAATATTTCTAAGTTATGGCCCATGTTGGGGAATTCTTTTAATAACTTATTCATTTCAGCGATTGATGAGTTCTCTAACCCAAGTGGTTACTCAACACGCATACCAAAAGGAATCCATTTTTTTATTATTATTATCTCTCATTTTACTGAGTACCAAACAGAAGATAACACACCATTTTTTATTTTATTTTATTTTCTTGGAAAAAAGAAAGTGAGAAAAAATATATATATAAAAATAACCATCATCTTTAGGTGCAAATTTTATTGACCCCTACTAAATCCCAGTAACTGTATCCTACTATTTTTATGGTGAGCGTTTTCTAAATTTCTGATCATCAATTTCTTTGTCATATCAGCACAAATAACCAGATAGAGATGAAGGTTAAAAAGTTATTTCTTCTAAGACAAAGAGCCAAAGAAAAGAAAGATTTCGCAAACATCATCAATACAACTACTTCCTAATCAAGCTAAGTAGGAGCAAATAGTCAGGATATTGTGTAATCGTGGGTGCCAAAAGATTTGAAGTTGCAACATCATTATGGACCTCAAGAGCTTAATTAAACAAGGCAAAGTTTTTCTTGATTCTATTTTGAACAGGTGCATGGCTGCATGCCGTTAGGAAAATCCCCAAAAAAAAATTGTGTTCTTGAATTGAGCTGTGCAGTTGTTACCCAAATAATAACCAAGATAATGTGCCTAATTTGGAAATGACAAAGCAAAATCTACATCTATAATTACTATATAAAGTATATATTTATAAATAAATAAAAACTGAAAAGGGGGAAATGGGAAGAAAATAACATAAAACAATGGAAACCAATCAAAATTTACCAAAGATATCACTGCTATCCAAATTGAAAAGCCCCTCTAGTCAAACATTTCTTCTCTTGGAACTTTCTACATTTTTTGATGTTTAAAATTAAATTTTCTTGGTTTCTTTGACAAAGCATACAAATATTGAACTTGAAACCCAATACAATTGAGAGCTAAACTGCAAGGGCCATGAACACTCCATGACCCAACACTGATGATTGTCAAAATATCTTCTCTTTTAGTTTCTTCTCCTATTTTTATCAACTTTAATAAATTTAATAAGTTTAATTTCTTCTCCTGTTGTGCCAAGTTTTTCCGTTTCCAAAAAATGAAAAACAGAGGTACTTGAAACCAAGTAATTGAATTAACATAGAGGAGTTGAGGTTTGTAATTTCTCATGTTTACAAGCAACGAAAATATAGGATTCAGATTGTAATTTCTTACATTTTCCCTCAGTTTCTATCTAACCAAACAAGGTATTTGAATAATAGCATCCTAAGAAACAAGCTATTGAGCTTAAAAAAAAAAAAAAAGGATCAAAATCACCATATGAGCTAGAGATCACATAGAGACCAATAGCAAAAAAATTATAATTCAAATTGTCATCCTTCAAATTACATCACACAGATCAATTTTCTTAGAAAAAAAAAATATAAGCACATAGAAACAAACTATATAAATGGCTTAACTTGGTTTTGTAGATGAAGCGAAAGTGAATCAAAACCTTAGAGGAATATTGGGGCATCCTAATGAGACTAAGATCTTCAGCTTGAGGCTATGAATTATTTTGATGAGAGACAACCTAGGCATGATATTTGGATTGAAGCATTTCCATGCTAATAATTGGACATTGTGGAGTTGTGGATAAACGACCTCACAAACTAAAAGCTAAATGGTCTGTGATAGAAATTGGGTACTTGGCCTTCCTTTTACCATGAATCAGTATTCGTAATCTAACAAGGTAGTGTTATCATTCATCCTGATTACCTCTTCAATCCTTGAGTTATATATCTCACTTATTATGTGATCAATTGACATACTTTAACTCCAAGGAGCATATGTCAAATTTCCATTAAAGGACATATTATGACCATAGTCTTTTAGATCACATGTTCTTTGGCTCACCCAAAGGAATACACTATCTCAATTTCATGAAATATTATGGTGCCTCTATTGAGAATACTCGTTGCCACCAGTCTTCATCAACAATGACATAATCCATAAGGATATATGACCACCTTAGGGTCTCACTCATAGGTTTAAGCCTCCTGTTAACTTTAGCACAAACTTAATATCCTTCATGCAATATAGTAGATTGGTGAATCATGACAGTTGATAACCTTACATCATGATTCACCGTAGGTCCTATCCAGTGTGCATCACATACACTAGTGCACTTACCATGAGAAACTCATCCCGACGACCAAGACAAGTTATCCCTCCAATTAGGAAGTAATATACTACAATCTCTACTAGATTATCCAAATCCATGAAAGGACTATGAACAACTTATCTACTTACAAGGAACCCATTACTTGTATCCTCTGTGCAACTCATAATACACCCAAGTCATATACAATGTAAGAGATAACAAATATCCAATTAATACAAAAGGGATAAAAGGAAACCAAGAAACATAAATAAATAAATTTATAAATGTATCTCAAACTATCCCATCAAATACTTTCTAAGGCTCAATCCCAACAAATTCCCACTAGCCCTAAAGCATGATGAGAACACATATAGCACCTAAGCTATTTCTATGACCATCAAAAACTCTAATAAACAAATCATGAATGGTCTATTAAGTTCTCCATGGAAGCGATCTTCTCCATAACCACAACTCCTCTCGATACTATCTCACATATCAAATGATACTTCTTCTCAATGTGCTTACCCTTTCAATTGTTTCTTAGTTCTTTAAACTATGCCACCACCCCACTGTTATCACAAAACAGTATTAAGGGTAATACAACCAAAGGAACTACCCCAAGTTCTATTAAGAACTTTCGAAGCTAAATATCTTCCTTTATCTTTTTAAAAATAGCAACATACCATGCTTCCATAGTGGAGTCAACAATACAAGATTACTTCACACTTCTCCAATTAATAGCCTCATCACCTAGAGTGAACACAAACCTAATAGTAGACTTGCAAGAGTTTTTATCTGGTTAGAAGTTTGAATCCTTATACCTAAGGGGCAACAACTCATTGTAATGATACAATAGCATATAATCCCTCGTTCTCCAAAGATATTTAAGTATATGCTTGATTCTCATCCAATGCTTCATACCTAGATTGGACTAATATCTACTCACTATCTTTACGGCAAAACAAATGTATGGTCTAATACATAACATCGCATATGTAAAGCTACACACTGCCAAAGCATAAGGTATTGCCTTTATCTGATCTTTCTCCTCAATCGTCTTAGGACACAAATCATAAAAAAAAAAAAAAAATACACTCCATACCTAAAAGGTAACAAATCCTTCTTAGAGTACTATATCACATGACCAAAAGCTTGTCAATGTAGGTGGCTTGAGACAATGCAATGACCTTAATCCTAGGAAGATATTGTATCTCATTCGGATCTTTCATTTGGAACTGAGTAGATAACCAGATCTTGACTGATGACAATAACCCTACATCATTCCTAATGAATATAATGTCATCGATGTACAAAATTGAAAACACTATCATGCTTCCCCATGTCTTCTTGTACACATAAGGGTCATCCTCACCTTGATAAAAATCAAGAGTCTTGATAACCTAATCAAAACACCTATTCCATGAGCGAGATACTTGATTTAATCCATAAATGGATTTATGGAACTTGCACACAAGGTGTTCTTGGCTCTTTGCTATGAATCCGTTTAGTTACATCATATAGATGTCCTCTTCAAGATTACCATTCAAAAACCTTATCTTGACATTCATTTTTCATATCTTATAATTGAGATGTGTTGCAATGTATAGGAGCATTCTGATGAATTTAAGCATGACTACTAGTAAGAAGGTCTCCTCATAATCGAAACCAAGTTTTTACTATAACCTTTGGTTACTAGCTTATCCTTGTACGTCTTAACATTTCCATCTACCTCTTTCTTCCTCTTGTAGACCCACTTGCACCCTATGGGTCTTATTCTTTCTAGTACTTCTACAAGATCCCAATCTTTATTAGATTAAATATATTCTAACTTTGCTTCCATAGCTCCTTGCTAAAGAATAACATCATCATTGTTCATTGATTCATTGTAATTTTTGGGATTGGTCTCATGCTCTTCTGTAATTTCTTTGAAAGACTCTCTCATAACAACCCTCCCACTACAACAAGGTAGTAGTGTACTAGAACTGACTAGAATGATAGGTGTAGGAACCTTTGGACCCATAGTTCCTTGTGCTAATATGAGAGTGTCTTCAAGTATTTTCCAATCTATATCATGTTCAACCTTATTAGTCATCATGTAGTCATTTTCCAGACATCTGACATTTATACTAACAAATATCTTCTAGTTAACCTGACTATAAAAGTAATATCTTCTCATTCCTTTTGGATACCCTATAAACAGACATACCTCAGACGTTGCTTTCAACTTGTTTCCTTTGGTTTCAACACATGTTCTTGACACCCTAAAATGTGAATGTGTTGCAAACTAGGTCTGTGACTTTTCCATATCTCTTGAGGAGTTAAAGGTATCAACTTAGAAGGCACTAGGTTGAGAATATACGTTGCAGTCTCCAAGGCAAATCCCTAAAATGATACAAGAAGTGATGAGATACTCATCATAGATCTCACCATGTCCATCAGTATTCAATTTCTTCTTTCCACTACTCCATTTTACTTTAGAGTTCCAAATGCACTCAATTAGATATAATCTTGTGCTCCTTGAGGAAAGAATTGAACTAAGTAGACATATACTTACCACCTTGATCAGATTGAAGTGCCTTGATATGTACCCAATTGATTTTTTAATTTCGCTTTAAATTCAATGAATTTGTCCAAAGCATCAGACTTCTTATGCATCAAGTAAACATATTGAAACTTGGAGTAATCATCTATAAACATGATGAAGTACTCATACCGTCCCTATGAATAGACATTAAAGGCTCACATACATAAGTATGCACTAACTTCAAATGCCCCTTGGCTCTATATCCTTTAATAGTAAAAGGCATTTTAGTCATTTTACCTTCTATACAGGATTTACAAATAAGAAAATCTTCTGGAATCAAAGGAGGTAATATTCTAAACTTAACCAATCTTTAGATCTTATTTAGATTAATATGAACTAGGTGTAAATGTCAAAGTTGTGTTTCATTAATGCTAGATTCCTTCCTTTTATGTGAGATATGATAATCCTTATAACTTGACAAAACAGATAATGGATTCACATAATAAAAATTATCTATCAATGATCTTAGCATATAAACGAATCACTCATCTTAAGAAAAACCTATTTATTATCACAAACCAATTAATAATTCCATTTACATAAACTAGAAAACCAATATCAAACTCTTCCTAAACTTAAGAACATAAAAACAATCTTTTAACTCTAGAAGACAACTATCATCTTAGATGAGGATGACATCTCCAACTGCCTGCACAACAACTTTCGCTTCAAAAGCTAATGTGAGATATATATACCCCACCATTCAATATTCTCCTTATCTGAAACCTTATAAAGAATTATAGAAATGGCATTGGAATCTATCCACCAAGAATTAGTGGAATCCAGCACTAAACATAATTTAACTAGAAGAGAATGATGCATACTTGACTTTCTCTTTAGGAACTTAGGGCATTCCATTTTCTAGTGGCCTTTTTTACCACAAAAGAAACACTTATCTTATATTTTGCTCTTATTCTTCTTTTCTTTACCCTTAAACTTTTCCTTTTGCTTTATAAACTTTGTAGTGTTCTTTTTTTTTTCTTACTAGAAGAACTTGAAGAATCCTTTATTGTCATATGAATACCTCTCTGATCCTTGAGAATCCTCTCAACCGTTTGAAGTTTTCTCCTCAATTTTGTTAAGCTCATCATCATTTTATTCATAGAACAATTGAACTTAAATTGCTTGAAAGAATTCGATAAGGCCTGTAGAACCATGTCAACTTAGGTTTCCTTATCGATCTTAACTCCAAGGGTATTCATCTCGTTAAAAAATCTGATTATACAAATCATATGATCTCTAACTAGAGTTCCTTTTGAAATCTTAGTATTTATAATAGCCTTAAGAGCAGCTTGCATAGTTGGCCTGCCCTTGCCACCAAACATCTTATAAAGACTAACAATAATATCATAATCTATTGGCATAAACGTGTGTTGATGTTGCAACAAATTATCCAAAGATCCAAGTATGATACACTTGGTCTTCTAATTTGCCTTCTACCAACTATGAAAATTGTCTTTCTCCTCCTGATTTGAATGTTCATTAGGGCTAGAATGATCAATTTCCTAAGTTACCCACTTTAACTTCTCTAAAGTGAGTATCATATATAAATTCCTTTTACAATCCACATAGTGTGGTTCAATCAACTTATTAGTAGTAAGAATGAGATTAATTAGATTATACGACATGAGGCTTGTAACAACAATAAAAGCATGCATTAATAAAATGAGCATACACAATAAACTAGTAATTAATTTAGCAAAAATATAATGCTCTCAAACTACATGTCCTTTTGCAAGGTATCTTAGTATCATAAGAATCAAGCCTATGGTAGGTAGGTCATGAACATATTACTAGTTAGAGACCCTCTCATATTGACTTTTTCTTTAACCATAAAGGTATTTAAAAGCAAGATCAACATACCTTTTTTTTGGCCCATGGACTATGCAAGTGGGACCATGGTAGGTGATTCAACCACTCCATATCACAAGTATAACCATTATCCTTGAACTATCATGCTTACCAAGGAATCCCATCAATGGGTGGTTGCTCCCACTTAATACATATCTAGTCTCATCCTCAAGGAAAGTCCATATCCCTCGATTCTTAAGGCATAACCTATTAATGAGGTGGTGATGAACCCAAATAAAGATGAGCTTGACAATGGAGGTCGTGGGTTTTATTAAGACCCTCTCTCATTTAGAGACTTTAAGTGATTTTGGTAACCATTATTAAAATAAATTATTTATCATGAGGTTTTCTAAATCCATTATTTACTTCTTAAATTGGGACTCATGTACTAAAAAAATTGTTTCTTATTCTTTGTCCTTTAACCATCCATATACTAGATTGTTTTCTCCTTCTCTCAAGGAAATAAAGCATAGAGGACCAATGATAGATGTAGTTCTCCTCCTTTCTAAGGGGGAGCCTAGAGAACCACCTATCTAAAAACAAATGGATATTCAAAAGGAATAGTAAATTACTTTTAACAACAATCAATTCTAAGAAAATAACATTGGAAAAAACTTCTCATGAAAATTTATAATCATTTTTCCAACTTACTATGTATTTATCACATGCTAAATAACAAAGAAAGCATAATATAAATAATAAATCATTGAATTGCTTCCTATGTCCTTAAAGATCTTATTGCATAAAATTGTAATCCATTTGGATAAAAACTCCAAATTTACAAAAATTATACCTACAACACAAGATAAGGTTAGTAAAAACAATTATAAACAAACCTTATTTTACAAAGATTCCAATTTACCTTTTTTTTTTATGTTTTTACCCTTCCTTATTGCTAGTCTACCATCACCAACACTCAAGCCCAAAATTTTTTTACAACTGCTAAAAGTAGCTAACCACTGCTGGAAACACTGCTCAATCAATTGCACCACTCAAGCGCTATAAGTGACCACTTGAGCACCTAAGTCATTCAAGCGCTTATCTCAATGCTCAAGTGCTACATCCTTTTCCTACGCACTCAAGGCTACTACAACTTCATTTTTTAGTTGTTTCCTCCACCAAAAACTTACCTTAGCCAACATAGGAATCATGATAATCATGAAAGATGTCTTAGACTGCTTTCTTACTTTTCATGGGTTATAAGGTTGATAAAATAAATAAATACTTGGATTTTTACAATAAAAATATTGTACTCCTTTGAAGGAGTTACAACCAAACGAATTAAAAAAAAAAAAAAAGATTTTTACATTCAAGAAAAATCTTATCCTCTTAAACATAGAGCTTATAACAAATTCTAGAAAACAAACAATTCAACAATAAACAATTGTCATATTACAACCATCAAATTGATTCATGCACAAATTTAACTTATCCCTAGTGTCCTGGGATAAATAAGAATACCCTACAAAACAGAGTTAGCACACTCTAGAGCAAATCTAACATGTAAAACCTATCCTAGAGCTCTAATACCAATTGCTAGGAACCTAGGATTTCTCCATCCCCATACCATGGATCTAATAGGTCCATGTTAACTACCCTAAACCTCTAGATCTTATACAACGAAAGTAAAAAAAAATAGCCTTTTTAACATTCTGGGATTTAAATTAAAGGCATTAGAAAAGTTTACATTCAATTTGGATGTTTCCAAATCAATTCCACTTGGTGAAGATGAAACTTGAAGAGTTCAAAGGTCTCGTACACCCAAGATCTTTCACTCGATAATTCAAACCATGATTTTGACACTCCAAAGTGTGGGCTTTGGAATGAAGGATTCCTAGGCTCTCTTACTAGAGATGGAAAACAGTTGTCTCTCGATGTTGATGGAAGTCATAACCCTTAAGAGGGTATTTATAGGGTTCCTCTACTAGCCTTAAGTGATCACTTAATTTAGCCCAAAATAGATTTTAATTGATTAATTAACCACACAATGTCATCTAATTAACCAATTAACCCAATCCACAGAACTTGTTTAATATTCCCTATGCGACCTTGTGTAATTACCAAAATGCTCTTATCCATAAGAGTGAACCTAGAGTCGATCCAACCCTCATAAACCGTATCATTTTGGTATATAAGATCAATGCAGGGGCCACTATGTTGATTCAACATTTCACGAAAGGGAATCAACTACACTCAGTACCCTATGTACATAATAATGAGATGAAGCTTGGGTTTGTGACCTACTATCTACTATATGCAAACTCCTCATAAACTGGTATATGTAATATAACAAAGTAGTGTTATCACTTATCAAGATTACCTTTCCAATCCTTAAGTTACAGATCTCAGTTATTATGTGATCAATTGACAAACTCTATCTTCAAGGAGAATATGTCAAATTTCCACAAAAGGAAATGTTATAACCATAGTCTTCTAGATTACATGTCTTTTAGATCACTAATGGGACATATTGTCTCAATCCTAGAAGATATCATTATATTTCTATTGATAATACCTATTGCCACAAACCTTCATCAACAATAACCTAATCTATAAAGATATATGACCTTAGGGTCTCACTCGTAGGTCAAAGTCTCCTGTTAACTTTGGCACAAACTCAATATCATCTTAAGGTTGAGACTCCATATAGTATAATAACTTGGTGAATCATAACAACTAATAGCCTTACATCATGATTCATCATAGGTTTTGTTCGGTGTGCATCACAAACACTAATGCACTCACCATGGGAAAACATCTCGACGGTCAAAACAAGTCATCCTTCCAATTAGGAGGTAGTGCACTATAGTCTTTATTGGATTGCCCAAATTCATGAACTGACTGTGAACAACTTATCTACTTACAAGAAACCCATGACTTGTGTCCTTTGTGCAACTCTTAATGCACCCAAGTCATGTACAAGGTAAGAGATATGAGTGTGTATGCTCATATATGCTTCTATGTAAATCCAAGTCATGTTTGTCAATGCTAGTAGCAACCATAAAATGACAATAATCTCAAGCCCCTAACGACCATAAAATATATATATATATATTCACAATGGCCAAATATGGTTTTTGAAGATCGATTTAGAAAAACTTTTGAAAATCTAAAGAAAAAATAGAGCAACTATCCATATTTTTAAGCATCACGGTTAGATCAAAGTCCATAGTAAGGGACTTGACCTTTGGCCACAAAATTGGCCATTGAAAGATATGTGAAATTCAATAAATAAATAAAAAGATTTGAAAATAAGGTTGTACAACTAGATTTGCAAAGAAAACTAAAAAGATAAAAAGAGACTATAAAGGGTCTTTTCCACGAAAAGTCTCTTTGGCAAAGTATCAAACACTTTGTGGCTCTCACATTTTCTTTTAAAATCAGTCACCAAGTTTCCAAAAACAATTTAATAAAAAGAAAAAATGAAATCCCAAAAAAGATTAAGTAAAAGGAAATCAAGGATTTCAAATTCAAATAAATATCGCATCATGATTTAGTCAATGTGCGTCAAAAAAGAGGAAAATACCTAGAAAAAAAAAAAACAAAACTAATACAAGTAATACTTAAAAAACTATTAAGCAGCAAAATAATCCAAAGATCAAGCATTTTCTAAAGCAATCAAGGTGATCAATGTCAAAAAAGAAGAAAATCTAAAAACAAAGAACAAATATCTAACAAGCGTGTGCCATTTCAATATCCACACCAAATGCACATATCATCTCAAAAATCAAAAGAAAATGAAAAAAAAAAACTAAAAATTAGATGAAAATGAGATCAAGCTAAACTTACCAAGATTCCTTCTCACAAGTGAAACACTTACCTTCTAGCAAGCTTCCAATCCTCCTTCAAGCCAAGCTTTCAATCTCTCTCTCTCTAAAATTTGATAGTTTTCTCTCAAAATATGCAAAAGAGAATTCCTTGAAAATGAGTGTCAAAACCCCATTTTTATAGAGTAAGGAATAGTAAAAATTTTGGTAGTTGCCATCATTTTCACTAAGACTTAATTCCCTTTAAATCCAAACCTAAACTTAATGAGACAATAACCTAAGGCAATACTCATAAAAACTCTCTAAAACGAACCCTGGGAACCCTTAAAGAAGGGTAAAAAAGTTGGGCCTCAAAAAAATGTCAAATTTGGGCCAAAAACTTAAAATCTCGACCAATTAGTCAAGGAAAGTGGTTGAGCTGATTCCAACCAATTGAATTGGTTGAGCTAGTTCCCCTTGATCAGTTGACTTAAAAGGGTCCCAAGTTGCACAAAAAAAGCCCATACGGGCTTTGAACACACCTAAACTTTAGGAAACCTAAGGTGTTGCTAAAGTCATGCTATAAATCTAAAAACTCCCTCTAAAAAGTCTTCAAAGTGGCCTAAGACTTGGTGTCAAAGCTAAGTAATAGGAAGACCACCAACAAGCATAATAAAGAGATAACCAAAAAAGGATTCTACATGCCTACTACATGAAGGCGCAAGGCAAGGGGTACCACATATGATGAATAACATGTGCTACAAGCACTAAATGGAGAGTTTACAAGAAGTCCTCTAAAAATTAGCTCTAAGACCTCTTTGTATAGGGCAAATAAGAGTGGAGATTTTGACACTTGTCATTAGCTCCATTAAGGCCCAAATTCTCTTTAAAAACAAACCTAAACCCAAACAAAAAATAACCTAAGTTTAAAGCCCAAAAAAATGCTCTTAAACTAGCCTTGGGAACCCTTAATAAAAAGTAAAAAAGACAAGTCTCAAAAAAATGTTGAAATGAGGCCCAAAAAGGGGAAACCTAATAAACCAGATCGAGGAATCAGTTGAACTTATTGCAACTAGTTGACCTGTTGACTTATACTAATTGAGCTAGCATAACATACCAAAATAAGTCAAAAACGAGTTCCAATCATACCAATGAAGCTTATCCGAGCTTCAATCACACCAAAACTTTGAGGACTTGTAAGGTACTGCTAGTCATATATGGATCCAAAACCCCTTACAAAAAGTCACTAGGAGTGGCTCAAAAGTCAATGCCAAAGCCAAGTAACATACAGACCACCACGAAGTACAATAAACAAAAAAATAGAAAGAGTGTTGGGATTAAGCCTTAAAAGCATGACATGATGTAACATATTGAGATTCATTTATAAATTTATTTATCTAGTTTCTTGGTTTCCCATTTATTATCCCATATGTGTTAATTGGTTATTTAAGCTTACACGTTCATATATCTTACATTGTACATGACTTAGGTGCATTGGTAACAAGAAAACCCTGGATCTCTCTTTCCCAAGCCCGAATTAGGTTAGAAACATGCTTGACCATTCTAGGCTTTTCTAAATCCTATCCACAACAACAACAACAAATAAAAATGCATTTTTAAGCTTAATATGGATTCAAAAAATGCTAATGAAAAATATAACTTAGATTTGGATGTTCCCAAATCAAATCCATATGCTAAAGATGAAGAATGAAGTCACAAAAGTCTCATAAACCTATAGTCTTTCACCCAATGACTCGAACTTTGATCTTGACACACTTCCAATGGGAATGGAAGAGGAGGTGAAAGCTATGGTCGACTCTCTCTCTAGAGGTGGAAAACGAGTCTCTAGAAAAAGTTATGGAAACACCAATATTTAATAGGATATTTATAGGGTTCCCCACTAAGCTTAAGTGCCTATTGAGGGCTTGAGTTACTTAATCTGGCCTAAAATGGTCTTAATTAATTAATTAGCCCAACATGGTCTACTAATTAATCAATTAGTCCAATCTAGAGACCTTGTTCACTTACCCCTATGCAACCTTACATAATTACCAAAACACTTTTAAGCGCAAAAGTGAACTTAGAACCAATCTAACCCCTAATAACCAATGCCAATAAGGCATATGAGCTCAAAGTGGAGACACTTGAACCCATAAAAGTACTAACTCCCTTTGAATCTAATTCTAAAGTTGATTCAACATCTCACTAGTATCCTATGTAAATAACAACGAGACACCATATGCTTGAGTCTATGACCTACTATCCTTTGCATTCAATCTCTCCATAAACTGTTGTCCATAGTTTAATAAGGTGAAAGTGATCAGGCTTTCAAGACTACTTTTACTATCCTTAAGTTACAGATCTTCCTATTATGTGTTCAACTGATATGTCTTAGTTCTTCAATAGTTGATGCCAGGTTCCACTTAAAGAACTATTATAGTCATAGTTTACATGAACACACTTCCTAAGGATCACCCAATGGGACATCATATCTCAATCTTATGAGATATCAAGGTGTCTCTATTGAGAATACCTATTGCTACTAGTTTTCATTAACAATGACCTAATCCATAGGGAATATATGATTTGCTTACTATCTTACCCTAAGCTCAATATTCTCTCAACGTTGAGAGACAACATAATGAAGCAACTTGGTGAAGTCATGACAACTTGATAGCCTTATGCCATAACTCACCATAAGTCCTATTCAATGTGTAGCCATACACACTAGTGCACTCACGAAAACTCATCCCAATAGCCAAGATCAACCATCCCTCTAATTAGGAGGTAGTGTACTACAACCTCTAATGTGTTGCATAGACCCACGAACTAATTGTGAACTAGTCATCTATTTGCAATGAACCCGTAACTTGAATATTCTATGAAATTCGTACACCTAAGTCATATACAATAAAAATGAAATGCAGGTTAAAGTGCTTACAAGATATAATGCATGGAAATAAGATAGATAAAAGTGAACTAAAACCTTATTAAATAATAATAAAAATCCACATATTTATTACATCGTGTTAGACTTTTAAGAGTTATATCCTAACAATTAGGAGTTTCACAAGTATTCCCAATAGAGACACCATGATATCTCATGCGATTGGAGATTGAGACAATATATCCTCTTGGATGATCCGAAAGACATGTGATTTAGAATACTATGGTCATAGTTTTTTCTTTAGTGGAAAATTGACATATGCTCTTTGAAGGTAGAGTATATCAATTGATCACATAATAAATGAGATTTGTAACTCAATGATGAAATAGTTAATTTTGATAGGTGATAGCACTACCTTATTAAATTATGGACACTGGTTCATAGAGAGTTTACATGTAATGGGGAGTTTACATGTAATGGATAGGAAGTTGCAAATCCAAATTTCATCTCGTTTTTGCATAAGATATGGGTAGTTAATTCTCTATGGTGGGATGTTGAATACACCTCAAAATTAGAATATGAGGGAGCTAGTACTCCTATGGGTCGAAGTGGTTCCTGTTCAAGCTCATATACCTTGATGATAAGGTTTATGAGGGTTGGATTGGCTCTAGGTTCACTTTTGCGTATAAGTGTGTTTTGATAATTACGTAAGGTTGTGTAAGGGTTACTGAACAAGATCTTTGGATTTGGCTAATAGATTAATTAAATGGTTTTGTGAGGCTAATTAATCAATTAGAACCCATTTTAGGCTAATGGGGTTAAGTCACTTAAGCCTAGTAGGGAACCTTGTAAATACCCCCTCAGGGATTAAGGTTTCTAAGAGAGTTGTCTTCCACTTTTAGAGAAGAGAGAGAGTCATAGCCTCTACCATCTCTTTCTCCCCACCAATTGAGTGCCAAGATCAAGCAAAAGCCATCAGGTGCAAGATCTTAGGTTTATGAGGTTTTCAGCTACTACGAAACTACACTTCACGTGTGGAAACAATTTGGGAACAACCAAATCCAAGGTAAAGTTTTTTATAACATTGTTCTTCTAGATCCTAATATTAAAAATTATATTTTTTTTCTTTTCTTTTGTTGCTAGGATCTAGAGCCCTTGGAAGTTATTCATGAACCTGACATGAACTTGCGATAAGGAACTTGATGATCCAAGATTCCCTTTAAGGGAAACCTATATGAGTACTACATGAAGGCGTAAGGCAAGGAGTAATAAGTATGATGGCATGTGCTATGAGGACACAATGGTCTATAGCAGTACTTCATGTTGAAATTACTAACTTACCTCATTGAAATTCATGTCGAAATCTATTTGACATGCACTACTCTAACTCGGCATGACCTATGAATTCTCAAAATTTGGCACTTTTTTGGTACTCCTTTAGCCTATGATGGAACCCGGACATTTTAAAGTTTGTTTTTATTTACTTTTAGCTATATTTTAGTGAATTTATATGGAGTAAGTAGTCGTAGGAACATACCTCATGTAAGGTTTTGATCTAAACCATAAAAAAAATTTCAAAGAAAAGACAGGAATATTTTGAATTTGTTTTCTTCTAATTTTTTATAAATGAAATTATTATTGATTTTTGAATTCTAGAGCATGTGTTTTTATCTTTTTATAATATCTTTATGAGTGATAGTACACCCATGCAAGGCTAAAAGGCTATTTTTAGAGGATGAAGCATGAAAACCTATGGTTAGATATAAAAGAAATCAAAGGGTGAAGCATGACTTAATAATAAATTGAATGAAAAGTTAAGGTAATAATATCAAGAACAAAATACCCTCAAAGGTTTGTTTGATTTTGGAGTTGTTACAATCTCTTATTCCTTAATACTAGGGATTCTTAGTAATTCTTTATTAATAGTTCTTTAAGTCAAATCCACTTGGAGTGGTAAAAGCCTAAGATCTCATATCTATACTTAGATTTCACATCCATTCATCTGTCAAGTAATTTAATTAAAATGGAATAAAATAATAAAATTTAGGGCAAGACTTAACTATAAAGAACACAACTTAGGTTGACCTCATAAGACCATATGTTTTTATTTCCCGCTGACTAGTTCAATTATGGAATAAAATAATAAAAATCAGGGCAAGACTCAACTATAAGGAACAAGACTTAGGTTGACCTCATAAGACCATATGTTTTGATTTCCTGTTGACTAGTTCAATTATATACTTTTGTTTCGCTTGAAGATGTACCCTCAAAATTGAATTTTTTTTATCTCTTAAATCTTAACTATTTGAATTACAAATCATTCACTTTACATGTTGTAATTCTAAGGATTCTTTTAATATATTAATTTCCATTCAATTCATCCCCACCATATTTTTCTTAATTGAAAGAACTTAGCAAAAGCGAATTTGTTGACCTAGTTTGACAAATACTTATATGCTAATCCCTAAGGATGATCCTTGGAATACTACAAAAGTCATAGTAACTCTTTCTTTAGTTTTTCTTAGCCACATCAATTGCTATGTAAAGCTTAGTATTTTTGGACAATAAAGAAAAATTGTCACCTATGTTGAGGATACTTGTTGTCACCAACCTTAATCATTAGTGACCCAATCAATAGGGAATATATGATTGCCTCAAGATCTCTCTCGTAGGTCAAAGCTACTAAAGATCTCAACACTAGCTCAATATTTTCTTAAGGTTGAGAGCTCATGTAACATAGTAACTTGGTGAAGTCATGACTACTTGATAGCCAATATCATGACTCACCATAAGTTTAGTCCAATATGTAACCATACATACTAGTTCATTCACCATGGGAAGTTCATCTTGATGACTAAGACAAGTCATCCCTCCAATTAGGAGGTAGTGCATTGCATCCTCAAATGGATTGCCTAAATCCATAAACCAACTATAAACTACTCATCTTTTTGCAAGGAACCCATAATCACTTAGATCTCCCTTGCAACTTCTAATGTACCTAATTCATATGAAACGCAAGTGATGTAAGGCCCAAATAATTATCATGGATAATGCATGGAAAATATAGTGAATGAAAAACCAAAATCATATTATAAATATTAATGACATCTATTTATTGTTACAATATGTAATGCTTTTAAGAACTCTATCCCAACAATCTCACACTAACTCTCAAAGAATCTTAGAAATACATTTGACATCTATGTTATCCTTATGACCATCAAAGACTCTACTCGACAAATTCTTGGTGAAAGGATCTATCAGGTCCTCGATAAAAGGTATTTTCTCCATAACTACATTGTTTGTCTACAATAACGTATAAGGTGGTATTTCGTCCCATTGTGTTTACCCTTTTGGTGGTTCCTTGGTTCTTTAGATTACGTCATAACCTTGTTAGGATAGAACCCTTAAAAGCATGACATGATGTAATAAACTTTGGAGTTTATTATTTGTTAATAAAGTTATTGTTTCACTTTTATTTATCTTCATTCCATGTATTATACTTTGTAAGCATTATAGCTTGCATCTCTTGTATTGTACATGACTTGAGTGCATTAGGAATTGCATGAAAGATCCAAGTCATGTGTTCCTTACAAGTGGATGACGTGTTCATAGTCAGTATGTGGGCCTAGGCAACCCATTAAAGGTTATAGTATATTACTCCTAATTGGAGGGATGACAAGTCTTAGTTATCGAAAAAGTGCACTAATGTGTATGGTTACATAGTAACATGACCTATAATGAGTCAGGACATAAGGTTATCGAGTAATCATAAATTTACCTTGCTACTTTATCATGTTGTCTCTCAACTTTGAGAGAATATCGAGTTTGTGCTAAAATAAATAATAGCTCTAACCTACGAGTAAGATCCTAAAGTAATCATATATTCCCTATGGATTGGGTCACTATTAATTAAAGTCGATAGTAATAGATATTCTCAATAGAGACACCAGAATATCTCATGGGATTGAGACAGAATATCCTCTTGGGTTATCTTAAGGAGATGTGTTCATGCAAACTATTCCTTTGGAAGTTCCTTAAGTGAAACTTGACATAAGTTCTCTAACCGTTCTTCTTTGTTATCCAAAATACTAAGCCTTTTGACGTAGCATCTCTAGTCAAGAAAAACCAGAGAAAGAGTCACTATGGCTTTTGTAGTACTCCAAGAATCGTCCTCAGGGATTGGCTTATAGAAATTCTCAATACTAGAATAAATGAATTGCTTTTGTTTGAATCCTAAAGTGAAAAAGCAATCTGGGAATTATCTTTTATGAAATGAGACTAAGTGAATGAAATTAAATTAATAACAAAATGAAAATTGATTTTTAATTCAATCGATTCAAGTTTGGGGCTTTCCATAATCTAACTTAAGGTATAGAAATAAAGATAACAAGGGTTTCTTAACTAAAGTGATCTTAGGGTTTTGGGATCCTTGGCCGCTCGCGATCAACTTGAGTTTCATAACTTAAAATTGCATCTAAAACCTAATTTTCCCATTTTTAAAATAGATTCCTAAAACCATCAAATTAATGAGATAGATTACTAGTTTAAGATTTGGCTTTTTAACCCTTCCTACTCCTTATAACTTTATTTTTGAGTAAATAACGATGAAGAAGACTGGGATAACTAATGATCAAGAGTTACCAAGAATCACTAGTATAAAGTAATAACCTATCGTATCATTCCCTAAACTAACTCACAAGGATAAGATAAAAGAAATTGATAAATTGTCACTCAACCAATCATTAATCTTATTGTTATAATAATTTACCCATTGTTTCCCTTTAGATTTAATCCTAGGTTTTGATGCTTTAAGCCTCAAGTTGGCTTTTTAGCCTCTCATAAGGGTGATTTCATATTCACAATCCATAATAGGGTAAAAATCCAAAACTTGAATCAAAAGAAACTAGAAAAATATATAATAAAGAAGAAAAGAAAACAAACCAAAGTTCTCGTTTTTTTTCCCACAAAGTGTCAAACTCCCATAAAAATATCCAAGATCCATATTTTTCTCGCCTAAAACCTAGAACCAAGAGAGTTTATATAGAATCATCAATGACCTAACATGTGGTACCCTCTCATTGGCCACTTATTACAAGGAAAAGTCATAAACAACCTAAAAGAGCTTCAAAAAATTACGAGTTCTAATTGAGTACAAAGTATTTTGAATTGAATGGAGGCCTTTGAAACTCGTTTCAACGTGTCTTGGGACTCAAACTCAATCACCAATGGCTGAGTTCAAATTTTGGGTGAGTGCAAAATCAATTTCGAACTCACAAGTGGAAGGAAAAGCTCTATTCAAAAATCAGCATAATGAGTTCGAAATTCACAGGGAATTTCGAACTCACCGACTACCCATGCAAAAAATCCATGTTTTCGAGTTTGAAATGTATGCCTCTTGCTTGAA
Source organism: Vitis riparia (assembly GCF_004353265.1). Classification (NCBI taxonomy): domain Eukaryota; kingdom Viridiplantae; phylum Streptophyta; class Magnoliopsida; order Vitales; family Vitaceae; genus Vitis; species Vitis riparia. The sequence goes on along the minus strand of NC_048440.1, from coordinate 7,596,905 downwards.
ACAAGTAGTACGATTCGAACTTGGCCTCTTCTAAAAGTTTCCTTGCATTTCATTGGGTTTTAAATGGCAAAAAACTATTTCGAACTCAAGTTGTCAATTTCAAACTTAGTTTTCCTCTCTAACCAGTTTACTTCAAACACACATAACTTCCTTGTTTCAGCTCTTATTTGCACACCATTTGAAGCATTGGTTTCTAACTTCCAGACCTTCGAAGATACAACTTGCCTAAAATGGACTTCAGGAAGTACTCCAAATGTTTCCTTAAATTTAAAGTACATGTTGCCACCAAATTTTGAGTTCCAAATTTCCATGCAAACTTAATGAATCTTGTTTCATGCCTCATTGTCCATGAGTCTTGACTCACTCAATTTCTCATTTAATCTTTTGATCTTTCAAAATCTAGCATGGTTTCAACTTGTGCTCTTTTATTTCCTTAAACCTGAGATATATCTTCAAAATAAAAGTTAAACCCATGGTTAGGGCCTTAGCATTGATTTGGGTCAATTCAAATGATTTGAATGTTTTATAGTGCATAAATCACATTGAATTTGTGTCATTAGAGCACATATTTTGGTTCCAATCATTCTCTATGAGCTAAGATGTGTCAGTTAATCATACAATAGGAGAATTTGTAACTCAAGAATAGTAAATAGTCTTGAAAGGCTAATAACTTTCACCTTGTTAGATTACACATGGGTTAGTGAACGACATTTCTAGATTGGGTTAATTAATTAATTAGACAATCTTATTAGGTTAATCAATCAATTAAGACCATTTTTAGGCTACATTAAGTGACCCAAGACCTTAATGGGGTCAAGTCACATAAGCCTATTTGGAAACCCTATAAATGCCCTCATAGAAGTTATGGTTCAAAGTCGATTATCTTTTTCCACCATCTAGAGAGAAAAAGATAGATTTAGCCTCCACCCTTTCAAGTACCCCACCATTTGGTGCCAATGATCAAGTCAAAGTCGTCGAGCAAAAAATTGTGGCTCTATGAGACTTCTGACCATGGTGATTTGATTTTTCACCGCATGGATTTGATTTGAGAACGTTCAAATTTGTGGTAAAGTTTTCTAAAACACTTTTCTAAATCTTATATGTTTAAAAATGTGTTATTTACTTCCACTACATGCAATCTAAAGGTCTAGGAAGATTTTCATGCTCCTAACCTAAGTTTGGGATAAGAAATAGAAAGATTCAAGATTCCTACAAACCCTACCATTCTCGCAAAACAATGTCATAAGTAGTTCGACCAAGGGGATTACCCTAAGCTCTATGAGGAATTTCCTAATACAAATAGCTTTCTTTGCAACTTCAAAAGTTGCAACATACTTGGCTTATATAGTCAAGCCAACAATGCAAGATTGTTTCATACTTTTCTAACTAACAACCGCACCACTTAAAGTAAACACAAAATGAAAATTAGTTCTACAAAAGTCCTTATCAGACTAAAAGTTTGAATTTATGTACCCAATGTGTATCAATTCATCGCTATAGAACATAGGCATACAATTTTGGTTGTATCTGATGAACTTAATCTTAACTAAAACTTCAAAGGTTCCATTTAAACACTAATTTTAGTGTATAGAAATAAATTTAGAAAACAACATTTTTATAATTACCGCTTTTGTACCTATTATGCAAGTTGATTTTATTTTAGCTCCAATTTCTCCACTTAACTCACACTTGAGCTATAACTTAGCACCATATAAGTTAGGTAACTATTTTCCAAAAATCTTTCAACTTTTTTTATCACCTTTATTTTTATAAATTTATTAAACAATAAAAAGCAAACAGTTGGTTAACCTTGTTAAATTGCTGCTAGGTATCTAATTTCGAGGCACTCTAATTGTCTCCTAATCACTAGGTTATAAAAGGCCTTTTACTTGAATCCTATAGAAACAAATGACTCAAACAACAACCAAGTAAAATAGAGAAAGATGGTTAAATTTTCAGCTACACAAAACTTGTGGATATCGCATAGAAATTACCACTACTACAAAAAATGTAATTTATGACGTTTTTTTTCTTGACGCTTATATAAAGTGCCATTATTTATTCTAAAAAATGGGTATTAATGACGCTTGTATTATCTTGGCGCTTTAATGGGAGAAATAATGACGTTTTTAAATAATGACGCTTTTTTAAGCGTCATTGTACAATGAATTTCAAATAATGACGCTTTTTTAAGTGCCATTGTAGGAGAACCTCAACCTTGGTGCTTTTAAAAGCGTCATTGTACAATGCATTTCAAATAATGACGTTTTTTTAAGTGCCATTGTAGGAGAACCTCAACCTTGGCGCTTTTAAAAGCGTCATTTTCTGTTCATTTTATAATTACTCACATTTTTCAATTAAAAAAAAAGTGATAAACGTAATAAACCCTTTTCTATACCCGATGCCCACACTCAAGTCATTACCAAATCTGTCTCTAACTGAACCAGCAAGCTCCAGCCAATTTCGAAAGCTAGGGTTTTTTTAGATTCGTAGGTTGGGAGAGGCAAGAGGCAGCAAAGGCAGGTGCCTTCGGTTGAAGAGGTAAGCAAGGAGGAAAGGTCGAAGAACCAGAGGAACAGAGGAAAGAAAAGAAGGGAGAAGAAAAAACCCTGAAGAGAGAGTTGTCGGGTACGAGCCCATATGTTCTCGTTTTCCCATGGATTCACATTCTTCACTATTGATTTCTGGGATTTGAGTGTGAATGCTTGCAAATCTGTTGTGGTTTTTGTTTATTATCAGTTATTTTTTGGTTTGCATCTCCGATAAAAAGCCTCTGTTTTTAGGCTCAGTTGTGTCTCTCCTCTGTTTTTGTTCTTTGGTTCTTATGTTCTCTGGAAGATTTGGAAATGGTTTTGGTGTGTTGTTCCATTTGTGTACAATGGTTTATGCCGAAAGGAGCTTGCTTTCCATGGAGTTGTAGGTACTGCCTATAACTTGTTTGATGAAATGTCATTTCGAGATATGGGCTCTTGGAATGCATAAAAAGTTTTTCAACAATTTTTATTAAGGGATGTAGTGTCTTAGAACTCAATAATTGCTGCCTATGAGCAGAATCATGTGGCTTTCGAATTAAATAAAAAAAAATTTCTTCAGGGGGCGCTGCCCCCTTCAACCCCCGCGAGCTGACCAGGCAGCTCGACCCCCGACATCCCAAGCGAAGTGCAACATTTACTATTAATTTAAGCTTCACAATCTGACATAGGCTTCATTGCTTATGTTACAAAAGATGCTATTCAACTTCATTTTTAAATGGGTTACACAACATGTTATCTAATTAATAATAACGTCATGTTTGGTTCATCTATTCAATAAACTAATTGAGATTTGACACCCCACTTATGACCACAAACTAGAATGGTCACCCCCAACATAAGTAGAACACATGTCAAGGTGCGGCTTAGCTCTACTTTAGCCTTACTTGGGAAATCTACCCAAGTCTAAGCCTAAAAACAAAATGAAAAAAATATCATGATATTATATTAATACAAATTATATGTATCTATATTGATTATCTAATTAATCAAGACTCTAAAAAATGAGTAACTTTGATAAATCATTTTGGGGTTGGAGATGAACCAATTTTAACATGAACTTTATGTAGTGAGTCTTTAATGGATTTAGCCAAGTTTGTGAACTTAGGCCTACAATGTGATGCTTACAAACAATATTTTCCTATTCTCACCATTGCAATTGATATGAATAATTTATAATACATAACTAGATGTAATATTTTAATAAGTATTTATGTTTTAGTTTTAATCAACTATGCATGCATGAAACCTTAGAATTCTCGTTCAAGTATCATTGTGAGACAGAAGTTTCTCTTATTACATACTAAGACAATAAGTTGTCAAAATGTGAAATGTGGGTATATTTAAGCCAGTTTCAAGTTGACAACTACTAAATTTGTCTTCCATGTGATAAAGATCTTTTCTCTGCAAATGATGTTTGAATTGTCCAGTTGGACAGTATAGGAAAACATGATATCTATGAAGTTAATTGCTTGTTCTTAATTCAATTTTTAGAAAATTTGGTAGTCTTTCTTCTTGTTCTCTGGGTGCATATTTGGACAAGGTCACATATTGTGCCTTATCCATTTTGTGTACTTGGAGAACTATAGGGAAATGCTGCCGAAATTTCTTTAAAATGAATTTAAGTATATTGGCAATTGACACATAGGGATTATGTATTCCTATATGGGATAGGAACCACCACCAAATTAAGGATGTTGGAGATGTTAGAATGCCTAAATCATGTATAAATCACTTGCTTCTATTCATTCGAATCTTAGTTCCATTCGTTAATTGTTTTAGTTCATGGTATCATTGTCTCATGTGGTTATGTGTTTTTAAAATTTTCAAACTTGGTGTATTCAATAATATAAGAGAAGACTAAAAGTTAGATCTTGCTTTTCATTCCTATTCATGAATAAAGCAAACATCATGAATGAACTAAGATCCATTTTTTATGCTAATATTGAATAACCTAATATACTAATTATGTTTCTTGTCATATTGCTTATTGTTAGATGACTTGCACATTGTCGTTTTTTGGATTGGTCTAAGTTTTGTGACAATGTGGGAAATTTTAATTTGGTAGATTATATATTTTAAGCCTATTAATAGGATTTTATTAATAACTTTAGTTGTTGGTGGTATCTAGGACTTGTGTTTATTGTACATCAAATGGATCGTTCTTGGATGTCAAAGGATAGGAGATCAAAGGATTATGCAGATGGGGTAGAAAGCTTTATCGCATTTGCATTACAATATTCCACATATAAAAACTCCATTAAATGTCCATGCCTTCAGTGTGGTAATATGATATTCCACACTCCTAAAAAAATTAGAGAACATTTATTCTTCTATGGAATTGATCAGAGTTACCATACATGGTATTGGCATGGAGATGCTGCTCCAAGTGGACCACCAACTAGTAAGGCAGAATGGCATCATACAGTTGAATTTAACGATGTGGATAGTACAATAGAAATGGTTCAAGTTGCATATGATGATCGTAAGAATGACCCAAAATTGTTTGAAACATTACTTGAAGATGCTCAAAAACCTTTATATCCTGGTTGTAGAAACTTTACAAAGTTATCTGCATTGGTCAAATTATACAACCTGAAAGCACGATATGGATGGTCTGATAAAAGCTTTTCAGAGCTTTTAAGTATTCTTGGAGATATGTTGCCTGTAAACAATGAGTTGCCTCTGTCTATGTATGAAGCAAAAAAAACATTGAATACATTGGGAATGGAATATGAGAAAATACATGCATGTCCCAATGATTGCATATTGTATAGAAATGAGTTGAAGGATGCAACTTCTTGTCCTACTTGTGGAACTTCAAGGTGGAAGTTAGATGGAACAGGTACTAAAAAGAGGAAGGAGTCCCTGCAAAAGTAATGTGGTATTTTCCTCCTATTCCAAGATTTAGAAGATTGTTTCAGTCCCAAAAATTGCAAAAGACCTCATATGGCATGCTCAAGAAAGAGAATTTGATGGTAAAATGCGTCATCCATCTGACTCCCCATCATGGAAGCTAGTTGATCACAGATGGCCTGATTTTGCTTCAGAACCTAGAAACCTTAGACTTGCCATTTCAGCAGATGGTATAAATCCTCATAGTTCAATGAGCAGTAGACATAGTTGTTGGCCTATTATAATGGTCATTTACAACCTTCCTCCTTGGTTGTGCATGAAAAGGAAGTTTATGATGCTATCTTTATTAATATCAGGTCCACGACAACCTGGAAATGACATTGATGTTTATTTAGCACCATTATTGGATGACTTAAAAATGTTGTGGGATGTAGGGGTTGAATGTTATGATGTGCATCAGCAAGAGGTCTTTACATTAAGAGCTGTTCTACTATGGACAATCAATGATTTTCCTGCATATGGAAACTTATCTGGTTGTGTAGTTAAAGGATATTTTGCATGTCCCATATGTGGGGAAGATACATACTCTCATAGATTGAAGCATGGGAAAAAGAACTCATATACAGGTCACAGAAGATTTCTTCCTTGCAACCATCCTTTTAGGAAACAAAAGAAGGCATTTAATGGTAAACAAGAGTTTAGCTCACCTCCGCAACCATTGAGTGGAGAGGAAATCCTAAGGAAAATTGATGTCATTTCTAATTCATGGGGAAAAAATAAAAACTCCCGAGGCAAGTTGAATGTCAATACTACAAATTGTTGGAAAAAGAAGTCCATATTCTTTGATCTTGAGTATTGGAAATACCTACATGTTCGTCATAGCTTGGATGTAATGCACATAGAGAAGAATGTTTGTGAAAGCATCATTGGTACCTTACTCAACATTCCAGGTAAGACGAAAGATGGACTTAATTCTCGCCTAGACCTGCTAGAGATGGGCTTAAGGTGTGAATTGGGGCCAAGGTTTGAATCAAATCGAACTTATCTCCCACCTGCATGTTATACGTTATCTAAAGTGGAGAAAAAGTTTTTTGCCAAACTTTATCACAATTAAAGGTTCCTGAAGGTTATTGCTCTAACATGAGAAACCTTGTGTCAATGGAAGACTTGAAGCTTTATGGTCTTAAATCGCATGACTATCATACATTAATGCAACAGTTATTGCCAATGTCATTACGATCCCTTTTGCCAAAGCATGTAAGACATGCTATTTGCAGATTGAGCTTTTTTTTCAATGCTCTGTGTAGCAAAGTGGTTGATGTGTCTGCACTGGATAAGTTACAAAATGATTTGGTGGTGACATTATGCTTGCTTGAGAAGTACTTTCCACCTTCCTTCTTTGATATCATGCTTCATCTTACTGTACATCTTGTAAGGGAGGTGAGACTTTGTGGACCAGTTTACCTAAGGTGGATGTACCCATTTGAAAGATTCATGAAAGTTTTGAAAGGGTATGTACGAAACCGTAATCGGCCCGAAGGTTGTATCGCTGAATGCTATATTGCAGAGGAAGCTATTGAATTTTGTACAGAGTATTTATCAAATGTAGATGCGATTGGGATTCCTATTAGTGCAAACATTGACCAAAAAGTTGGGGCACCAATACCTGGAGGTCAAGTTGTGACAATTGATTCCAATTTGTGGTTACATGCACATCATTATGTTTTAGAGAATACAACTATTGTTCAACCTTATATTGAGTAAGAACCACTAACACTTAATATTTGTGTCTGATACTTAAAATAACTTTAAGACATTAACTTTGAATTTCTTATAAATAATTACATAGAGAGCACATGGAATGGTTGAAATTGAAAAATCCTCGTCAATCAAAAAGACAAAAGTGGCTCCAGGATGAACACCTGCGGACTTTTACTTATTGGTTGAGAAAAAAGGTATTGGAATGGTGTTAAAATGTGAAGTATTCTTTTTACTAATGTTTAACATGCATAATAACTATTATTTATAATTACAGATTGAAGCTGCAATTGGTAATAATGAACCTATATCTGAAACCCTTAAGTGGATAGCTCATGGTCCTAGCCATTATGTCTCTAAATATCATGGATATGTCATTAATGGGTGTCGATACCATACCAAGGAACGAGATGACTTACGAGCTACCCAAAATAGTGGAGTTAGTATTGTAGCTTCAACAATGCAAATCGCAAGTGCAAAGGATCAAAATCCAGTGTTTGGTGAGCTTTGTTTCTATGGCATTATTACCGAGATCTGGACCTTGATTATACCATGTTTAGGATACCGGTTTTCAAGTGTGATTGGGTTGATAATAAAAATGGCATAAAAGTTGATGATCTTGGCTTTACATTAGTTGACTTTAGCAAAATTGCTCATAAATCAGATCCTTTCATTTTGGCATCCCAAGCTAAGCAAGTATTTTATGTGCAAGACCAACTTGATCCAAGATGGTCGGTTGTTTTGTCAACTCCTCAAAAAGATTTCTTGGATATGGAAGGAGGTGAAGACTTTGTTGACAATTCGATTGAACACCATCCCTTTATAGGGGCATTGCCACAAATTGAAGCGTTTGATGTAATGGATGACTCAGATGCAACATGTATGCGAGGCGATTGTGAGGGGATTTGGATTGAGAACAAATCCTCTATGTAGCTGTATTTTAATGCTAATGTATGAATAAAGGCCATGGAATGGGTTGCAACAGCCACAAAACAGGTAATTTTTATCCTTTCTTTATTTTTTTGCACAAAATATTGACCATTCTTTAACATCTCCCAATAACATATTTACTAAAACCTTTTCCCTAAATTGTGCATGGAAGATACTAAATTAGTTATGTTTGTGAGTAAAAAAATTATGAAATTTTTTATTATCAATATGCATGTTGTGTTTTCCAAACTTAATGTAACACAAACCGATAGTCCAAAAGCTTTCATAAGTTCTTATGGACTTGATGAACTTGTTGAAACCACGTGCTCCTTCCATGTTGATTCTTATAGGAAATTCCTACTGCAAATTTAGCTTTCTTATACAAAGGCCCTTGGGTTGCTTAAAATAAATGAAATGTTAAACAAAGCGGGACAAAAAAAAAGTTTAAATGAAGTGTTATCCTTGTTATATGATGAACAATTCTAAAAAGATCTATTGAATTCATGATCTATTACATTTCATTGTGCAATGATTATGGATTTGTTTCTTTGAAAAGTTATGTTTTACAATTATTCTTTGACTAGGTTATATGCAATATAATTTTAACTAATCTTTATCATTTTTTATTTTTTTTGTTACAAGAATGGAGACAAAGGAAGGAGAAAAACCCATAAAAAGGAAGTACAGAGGGATGACACGGAAGCATATGATTATAAAAAACAGAAGCAAGGGGGTTAAGTTGCCGGTTAAGTACAATCTTGATGGCATTTTCATAGGAGAATCAGCAGTTCATCTAACAAGCTACTTAGGCGTGTTAGCACGCACTATGGTGCCAATAAGATATAAAACTTGGCATGTTGTACCTAAACAGTTGAAGGATAAGTTATGGGACAGCATTGAGGTAACCATTTCTTATTTAAATCACTTTGATGCAAAATGTCTATCATTCTTAACCTCTTGAAATTACTAAAGTTTGGTATTAATGTGCAGACTGCTTTTTCATTAAATCATAAAAGCAGAGGAATTGTATGTTAACAATGGGAAAATGCTTTCGGTCCTTTAAGAACTTGCTAACAGTGAAGTACATTCTTCCTTTCGAAGACCAACCGGAGCTCCTCAAAAGACCACCAATTCAATATACTTTTATTGAGGATGAAGATTGGACAATATTTGTCAAAGATAGATTGTCTGACAACTTTAAGGTATAATTAAGACTCTTTACATACCTCTTATTCACATTCATTAATTATAAAATTTTAATTTATAGGAATATCGAGAAATTCAAAAAGAAAGAAGAAAGAGAAACATTTATAATCACCATCTAAGTAGGAAAGGATATGCCGTCTTGAGGAAGAGATGGTAAGTGTAAGCCTATTAATTGCTTTTTATTTATTTTATGCATAATACATAATAGGGTTATATGATAATTATATTATACATTGTCCTATTTTGAAAGATGGTTGCAAGTGGATCAACTGAAACTATTGATCGAAGCATATTGTGGAAGAAAGCAAGGGAAAAAAAGGACGGCACCTTTGATGAAGTGGCCATACCAGTAATTGAGAAAATAGTAAGTGAATATTTTTCAATTTTAATTACATATATTTATAATAAGTTATTTACAATAACAAATTTGCAATTTAACTTTATAATTAATATTTTTTAAGGACAAGCTATTGAAAGAGTCTCAAGAGAATGGTAGAAGTGTTAGTGGAAGTAATGATATACTTGTGGAAGCATTGGGTACTCCTGAGTATAGTGGTCGAGTTAGGGCCAAAGGGAAGCACTACACACCTCGCCAATATTTCAATAGTGCTGCAGATCGTGCTGTCAGGGATTTCATAGCAGCATCTAAAGAAGAACAAAGAATATTTCAGGCAGAAGTGCTAGCAAAACTGTCTCAAGTAGGAGCTGTTATTCCCCAATCTGATGTTAGCAGTTCAAACATGAAGCAAAAACAACTTCTCCTACCAGAAGCAGTAGATAAGCCAATCCGTAAAGTTGAAGATGTGACCCCACCAGAAGCAATAGAACCACAGAAGAAGGTATTTATTCAGTTAAGCTAATTTGATGACAAAGTTTCCTCTAATACGAGAAATAATTTAATTTAATTTTGTTGTTTGAATTGACTTCAAATGTTGGTGGCAACATATATGGTCTTCTTTGATGTGGCAACATATAATAGGATATGTCTAAATTATGGGTTGAGTTATATGCAATGGACTGAAATGTTATCATGCAAGTTTGTTGCAATTGAATGTAAATGAAATTGCATTTATCATTGTAATAGGAGCTATAAGGTGATTGATGATGATAATGCATTTATGTTAGTTTTGTATAAACCCACTAATATTGAAGTGATTATTGTGAATTGAGTTTTGTAGGTTAGAAAATGTGAGCTGGCCATAGGCACCAAGGAAAATATAGTGGCAGGTGGAACAATTATACTTGAATGTGGTCCCAACTATTTAGTAGTTGTTGATGCTCCTTATGATTCAAGTGCACCCCTTCCCATTCCTATTCCTGGACAAACTACTACTGTTGGGGCTGCAATTGGTTACCAAGTTTTGTGGCCAACTGATTTGGTCATCATCCGTACTCCCATCTTAGTAAGTAAATTTAATTACCAAACTTTATAGTGACTTTATATATATATATATATATATATATATATATATATAAACTAGTTAATTTGATTTGTACCATGGTTCTTAATTGTACAGGCATCTAAGAAAGCAAAGAAACAAAAAGTAAATGAAGTTGAAGTCAAATCCAAGGGTGAAAAACCACAAGATATGAAAAATTTTGAGACATTGGTTGGCCTCATGCTGAGTACATCAAGAGCACACCCTATAAACTTCCCAGATGATGTTTTGGTGAGAGTTGCAAGACCTTCATGATGAAAGAAGATATGGAAATGATAATATCATTAAAAGAAGTGTCATCCAATTGTATTTTATACTACATCTGGTAGGGATTTTATAATTTTTGAATGACTTTTCACAAGATTATGAGATAGAAGGTTATTTTCTAATGACCTATAATGATTGTTGATAACTTGTCATGTGGGTTATAATCAGGCATTTGCATAGAAAGTTGATTGATGCAAAGCAGGCCGAACGATATGTTTTTGTCAATCCGGCATTGGTCTCAAAAGCTGGAATGGGAGAGGGAAGCAAGGAAAACAGGTCAAGGGTTATTGCAGATCGACTAAAGAATACAAAGCATGCTGAATATATGCTTATTCCATACAACCCAGAGTAACCTTTTATCCTAAATATCAATATGGTGTTTGTAAGTTAGTTTGTGATGTTTGAATTTGTGGATGCTATATTACAATTTTCATTTCTTTTCTTTAGTTTCCATTGGGTGTTAGTGGCATTGGAGATGAAGAAAATGATTGCATATTACCTTGATCCAATGGCTGTCAACCATGTGATGATCTTAAGGACATAGTTAACATGTAAGTATATATTTTCTCCTATTTTAATACAATTGATAGTGTCTAAATAACATCTTTTTAATTCTTTTTGTAGGGCAATGAGAATCAACCCACCGGAAAAACAGAAAACATCAAAGAGGGAGCCAACTTGGGTGAAAGTGGTTGTAAGTACTTATTGTTTAGATTAAAATATATTGCTTCACCACTTAATTTATGACAAAATTAGAAAATGGATGGTTATTAATATGATCATCAATAAGATGCTAAAGAAGTAAGAACATCATTCTAGTGTTTATTGCAATTGTTGATACTTTTCCTATAGTGCCCAAGACAACCAGGTAGTGTGGAATGTGGGTATTATGTGATGAGATATATGAAGGAAATCATTGCTAATCCAAACCAACTAACATCAAAGGTTTGCACTCAATTCAATTCATATGGTTGGTCATTTTACTATAGCATTTTTTTTTTTGGTCAATTGAACTTAGTGAATTGTATATGTCACTCCAATTCAGTTTTGCGGGAAGAAATCATATAGTGAAATGGAAATTAATGAAGTTCGATCAGATTGGGTTATGTTAGTGACTCAGTTAATCATTACTCATGTTTGAAGGTACCTCTTATAACTTATAGTCTAATACAACTTCATATTCTTTTAAAGATGTAGTCAATATTTGTTAATGTTAATTTTATAATGGATTTATTCACAATGATAATTTGTTAATGTATATCTTTGTACTCCTAGTTGGCAGTGTTTTCAATATGGATCATTTGGGGGTTGCTCTATTATGATTGATGTATAGTTGGCATATTGAGAGGTGAAGCCAAGTAGACATGGTAGGTGTAACAACTTTTGTATATTTCCTCTACAAATTATTATCAGTTAGATTTGGAGAAATCCTACAATAGCATAGCTACAAAAATTCCTGCATGTCCAAGCTCATTTTCGTAGAGCCTTTAGTTTCATTACATGTGCATGAATTAGGAATTTGTCTATTCTCTACAAAAGCATTTTTGGTCTTTAAGATTACTAGCTTTATAAACTTCTTTAATCTAAATTTATAAAGGTCTCCTACTATACTAATGGGCTTAAAGTCTATAATATCTTGTACTTCCATTTTCTTTTACATAAAAAATAGGAAGTTAGTTTAAGACTTCTTACAAATAAGCCTATGGAAGAAGGAAATAGCACCTCTTACTAATTGGTTGTTAAATTGTTTATTATATATTCTTCAGGTTGTACAAAAAGGCATAGGTCATTCTATTAACAACGTCACTACTGCTCTTGATGAAGGACACCCACAAACAATTCAAAATATATCATCAAAAGAATTTTGAGGTAACATGTTGTGGTTATTGTAAGTTTTATGAATCAATTCCATGTTTAGAGATCATTTCATGCAAGTTCCATATTTAGATAATAGATATCCTCATATTATTAAATGTTGATATACTAATACAATAAGAAGAACATAGATATTTTAACACAATTTTATAATTTTACATAAATATGTTAATTTACAATTTTATAATTTTTCGGACTTCTAGTTTTTTTTGTTTTTTTTTTCATTCCTTAGTTCCTTCTCATGCAAAACATCTAATGTCTTGTACAACCTATAAGAAGAATGAGAAGATGTTAATGGTTGAAGTTTCATAAATAAGATAAAAATCATACCAAAATAGTCAATGAGATAAAAACTTTTTTTTTTCTGTTTTTTTTTAAAAAAATAGAATAAGAGTTCTAAAATATTTAGAAATTTGGTGTAATAAAATTATTGGAGTTTGTTGAGTTTGTTTGATATTTTGAAATTTATTGCAATGGAGAAAGATATTTTGGAAATTTAAAAATTGGCATATACACATTTCATTTACAAAGTTGCTTCTTAACTATTTGTTAATACTAATAAATATGTAACCCTCAATTATTTTGCAGATTGAGCATCTAGAAAGTGAGTTACAACCATCCTTTTGCACTTGGAAGAAAAATGATGTAAAACTAGATGTAGTGAAGGTTATGAACAATTCAAAGTTGAAGAAGTTGTAAAATTGTTGGTTTTAGTTGTTGATTATGTATGATGTTTATGGATAAATTGTAATAGTGAAAAAGGAAGACCATATTTGATACTTTTTGTCAATGGAGATTCTTAAATTAAGTTTTCATTATTAATTTAATTGTTGATAGAAAATTATAAAACAGGGCATAATTAGGACATTTTAATTTCTGGGCTATTAAAATTTTATATGAGATAAGATGACGCTTTTTTAAAGCGTCATGCTTTACTTGAATAAACAGAATATGACACTTCTCAAAAGCGTCAAGGTTGATGTTAAAAAAAACATGACATTTTTTTTTAGTGTCAAGGTATAAAATGCTATACGATGACACTTATTATGAGTGTCAATGTTGCTCCTACAAATAAAAAAGCTACAAGATGACACTTATATTGAGTGTCAATGTTGCTTCTACTTATACAATGACACTTTATTAAGTGTCAACGTTGCTCCTACAAATAAAAAGTTATAAGATGACACTTATATTGAGTGTCAATGTTGCTTCTACCTATACAATGACGCTTCATTGAGTGTCAATATTGACATGAATGAAATTATTAACATATGATGACACTTATAAAGCGTCAATGTTTCAAATAATGACACTTACTATGAGTGTCATGGTTGACGTGCAAAAAAGATGACGCTTCTAAAAAGTGTCAACGTATGCGATTTAAAAAGATGACAGTCTAATATATGACGCTTTTAAAAAGCGTCATCTTATATCTATCTTGACACTTAAAAAGCGTCATCTTTTGACATTTTCCTTGTAGTGTACACTATTGTTAGCCACCTTTAAGCTACTTTATGACTAGTTTAACATATTAATTACTCAATTAATTATGTCTCATAATTAAGTAATTAATCAAACCATTAATTGAGTCATTAATCCTTATTAGTACACTTAGGAAATCAATGTTAGACTTTCAATAATCTATATGTCATTATAATTGCAACGAGAAACATAGATAATGCATTGAAAGAATTATTAAATAGAAAAAAAAATGAAATTATTTTAAAAGGTTATAAAATTAAAGTAAAGTCACGTGTGGAACTCAATATGCATATTTATACTTTAGTTTTCATTAGTTAATTATAGTACTAACTATTTTGACAAACAAGATATTTAAATGTACTATTTTGCATTTAGAAGATATATATATATATATATATATATATATATATATATATATATATATATATATATATATATATATATATATATATTAAATTTAATTATATTATATGATTAAAAACAAAGTAAATAAATGAAAATGTCCAAGACAAAAGGGCTAGTTTTTAATTAATTATGAACATAGTAAGAGCAAATATTTCTCATATATAAGATTATAATTATTTTCATTTTACATTTACTACAAGTATAATTACATCATTAATAAATTAACAAGTATAAGCAGTATAATATTAGAAAAAAATTCACTTAAGTGGTGTTTACTTTTTAGCTAAATAGAAAAAATCAAAATATTTAACTTTTTTTATTTAATTAAAAAAAATTTACTTATATCAACCAATATAAATAAAGTGAACTTATTATCTATAAATTCAGTTTAGTTATATAGATTGATATCAACATATTTTGTTTATCACCTAAATACAAAAGAATAAAAATAAAAAAATAAAATATTTTAACATTTTTTATTCAATCAAAAAATGAACATCATCTTAATCAAATTGGAATTAGCTTGAAAATTACAAATTAATTTATAATTATAAAATTAAAATAATTTATCAAAGAAATAATAATTAATCAAACATCATCACAAAAGAATTATTCTTAGTATATGAAAAAATACAAATTTTTTCATAGTTAAATATAAATATCATATTTACATTGAATTAATGTTCACCACAACTCCAAGACCCAATTGTGTTTGACTGAGTCTTGTTCCATTTCTTTTATTTACAAAGTCTTCTCTAATAAATGTTGAAATAAAGCCTATCTTCATTAATGCGAAAATTTTCTCTCTTCAAACTCCAACAGTTGAAATCAAGTCATGTCGCACCGTCATCCCACCCATTTTTGTCATTGGCTGAAAAGGCCGGTGGCAAATGCAATTGGTGGTCCACGTTAAGCTTTAAAATTTAAATAAATAAATATGGTATAAATTTGAGAAATTTTTTTAAAACCTGAACATATTCAAATATTATCATGTCCTATTCCATCCCTATTAGATGTAAAATTAATTTAAATTATTATTTTTATTTTTAATGTATATTTATAATAATAATAATAATAATAAAATATATATATTTTTTTAATAAAACAAGTTATAAAAAATTATAATATTTTAATTAATTTAAAAAAAATTAAAATTTTCAAAAGAAAGGTTAAACCAACGGGACAGATCGAGATGAGCATAAGACATTCGCACACCCATAATGTCTCATCCTTCCTGTCTCATTTAAAATTTTTAATAAAAAAAATGAAAATTATTTTAAATAGACCAAATAGGGTTAAAATATAGTTAAATTATTTTGAATTGACTGGACTGGAGTTAAAATAGAGCGTGAGAGAAATGGAAATTATTTTGAATGGTCGGAATAAAGTTAAGGTAGAATTAACTTGTACGCAATCCATCGGATCACCATCCCTATCAACCACCAACTGTTGTAAAATATTTAATATTTTATACAAATTTGATTGATTTTTTACTTAATTTTAATTATACTCCATCATTAATCATATTTAAATGTGTATATTTATGGTAAGAAAATGCTGAGCCTTCCGAATGCTTAAGTAATAAATATTTAATAAATGTGTATATATGAATTGGGAAATATAGGAGTATTAAGTATGGCAAAGAAAAGGCCAAGCGGGTCAAAGGTGGCAGATTAATAAGGAGAGAGAAAGCAAACAGGCCCAATAATTGAGGAAGGAGGAAGAGTCCAAACGAGGCGCAGCAGTTTTTCCAAGTCTGAAAGCTTTTAATACAAAAGGATATGAAAGCATTAAATGCTCCCATTAATGGCTTGTGTTTTTTTCTTTTCTTTTACTCCTCGATCCTCTTCTAATTGCAAACGTCTCTCTTAAACACCAACCACACCCACCTCCTCTTAATTGAAGCCGGTGAAAGGTCTATTTTCTTATTTTTCTTCTTTTTACCTACCTAAATTATTAATTTTACCAAATCATTTAAATCTACTCTATATTCCTTCCTACTAACTCCCAACAATTAAATAAATAAATAAATTATTAAGCTTGAAAACAATTCAATTATTGCCAAGAGTTTTGAACCCTTAAAAAAGTCAAAGTAGGGTGTAAGTCAAATCGAAAAACCTAAACCAATCAAAACGGTTTAATTTTCAAAATAAAAAAGATCTCTGAATTTTGAAAACCGAATTTATTAATTTAATTTTTGATTTTTTTTATCTTAATAGATAAAAATGATATTCTAAAACTTATATATAATTATTTGATATTTGATAAAAAAAAATTTATATTAGATTTTATTAAAATAACTCATTATTTTTATATTATGGTAAAATTAATTTTAAATGTATTTAATATATTTTTAACACCAAATACAAGTTAATTTCTATTAATTTTAAAAATAAATTAGATTTAAGACTTAATATAGACTCGAAATAATGGAATTTGGGTTAAAAACAAATACAAATCTATATCAAAGTTTAAAACTAAAAAAATATTATTAAATTAGGTCAAAATTGATTCACGAAAATCAAATCAAACCGTCCTCAAAACGCTTGATTTGATTGGTTTTGATTTTTTCAATATAAATTTGATTGATTTAGTTTTTATCAGATATAAAATCAATTATTTTGATTCAGTAAATACCGAATTAACCTTATTTACACCTAAAGGTTGATGAGAACATATTTAAACATCAAATACACATGTTCAACTTTTAAGGTACTTGTACGGAATTTTAAAAGGCTTCGTCAAATACGACATTACAAACCAAATTTTAATTAAAACAAATTAAAATTATCCTTATCTTTAATAAAAAGATTTAAAAAATATAATTCTCAAAATATGACTCATTAATTGTACTTTCAACTATTCAAGTGGATTCTCAAATTTCCAAGACCAGACTCATAAAAGATTATACACGTGGATTATATGACACCAACCATAGCGTATAATAGAGGGTCCAATTTCAATGAACTAATAATTACATATATATATATATATATATATATATATATGATATAAGCGCTGCACATAATCTGTATATATAGATTGGGATTGCATTTACTGATCCTGATAATTGAATATATATTTATATAAGGTCATTACATCTCTGTGCATTGGTTGGTGCCGATGGCAGCAGAAGTCGGTTCTCTGCTTCGCATCCTCAACGCCCGCAAAGAAGAAAAACTCAGAAACGAGGCCACCGTCCTCATCACCAGAGACTTGCTCGGCTCCTGTTCCAAGGCCGCATCCGCCGATCTGGATCTCGATTTGCAAGTCCCTACCGGCTGGGAAAAACGCCTCGATTTGAAGGTCTATTTTCCGGATTATTTTTCACAGATCTGCTTCTCTTTGTTGTTTCTCTACCGTCAATTTGAATTTGTTTTGTGATGAATGGAATTGTTTGTTTGTTTGCAGTCAGGGAAAGTGTATGTGCAGAGGTGTAAATCTCCAAGCCCTAAATCCTGGAGTGAAGAACCAGCGCTTCGAGATTTGAATGTTCCGCCGCTGAATCTATTGGAGGACAGTTGCCTCGAACTGAAGCTGCTCCCTTCCAGCCACTATCAGAGTGTCTGCACTCTCGACAAGGTCAAATCCGCTCTGGAGAGAGCAGAGAAAGAGGCCTCGAAGAAGCGGTCCTCGCCTCCGATGTCGCTTTCTTCGTCGTTGACGACCAGAGAAGAGGGAGATGATGAAGAAGAGAAGCGGTCGTGGTCGTTGTCTTCGACTTCCACGTCGCCGGCGTCATCGTCGGGGATGTTTGCAGCGGGATGTCCAGTGTGCCTGCTGTACGTGATGACATATAGGAAAAACCCAAAGTGCCCTCGCTGCGACTCCATTGTTCCGTCTCCATCTGCTTTTAAGAAACCCCGAATTGATTTAAACGCATCGTTTTGATGTTTCACAGCTACATGCAACTTTTTCCCAATATTTTAGGATGGAAGGCACACTGCTATTTTATGTAATTTTTTCCTTCCTTTTTTATCTTTCCATAAGATTAGGTTTTTTCTTTACTAAAAATCGTATTTAGTGGTAGGAGCCCTTTCTCTTCTGTAAATAGAAAAAAATGTCATTGAAATATTGAATTCGCATAATCTCTGTAATGTATTTAATATAGAAATCAGATATTCAGGGATTTTATTTTATTATATTTGTTTGGCGTGGTCTTTTTTCTAATATTTGAAGTTGTGATTTAAATCTGAATATAGCATGATAGAACTCAAGGGCATTAAATGGTTAGGTTGTTTGATTTTTATTGGACTCTCAATAAAATGTTTATTTTTATCAATGACTCAATACATGTTAAAAACATTTATAAAATTAATATTGAAACATGAGAATTTATGTTCATGATAAACGTTTATATTGATTATGTTTGTAATTAGTTAGAAAATTGATAATTAAATAATAATATGGATTTTTAATTAAGTCTGGTTGTTGAGAAAATATTAAGGGCTTTAAAAATAATTTTTAAAACAAGTTTAAAAAAATATGAATTTATTCTTTTTTTTTTATTTTTTAAAAATCATTGAAAACAACTCCTATTTATTTTCTAAAAATTATTTTCTATTTCAATTAATTTTTAAAAATTGCTTTCAAAGAATAACAATCATATAGTAGTAAAATCATTTTTTATTTTTAAAAATGAGAAACTATTTTTAAATAGGATCTTAATTTTTTGCCTAATTGTTACTCCACCATTTTAATACTAATACTATCACCATCTTGTTGGAAGAGTAAGGTCACAGGAGAGTGGGAGAGGCCGAATGCATTGTACGACACGTTACTGATGCATTTGACAGAGAGCAGTGATGATCGAACAACTCTTTCTCCTTTATGTTCCCTGTTTCTTTAATATTTCGTTGTTTTTTACATGGGTGGAGTTGTTATTAGGTGACCTACCTGTCACAATATCATTTTTTGGAGTTGTTATTAGGTGACCCACCTGTCACAATATCATTTTTGAAGAGTATTGTCGGTGTTTAGTTTTGGGGCCCAGCTTAAGTTGGGTTCATTCATGGGGCTTCCCCGACGAATTGTCAAACATTTTCTCACGTATCTTTCGAAGAGTTCATAACTCATTTCCATCCGAAAGTGACTTTAAAGGACATGGATACTCCCATTTTAATTAAATATGGTAGAGATGCTTGGGATTCATGTTTTATAGTCATGGAAGAGTATCGGCACCTTTGACTTGACAATATGACAACAAGGCCTCATGGTAAGGTAAAAACTGAGGCTTACAATGGTTCATATGAGGGCTTGGTCGTGGCTAGAGGTGTAACAAACATTGTTAGCATGCGAGGGAAGCACACAACATATGCCACGACTCGACTTGGCCAAAATTCAAGTGTGGAATTTTGGGATGTAAAGGAAGCCTTGAGATGAGATTTTAAATGGAATTTTGATTTTTCAAAATTTTCATATTTTTAGAAAAATCATTGTGCCTCCTTAAACACCTATTATGCCTCCTCTATGGACTTTGAAAATGGTTTAAAATGCTCTCCTAGTGGGGGGTGCATGACTCAAAGGTGGTAAGGATGACTCTAATTTGGCTACACTAAAGGCACAACATGAGGGGCATCGAACATGAGTAAGACACATGAATGGTTTTGCTAGCACACACACATAGGTGATGCCATGGGGTGTGGTGTAGCCTATGAGCTCAACGATAAGGGTGTGACTATGACACACATATGAGCATGGTTGCCTTCGGTTGGATTAATCAGTGGGGTGGCGCACATGTGAGCTAACATAGCAATACATGAGCTAAGAGAGATCTTAACAACAAAGCATATTGCAAATATTTTGGCCAAGAGAGGGCTTGCCCCACATATGGGTTGTCTGAACATGCAACTAATGGGCTAAACACACGGAAAAGCTAACTAACGCTTAAGTGGGTTGATGCTTTTGGGCTCGACAACAAAGCATGGCTTGACACATGCGTAAGATAAGGGGGACTCTTGAGTATTGGAGCCAGTCTAAGTAAGGAAGACACCTTATCACATGAGATAGGCGGCTTCAATCAAGTTAATCATTAGTTGGCAAGTAGACCAAGTCAATCATCAAGTGGCAAGCAATGGGCTAATTGGTTATTCCTAATATGATGTCATGGGTTGTTGAGCTAGAGAGCAGATGCAATTGATCAGGTTGCACACACTACATATGGCTAAGAGGTGGTAGTAGTAGAGGGGCTTTGAATAAGTCACGGGACACATGAAAAATGGATAAAGCAATGAGCTGACTAAAGATATTTAAATTCAACTAGAGTTGTTCTTATGAATGTGCTATGTAGTTGGTTGATGAAGCCTAGTAATAGATGTGTCTACCAGCTATTCAAAGCAATGAACTCACCAAAGTGAATGTGGGAGTCTTGCTTAAGAGAATAGGCTGAAAATTCTTGTGAACTTCGTGAAGTAATACAAGTTAGGGAAAGGGTCACCCTATAACCTTGTTCCCTTGTTTCGTTTTCCTTGTTGCTTTCCTTGTACATTCTCATATCGGAGAATGTAGGATGGCTTAGAGGGCATCTAAGAATCGAATATCTCAATAAATTAAAGGGACAAATTCATAGGTGTGACAAAGGGGACATCTACATGGGAAGGTTCTTCTTAGCCTAAAAAGAAGCCTAAAATGGGGTCTTTTGCTTCATTGTTGAAGTCTAATATTCAAGATAAGATATAATCATCTATAACCATCTCACCTCAAGAGTCTACTCCAAGGTATCCCCTTTGAGGGATCATGTTGCCTCCTCCATAGAAATTCGTTAAATCATCTCTTCTCTTAAGGGCTCTTCTTTGTCCTCCACTTATCAAGCTTGATCAAGGTCTTCATCAAACACTCTTTCTACCATGCTAAAGGCGTTGGTACAAGAGTCCTTCAAAAGTGTGCTTGGAGGGGTGTTCATTACCATGTGTAAATCTTTATCCTAGAAGGGGAAATTGTTTCTACAAGGTCTTCGTTAGACTCTCTAGTCAATGGCAGTGATTGACAATCTAAGGCTCGTTGGGAAGCCTTTGCCTCCTTTAGTTGGGCTAATTATGATAGGGGAGGAGATTGATCTTGTTTCTCAAGATCCTTCTAAGACCATCTGTGGGTTGGACAACTAGAACATTCTTAACATTTTTTATTTTGAAGAATGACAACTAGTGGAGTTAGTCGCTTTGACACTTCTACTCCTCCTATAGTTTACTAGTCCTTTTCTCATCCTTGGGCTCAAAGTCAAAACAAT
Source organism: Vitis riparia (assembly GCF_004353265.1). Lineage (NCBI taxonomy): Eukaryota > Viridiplantae > Streptophyta > Magnoliopsida > Vitales > Vitaceae > Vitis > Vitis riparia. The sequence continues at coordinate 7,574,931 of NC_048440.1, read as the reverse complement.
GATATTGGTTTAGTTTTTGAGCAATAATTCATGCAAAAATTTAAAATCCAATTTTCTTGAAAATTAGAAAAAAAAAAAAAAAAAAAGTGGATAAGTTATATTCATTTTGTTCTTCAAAGCTTAATTTGCTAACGTAGATTAAAATAATTTCTAATCAAAATTATGCAAAATTAATATATTTTAATTTTTTAAGACATGAATTATTCAAAATTTGTAAAATGTATTTGGTATGATTTTATGTTGAAAGTTAGCTTGATTATTAACAAAGTAAAGGTTAAAAAAAATGAAATGAGAAAAAGTGATTTTTTTTTTCTATTAAGATAAAAAAATTTTTAAAAAAAAAACTTTTTTTATTAGGATGAAATTGTACAATTTTAAAAAAATAACTCTAAAAGTGGCTTAAATATTAAAGTATGTTGCAAGGACTTAAGTAAAAAAGAAACCAAAAAACCAAAAAGAAAAAAAAAAAGAAAAAAAAAAGAAAAAAAAGAAAAAAAGAAACAAATTACACCCCCTAAGTATGGATGTTATTTTCATTACAAATCCACACTTATCTCAATTAGTAAGTTCCAACTTGAGATAGAGTATTGGAATAAATCTATCATGCTAGATTTTTGAGTACTTTCTTCTTCCCTTTTATAGTTATGTCACTATCTTTCATCCTTATGGTGCATTAAATAGGTAAAAATAAAAAAATAAAATGGGAATAAGAATAGTAATATATACGACATAGATGTCAGTTCATGTAATGACACCTTGCATCCATGAGCTAGCATGAGGTGATGTACATGATGAACACAAGTTGACAAATGCTAAGGGGTGTGTTATTGCAAGGAGACAAGTGCTATGAGTGCTAGGTGGTACCAAACTGATGACTTGAGAGTGATAGCACATAGGCATGCAGGCGTACAATGTACCAAGTTGGTGGCTCAACTCGGTAAAAGTTCAAGTCAGTGAGTTAAGATTTTTATTTCATAAGGAATACCTTGAGAATATGTCTATGGAAGTGTTCATGGGTGGCAACAATTATGCTACACCAAGAGCATGACAGAAGGCCTCAAACATGAGCAAAGTGTGATGGTGAGTTTTGCTAGCATGCATGCATGGGTGTAATGTCATAAGTGTGGTGCAATCCATAGGTGTCATGCCTAACGGGAGGATTGTAACATATAATATGAGCTATGCATGCCTCGAATAATGGAGAGAATTATCAAGTTCAGCAGCTATGAGCCAATAATGCAATGCATGTAAGCATGGGATAAGAAGAGGGCTTAGTGCATAAAAGAAAGAAACTTTCAATTATGCATGTGAGCCACTTATATGCCATGTTGCCCTTATGTACTAAGCCCTCTTCATGTAATTACACATGGATCGCTTACATAAGTGAGTACAAGTTTGGGAGAGAGGGAGAGGGGGGGGGGGGGTGGGTGGGTTCCCTTTAAGTGTGTGTCTTGTATGTTCTTTTCATTATGCATCTCGTGGGGGTTAAAAAAAGGTTGGCATAAAGGGTTGTAAAGCATTTCACAAAACCAACAATTTGAAATTAAGGGTTTATTTAATAATTGTTTTCCAAAACAATTTTAAGAATAGTTTTTTAAAACAGTTTTTAAAAATTGTTCGTAGAACAAAAGTCTGATTAAAAATTAAAACGATTTTAACTTATTTTAAATATGTTTTAAAAATAATTTTTATATTCAATATTCTATTTTTAATTATTTTACATGTCTTAAAAGAATTTTTAAAAACCAAGTGAAAATAATAAAAAATAAGTAAAAGATGTATTTTATGTTATTAATAATAGAAAATAAAAAGAAAAATTTTATTGTCAAAAATGTTTTTTGTGTTTTTTATTCTAAAAAACAAAAAATTATTTTAAAAAACAGTTGTCAAATAGACGTCATAAGAGTGAAACGAAAATCCTTATTAAAAAGGTGGGGTACAATTTTCATAAGAATGAAATTTTTATTCTCTAATAATAGTCTAAAATCCTATTGTGGTGGAATGGATTCACGGCTGCCCCCTTTGCTACAACTTGAGTTCCCAAGTTGGCGAGTAATGGTCCCAAGTCTTTCTGTTTCCAAGTCTTCGTTAATTGATTTATATGTTCCAAAAGCACCTTTAAATAATAAAAGAAATATCTCTCAATATATAAGTAACAAAAACAAATCTCTTTACTGATAAGAATAACTGAGTTAAAGAAAAAAATATATACATCTTCTTTTTTTTTTCAATTTTTTTTTTCTAATTAATTACAATATTAGAAAAATTAGAAAAAAAAAATAGGGAAGATAAATGTATTAAATTCTTTCCTCTTACTTGTACATAGAGCAATGAAGGGAAGAAATTAATTTTTCCAAACATGGACTTTCAACTTTATAGGTGATTTTGATACTATATTTGGTTCTCAAATTTGAAAGAAAGAAAACATTAGGAATATTTTTCTTGTATGATTGTTTTACAAAAAAATTGAGAGAAAATTGAAATAATGAGGAACTTATTTTTTTTTCAAAGTTTCCTCATATTTTATTTAAGCAAAATCGAAAAAAAAAATCTCTTAGCATTTTCTTTCACCATTTTTTTACCCTATGTTTCTTGTTTTGGAAAATTTATAGAAAAAATATGTTTTTATATGTTTTAAAAAGTAAAAGGAAAGAAAAAAATAAAAAAAATAGATTTAAAATTAATAAATTATTTTTATATGTTTATATATATATGTATTATAAAAATGTTGTATTATAGAGTTATAAACCTGATAAATCATATGATGTTTAAATTTACATTTTCTTCTTTTAAAAATATAAATACATATTGTGGCTTGTAGTATTGAAAGGTGCTTTTCTTAGTAATAATTAATTAGTTGGTAGAAGGAGACAGAGTTGGTCCATTGCCTTGTACTTGTCATCATTAATAATGACACTAAGAAAAATCAAATTAAATGCCAAAAGTATTCGGCCACCATAAATCACAGTCCAGTTAAACTTTTGCCCAAAATTTTGCATTTATCATTGGATTGAAGTGTTTGCAAAGTGAAACAGCTTTTGTGGCCATTTTGTGGCCTTTTTTTCTTACTAATTATGGGAAACTTAAAAAAATTGAAAAAAAAAATTATGTTTATAAACAATTTTCAAATATAAAGTAGTTTATGCTAAAGAGTAGCACATGGGCATTAGTTTTAAGTTGAATTCAATAGAAATGAACGGAATGTTTGATCATGTATTTGAAATTTATTTTAAAAACTATTTTAAAGTAAAAAATAAAAAATAGTTTTTAAAAACAAGTTTCATAAAACATGGTTAAATAGACCCATGTTTTCCTTTTATTTTTAAAAATGAGTGAAAATAATTTTTATTTACTCCCTAAAAATGATTTTTTATTTCACTTGATTTTTAAATATTGTTTTCAAATAACAATGATTAAATAATATTGTTAAAAAAATTTAAAAATAATTTTCTATTTTTAAAAAGAAATCACATGATCAACAGACTTGAAATTGTGCTTAAAATGCAGCTATAAGTCCCAAAATTTGTTTGTCATAGTAGGACAAATCTTATATTTCCCAAGAATATTTTGGAACACTTAGTTCTACTTTCTTTTTAATAAATTTATTAAATATGTTCAAAATAAGTTTATCCATTTAGTCCAATTAGAACCCTTAAACATGTTCTCACACTCTCCAATGCAATTTCTTCGGATTTTAAAAAATTAGAAAGGCTCCTATTCTTCTTCAAATACAAGAAATTGTTATTTAATTAAAATCTTTTAAAATATTTAAATTATTTTTAAAATGTAATTTTCCAATAAAAATCCAATCAAACAACAATAATAACTACTTCCATTTCTCATAAATCAAAACCCATTTTAAATATATATATCAAATATGATTAAAATGCAATGAGAATCCTTTATTTTATAAATCTTAAATTGAATAATCAAGTCATAACAAAGTTTTAAGTGAAAGAATCTTAATGACTTAGCATGCACATTCTCACTTCTAATTGATGAACATAATTTTTTTTTATTAAATTAAAAAAGGTAGACTTTAAAGATAATGTGACAATATTAATGACATTGTAACACATTTATTTTTATATATTTGGAATTTATTTGGAAGTACATATTGATATTTATAATTGGTAATATGAATTTGTGTATACCCACCATAATACAAAGTGTTCAACAAATTATGGAAGCTATAGAAGCCTTATATCAACAATTTGGAAGACATTTCCACACCAATAGAAGTGAAACTCCTTAAAACAAGGGATATGGTGTGAAGATTTGCCAACAAGATAAAAAACCACTATCACCCATGATCTTATATCCACAATCCCATGATTTCTAACTAAGAAACATGAGATTAATCTATATAAGTCAAAGGTGGAATCAAGAATGCATATGTAAAATTGTACCAATGGAGTGTTACTATACTTTGGCATCATCTATGAAAATGAAAGAGAGTTTTTTGAAGTATAAACATGTAGTCACACCAATAATCATGTAGTCTTAGAGTCAAGTTTGCTCAGAGGAAGAGGAGGTTGCACCCACTGGTGATCTGATAGCACAATGACACCATTGTCTTGAGAAGTAGTGACTTCACTTTGAATAGAGGATTCAATCCTTGTCTCAAAGGAATAAGGTGTTTGCCCGTGATAATGGGGAACTCGAAGCATGGTTAGTAACATCCAATTCTAAATAAATAATATTTGAAAAGATACTTCTTATGAAAATTTATTAAGCATGCCAAAATACTTCATTTTATAACACTTATTTTGGTAACCTTCTTAATTATAAATTATCTATCATGAATTTCCCAAAATCAACTTATTTACTTTTGAGAAAACAAAGGCTATGCTTAGTTAAGAAAAACACCCAAAAGGGGGGTGGGGGGTGAATTAGGTTTTTAAAATCTTTTCAATCACAACAAATTTAAACAAAATATAAGCAAAGTAAAAAGATAGAGTTTAGAGAATTCAAACTCGGGTTTATAGTGGTTCGACACTTCTTTGCCTACGTCCACTCTCCTCAACCTCCTAACCGAGTGAGGGTTCCACTAACTTGAAGTTTCAACCAAGCTTCCAATCTTCTTACACTTGGATTCCGGCTCCAATGGGCTCTTACACAACCTCTTCAAGATTCAACCCTCTTGAAGACTTTAACACTAAGATTTTTACAAGATATAATCCCTCAACCTAGCTTAAGGATAGCTCAAATACAAGACAAGGCTAGGATGACACACAAGAGTGCACTAAAGGATATGCAAGTGGTGATTTAATGCACTGCGAAAGAAATGAGAGCTTTTTGATCAAGAATAGGTAGGTAGGCTATTGAATGCAAGTGTTCTCTTATCAATAAATGAAGTAGAGCTCTCAATTTATAGGTTTCTAAGCTCGGGAGTCAAAAACAACAAAATTTAACCTCGTCCGGTCGAGCTAGGGGTCGACCGGTTCACTAGTCGTTGGAGCATTTAATGCATGACAGCTAACCGTTGCCTCAATCGGAACTCGACCGGTCCTCGACCGGAACTCGACCGGTCCTCGACCGGTAAGGGAAACAACTTGACCGGGAAGAGAATGCTACTGGGAGAGAGAGAAGGTTTTTGACCTCCCTCGACCGGTCCTCGACCGGTCCTCGACCGGACGAGCACAACCGGTCGACCGGTTCCTCAACCGGTTGAGCCGGTTGGCCATAGCCTCGACCGGTTGAGCCTTTTTGGCCCCGAAAACCTATTTTTTTTATTCCTTTCTTTTCTAACACTTAGGCAAGGTCTTTAGGTAAATTATTAAGCCAATTATAAAACATTTTGCCTAAGGTACATTAGTTAGAAACTCGGGTTTTAATGAAATCGAAGTTTTAAAGAATAAACCGAGTTTCCTAAGATGCTTGAAACGTATGAAAATCCTAAGTGCACTCATGCATTCATCTTACATCAATTTCCTATGATCACAAGTCTTCCAAGCATCTCGATCTTGTATCCATTTGGTCATTTGATGAATTTTCGAGTTTATACCTGAGATTCTTAAACATTTAAACCAATTAGTCATTTAACCATGGTTTGTTATCATCAAAACCCGATTAGGAGAACCCTTGGACTAACAATCTCCCCCTTTTTGATGATGACAAACCTTGGTTATCTAGGAGAGAAAAAATCTCCCCTCAAACCAATCAAACGATTTTTAATAGGAAGCAATGTTGATTACTACCAAAAAGTGCTATTTTGTAGACCTAATTATAATGGTTTTAAGCACCTTTGTGTAGTAATCATATTCATTTAACCCAATTAATTCATTAAGGTCCTTAGTAATTGGTTTTAACCATTTTGTGGCAAGTTTACATGTTTTTATCAGCTTATGAATCAATTCAAGCATGCCAAATGATGGAGGAGCTAATTAGACAAGTTAAAGCAAGGATTTTGGAAGTTTACAGGCTTGAATTTCAAGTGGAAACACGAGCACAAGCAAAGAGAATGCAAAGAGGAAAAACAAGCAAAGAGAGGAAAACAGAGGACAGCAGCTGCAGTCTTCTTTCGCACTTTTGGGGCACTTCCCGAAGTCCATTTTCTACATGCTATATACCATTTCAAAGCTCAGGAAGTCAAGAATCCAATTCTTCAAACCGTGTACAATTTGGAGCTGAAATGAGGAAGATATGGCCTTCGGAAGACAACTGCATCAAACCTTGCGGGAATTTCGCAAGGGGATTTTCCTCACGATGCGAAATTTTGCCATTTCGCAACATTGCGAAATTTTCGCAAGGAGAAATTCACATTGCGAAAATGCCAAATCTCCTCTGTTTCTCCATGCACGCACCACCGACTTCCCAGATATTTTTAGCTTGATATTTTCTCATGTAAATTCCTTTTGTAACCTTGTATTCAGTCATCATAAGGCTTTATCTTGTAATTTTGCTATATATAGAGGTGCACAACACCTCCAAACAAAATTGGATTGGAATGGACGGATGGGGTGATCGATCCTCTGTAGATTAAATTAGAATTATATAAAGCTCTGTTTTTCTTCTTTTCTTTTTTCTTTCTCATTTTCTTAGTAGCCAAACAGCCTCTGAGGGCTTTTCCTCATAGGATGATTGGCTAAAACCTTTAAGTTTCTCAAAGTATGGATGTTATGTGATGGCTTGGATGCAATCCCATGGAAATTTCTCGCACCCGGAAGGTAAGGTAGTCGTTTTTCATTAATGGTTCATTAATGTAAATTTTGGTTTTTATTCCTTTGGACAACTTCCAACGGCCAATACTTGATAAGCTTTTGGATTCTATCCATTAGTTATCTCCTACGAGCTATTGGAAGGTGAGGTTTTCAATTCCAAGTTTTGCATTAATCCGTTAGAACTAATTTCAATGGCCATTGAAAGGTGAGTTTATCACCTGGAATGACTTTGAGTTGCCAATATTTGGTAAGCTTTTGGCTTTAGACCATTAGTTATCTCTTACGAGCCATTCAAAGGAAGTCTAAGGTGAATAACCATTGATAAAATCCACTACCATCTGTTTTGCCATTTTAAAGGATTAAAACTTGATTTGCTAAATCCATACCGGTTCGGAAGCAAGCATACCATAGTTGCAACCCCAACGCGAGGAGCCTATCCTGAGATTTCTAATTTGCATAAGAGTCAGAGCATAGCTATCCTATCTTTGAGAAACTTGTTTTTACACCCTTTCATTTTAGTCTTTAATGTTAGCTTAAATTAGTTTAAATCTTTCTAAAACATTTCATCTTCTTTTAAAGCTAACATCCATAAGAAAATCACCTATTTTCCTAATTTGAATATCACTTGTGTTTGCGAAAACCCTTCCAGTGAACGATCCTAGAACCACTATGCTATAGTAGCTTGGCTACTTTAGTAATAGTATTTAAGGTATAAATTTTGTTGATACGCCTTTAAAGCTAAGCTACCATGAGTCGCATCAAATGTAAAACACGAAAATGAACAATGGATCATAAAAATATCATATCATATATATATGGAAACGAAACCTCACATGTACAAACAAGATAGATATGACTATGATGACAATGACATGCATGAGGGTCTCCTAAATCCTATAAATTTCTCCCAATTTGGCAACATCGAAAAGAAGCAAAGGGGGATGTCTAGATAGTCTCAAGGCTGAGGGGGTGGAGGAGGAAACACAGAGCGAAGGTAAGCCATCATCTCCTCATGCTGACTCGCCTGACGACTCTCAATACGATCAATGCTCTGCTGGAGATGCTCGAATGTAGCCTGCTGCTGATCCATACGCTCCTCTATGCGCTTGAATCTCTGCTGGAAGTGATCAAACAGAGAAGTGACTCCAGTCTGATACTGATCCATGTGCTCCTCTATAGAGTAGAAGCAAGAGTCATGGATTAAGGCAAGCTCCTCCATACAAGTCCTAAGGGAGCAGATCTAAGCTGAGATATCCATCCAAGGTGCCTGAGATGGTAGCTCGGTAAATGATGGTTGAGATGATGGTCCTGTTGTGAAAGACAGCTCAGTCATCATAGGCTCTAAGAAGGTAACCTCAACATGAATGCCATCTGACTGAGGTGGAGGCGGAATGTCAAGCTCGGGCCCTCTCTGCTCAAAGTCCCTTTAAGGGTCTAACCCATCCTCCATCTCTCTGATTTCGGCCTCCTCCTCTACTCCAGGATGTATCTGATCCTGTCCCCAGGCCTGTCGCCGGCTTTCCTAACCCAGGAGCCATCGGGTGCCTTCTCGAAATTCATGCGCCCCAAAGACTGCTCATCATACGTGTCATATCTAGTGGGGGCCTCGAAATCCATCTCTCTACTCAAATCGACCCCGAAATCCTTGAATACTCAGGTAAGAAAACGGCCGTAGGGGAGTACTCATGTCGTGCTCTCAACGCAGGAGATCATATGCATCATAATCAGATATCCCACGTGAATCCGTCTCCCGGTGAGGATCGAGTCCACAATAAATGCCTCAAGGTAGGAGACCTCGTCTCGATGTCCTCCTCGTGGCAATAAAATAGAGTAGATCATGTGGTGAAGGACTCAACTGGTCACGGTCAGGTTGTGTGCCGATGGTTTGCCCATCCCCTGGGCATTGGCGAGTCCGCACAACCTCTGAACAACCTCTCTAGGCTCGAATCCCGGCATAATGGGCCACGCCTTGGCCTCATACACTCTGAGTCCAACTGAAGGGATGTCAAGAATGCGGCAGATACTCTCGAGACTCAATCTGATCTTAACTCCTCTCATAGTGGACAATACTGGTCCTCTAAGCCCATAGGTCACCCGGGAATAAAAAGCGCGCACCAGAGTCGGGAAAATCAGCTCAAAAATTGTCACAACTGGCAACCATCCCATCCGACCGAATAGTCCCTCAAACCCGAAGTGCTGAAGTTGGGAGAAATTGACACTTCTCCCTGGGACGACTTTCCTCTGGGCGAACTTTTGCTTGTAGCGCTGATAGTCTTCAATCGAATTGAAGAGGGTCGTGTCATACCTCGCCTTTTGGCGAGCCTCCGTCTGCTCGGGCTGAGATGGCTCAGCAGGGCGCTTGCCCTGAGCCCTAGAGGTGCCCGTCTCTCGCCTTGGTGCCATCTAATGAAATGGAAAGGAGAAGGAGAAGGGCAAAATGAGAATGAAAACAAATAGGAATGAGCAACCACCAACCCGAAGCCCTAGGCGCACGGAGATGAAGCTGAACAGACCTTGAGGCGCACGGTGCAGAGAGAAAACGCTCCTAAAATCTGAAACCCTGGGTTTCAATCAAAACCCTAGCTCAAATGATTCCCAAAATCCACTCAAAGCCTTCAATCGGTCTAAGATCCTACCCAAAATGGCCTATAGAAGTAGGTATGTGAAGGGGCAGCAAGATATGGAGGAGAAATGTGAGAAATGAAGCGCGCGCGCGCGCGCGCGGGGGGGGGGGGGGGGGGGGGGCGCTTTTTAAATTCCTAGCCCCGACGAATCGGTTGACCGGTTCATCAATCGGTTGACCGCCTGGTCAACGGTCAATTTTTCCAAATTTTGTTGCATTTTCTTGTCTCGTGATCCTCCCCTTGCCCTTTTCAGTTGAAATCCCCAATTTTTTTATGTCCAATGCCACGGGAATTTTGATTTTTGGTCAAAATTTGACCTCTTTCCTAGAATTATTTCTATATGATGCATATAATATGAATTTCACGCAATCATAGGGTATATTCAAGTGTAATATCAACAAGAATTCATCAAGCAATCATTTGATCATAAAGAAATCACCCCTAATTGTCTTCTAATATCAACAAATTGCTCTTCACTTAGGGGTTTTGTAAAAATATCGGCAAGTTGATCTTTTGTGCTTACAAATTCAAGTGTAATATCACCCTTTTGTGCATGGTCTCTAAGAAAATGATGTCTTATCTCTATATGCTTAGTCCTAGAGTGTTGTACCGGATTTTTGAAATGTTTATGGCACTAGTGTTATCACATTTTATAAGAACATGCTCAAAAATCAAATTGAAATCACTAAGTGTTTGTTTCATCCAAAGGATTTGTGCACAACATAAACCGGCTGCTATGTATTCGGCTTCGCCATAGACAAAGCTACCGAATTTTGCTTCTTACTATGACATGAAACAAGTGAGTGTCCTAGGAAATGACAAGTGCCACTAGTGCTTTTCCTCTCAACTTTACAACCGACAAGTCGGCATCCGAGTATCCAATTAATCAAAGTTATCACCCTTAGGATACCATAGGCCTATGTCCATAGTCCCTTTTAAATATCTAAGAATTAATTTTACAGCATTTAAATGAGATTCCTTAGGACAAGATTGAAATTTATCACACAAGCATACACTATACATGATGTCGGGTCTACTAGCGGTCAAATATAGCAAAGAACCTATCATGCCTCTATACATAGTTGAGTTGACGGGCTTACCTTTCTCATCCATGTTAAGCTTGATGGATGAACTCATTGGAGTCTTCATTGTTTTGGCTTCCTCCATATTGAACCTTTTGAGGAGATCTCTTATATACTTTGCTTGATTGATGAAGGTTCCTTCCTTTAGTTGCTTGATTTGAAGTCCAAGGAAGAAGTTAAGTTCTCTCATCATGCTCATTTCGAACTCACTATGCATGCATTTAGAGAATTCTTCACAAAGAGAGACATTAGTATCTCCAAAAATGATATCATCAAAGTATATTTGTACTAAGAGCATGTCATTTTCTTTGGTTTTTATGAAAAGAGTTGTGTCAATTTTTCCCATTTTAAAACCCTTTTTCAAAAGAAATTTACTCAATCTTTCATACCATGCCCTAGGTGCTTGTTTCAAACCATAAAGTGCCTTTTTAAGTCTAAAAACATGATTAGGAAAGTTAAAACTTTGAAAACCGGGTGGTTGCTCAACATATACCTCTTCATTTATAAAGCCATTTAAGAAGGCACTTTTCACATCCATTTGATATAAAACAAAGTCTTTAAAACATGCAAAGGCAAGTAGCATCCTAATGGCTTCCAATCTAGCTATGGGAGCAAAGGTTTCTTCATAATCTATCCCTTCTTCTTGATTAAAACCTTGGGCTACCAATCTTGCTTTATTCCTTATAATTATGCCATTTTCATCCATTTTGTTTCTAAAGACCCATCTAGTTCCAATAACACTTTGATTTTGAGGTCTTGACACTAATTCCCATACTTCACTTCTTTCAAATTGGTTTAACTCTTCTTGCATGACAATCATCCAATTTTCATCAACTAGAGCATCTTTTATATTTTTAGGTTCAATTTAAGAGATAAAAGCAAGATTATTGCAAATATTTCTAAGGGATAATCTAGTTCTTACCTCACTAGATGGATTACCTATAATTTGATCTTGTGGGTGGTTGATGACAAACTTCCAATCTTTAGGGAGGTATTGGCTTGATTCACCTTACACTTGTTGAGGAGGAGGTAGTGCCAAAGGTGATTCTTCTTTCTTGGGATCCTCTACAACTTCTTCTTGTTGCCTTCTATCTTCAATTTGTAATTTTCCCTTAGAGGTCTCCAAGCCTAAATCATCATCAAAGTTCTCTCTTTCTTGGAGAGAATTGTTAGATTTATAAAAAATAACATGGATGGACTCCTCAACTACCATGGTTCTTTTGTTAAAAACTCTAAAAGGCTTTACTTGAAGTTGATTAACCAAGAAAAATTTCAACATCCGATTTTGCATCAAATTTTCCAAGATTGTCTTTGGTGTTTAATATAAAGCATTTGCACCCAAAGACTTTGAAATAGCTAATGTTGGGTTTCTTGTTTTTCCAAAGCTCATATGGAGTTTTCTTAAGAATAGGACTTAATAAAATTCTATTTAAAACATAACAAGAAGTGTTAACCGCTTCGGCCCAAAATTATTTTGGTAAATTGCTTTCATTTAGCATGGTTTTAGCCATTTCTTGAAGAGTTCTATTTTTCCTTTCAACTACCTCATTTTCTTGAGGAGTTCTAGGAGCCGAAAAGTTGTGGTTAATACCATGCTCATTGCAATGTCTTCAAAATCAATATTTTCAAATTCTCTCCCATGATCACTTCTTATACAAGTAATTGTAAAACATTTTTCATTTTGAACTTTGTTGCAAAACTTTGAAAACTCATAAAATGCTTCATTCTTTTGACTTAAAAATAAGACCTAGGTGTATCTAGAGAAGTCATCCACAATAACAAAAGCATAAGATTTTCCTCCAAGGCTTGGTGTCCTAGAGGGACCAAATAAATCCATATGCAACAATTCAAGAGGCCTAGTTGTTGAAATGAAATTTTGTTTTTAAAAGAGTTTTTTATTCAAAGTTAAATTGGTGCCTTTTCATTTCAAGGTAAGCTTAAGAAATAAAACACAAACTTTGGTTAAAGAGGTTTTGTTTCAAGCTAACTAAAAAGAAAGTAATGGAAATTACTTATGAAGAAAAACATTCCTTGGAGGTTTGGGTTCACAGGGGAGGTTCCTTATGCAAAAACAGAGCTCCGGTCATTTGGTTCATTTCCTCGCATTAGAGAATTAACATATAGTCAATTCTCTAACCGGTGTTGTACAGATGCATCCCTTAAATGGATTTCAGCTCTAATTCCCTCTCACTGATGCAACTTGCAATGGCTCGTGCCTCTCACCTAGCATTTGCCATTCAAGGTGATCTTTAACTTTGGACTTCCCTTCTCAAGCTCGCAAGAGATAACTAATGGATGTCTCCTTGGAGTCCAAAAGCTTACCAAGTGTTGGCAATTCTAGAAAATCCTACCTTCAAGTCACTTCCCAAAAGCTGCAAGAGGTAAACTAGTGCATCTCCATGGACGGAGATCACTTGCCTTACCAAGTGTTGGCTCAAGTGAATTGAAGGTGTTTTAAGTTAACTAAAAACATAGAAATCATTAAAGGATCACACTTTCTCTTCATTAATGGTTGAAACCACAAAGCTATAAATTCTTGCACTTGGAACCTTTCCCGCAACCTTAGCTCCAAGGAACTAAAAGTCTAGCCACTCATTCTCTGAGGAAACTTCCTCAGAGCTTGTTTGGCTAGTAAGAAAAAGAAGAATATAGACAACAAAACAATATAAGGAAAAAAAACTCTCTTTTATTTCTTCAAAACTATATAAAGCGTCTGTGTACAAGCTTGTCTTTCGTCCTCTTCCTTTTCTGTGGAAATTACAACTTAAATATGGGTTATTTACCATTTGTTCTTACTTAAAGACTAAGGAATCCTATGATAGGTGGGTTACAAGAGACTTTGGGGATTTAGACAACAAATATCTAAAACAAAAAAATCTCAAAATGTTGGTCGCACATATCGGGAAGCTTCAAGAGAACACGTGGCACTGTATACTGAGAGAAAAACTCTCCGGGTAAGCGCTATAAGAGGATCCGACATGTCTACCGGGGAAGTTGAAACGTCCTCCTCTCCCATCCGGTGTCAGGGCCGGATGTGAAATATCCGGAGAAGGTGGAACGTCGACCAGACAGAATTCCGGATGTAAGATATCCGGAGAAGGTGGAAAGTCGGCCGGATAGAATTCCGGATGTAAGATATCCGGAGAAGGTGGAAAGTGATCGGATAGAATTCCAGATGTAGATATCCGGAGAAGGTGGACCGTCGACCGGACAGAATTCTTCCCCGGGTGGAATGAGCTATGCCGCGCGTCGCAAGGGGGACCATCTGCGTGTGCAAGGGAGAGAGAGCCACGTGGCATTTTTTAGGGAGGATCCCACACTCCTTGCATTCCGGATTTGCTTATGGCAAAGGACTTCAAAGCTTCGATTCTTCATGTTTCTGAGCTTTCCATTGCTTTGCCATGGATTCCAAAGAACTCTCCTCAATCTCGAATTGCTTTGGTGATAAAAAAGTTATCAAAACACCAAAACTTAACACAATTTGATTAAAATTGATTGCAAAGGTCCTTAACATGTTAATTGGGTAAAAAAGTGATAACTACTACTCAAAAGTGTTTAAAAGAGTTAATTACAAGCTATCAAATAGCACTTTTTGAGTAGTAATCACTCCCCCCAACCGACATATTTCTAGTCCCTTAGCAATGAAGGAGAGAAAAATAAAAATAAAAAGTATTATAATTTAAAACATCATGCTGATAAAAAAAAAAAACAATTTTCAAGTGGCATGATGATCTAACTCTCACATGGAACATTAAAGAAATAAAACTCAAACTTCAACAAGAGTTATCAAATAACTTGTCTAATCACAATTCTTAAAGAGAAGGCATTATGCAAATTTAAGCTTTAAAAGAGTTTCCACTCCCAAAGGGTCAAACCTTACTCTTCCACAAAAATCTAAGTGTTATTTATTAGTTTCCGAATATAGTATGTTGAACTAATCTCTCCCCCAAACCTAGTTTTTTTTCAAAGCTTAGCAAACTAATCAACCTCTAATAGGCTAAGAACGCACCTCTTTTCTCAATTTTTTTTTTCATTGTAAGAGTATAAGGCTAAAGGTATTCTTTTCTAACTTGTCCATGTAACGGGGGTCTATCGATGACTCCCAACCAATTAAGGTTTAGGGCATCAAGCTTTAAGGATCTTTCAACCACTAACTCCTCGGATTTTACCCCGGACTTTTAAGAATGAATTTTAATACCCAAGCGCCTATAGTATGTTAAACTCCACCTATTCACCCTTGTAATGAGCATTGAGGTCGGTGACTCCCAACCAATGAAGGCTTAGGGCACCAGGTTTTAAAGATTTTCACCATATACCCCTCAGACCTTGCTCGGGTTTCAAGGCAAGCAAACATTTTTTTTCTTTCTTTCTTTATTATTTTTTTCAAAGGCTCATTGACCTTTAAAAGGTGTCCCAACACTATTAAATGAGGTCAAAGGTACCAAGTCTAAAATTTTCCTAAGTCAAGAGGGAAATAGTTTTTCATCTTATAATCGGAACCTATTGTGCACAGTGTGTGAATAGCTTAAAGTGGAAGAACTAAGGTTGAATTCAATAGAAGTTTCAATAATTCATCAACTTTAGTAAGCATAATACAAACTCTAAGTCAAGTAAAAAGACAAAAATTCAATTTCTCCCTTTTCATTTTGAAAATTTTTCCTTAATAACCATGGAGAGTAGAAAAAAATTTTAAAATTAAGCAAAAAGCAACTAAATTACCAAAATAACTTAGCATTAATAACAAAAACTTCCTTCCTCAACTCTCCCCCAACCAAGCTGAACATTGTCCTCAATGTGATAAAAGCGATTGAAAAATAGGGAGGAAGTGGTACCTCTTGAGTGATGTGGAGTGATGCTGTGGAAATGATGGCTCAGCTGCCTCTCCTGTAGGAGGCTCCTGATGAGGCATAGGCTGATCAACAAAAGGAGGGGCCTGTGATGGCTCTGATGAGCTGGGAATGGCATAGCTCGGAGCAGCTTTTTCGATTTTCTTGAATTCCTCCTGATTTTAATCATTCAAAAATTAGTTAGTTACAATTAACATAATTTAAGACCAAAATTACAATCAAATAATTTACAAAACTTAAAAATTAACATATTTAACAAAATTATGGACTTTGGTGAAACCAAGTCCATCTAACCCTTCTCTGATAGGCTTTTTGTGGCTCAAGGAGGTTGATTTCCTCATTTTCTGGCTTGAACGGCTCAATGAATGGCTTGAGGCGATGACCATTGACTCTAAAGGTGTCTATGCCATTGGAATTTAGTAATTCCACCACTCCATTGAGATGTACTTGGTGAATAATTAAAGGACCTATCCACCTTGACTTGAGATTCCCTAGAAATATATGGAGTCTTGAGTTATAGAGTAGGACTCTTTGTCCTTTCCGCAATTCTTTGTTGGAGATTAGTTGATCATGCCACTTCTTCATCCTCTGTTTTGCAACTTTGGAATTGATGTAAGCATCATTTCTTAATTCCTCCATCTCATTAAGGTCTAAGCACCTCTTTGCCCCATCTCTGATCAAGTCCATGTTCAACCTCTTGATTGCCCACCAAGCCTTATATTCAACTTCCACAAGGAGGTGGCATGCTTTGCCATAGACGAGACGATAGGGGACATGCCAAGAATAGTCTTATAAGCTGTTCTATATGCCCATAATGAATCATGTAGCTTAATAAACCAATCTTTTCTGCTTGTAATCACCACTTTCATCAGTATGTTTTTTATTTCCCTGTTTGCTAGCTCCACTTGCCCGGAAGTTTGAGGATGATAAGGTGTAGCTACCTTATGCTTCACTCCATACTTGGCTAATAGGGTTTCAAAAGGTTTGTTGCAAAAATGAGTTACCTCCATCACTGATTATGGCCTTGGGCACCCCAAATCTTGAGAAGATGTTCTCCTTAAGAAATTTGAGAACCACCCTGTGATCATTATGTTTACAGGGGATTGCCTCCACCCATTTGGAAACATAGTCCACTCCCACCAATATATAAGAGTTACCAAAAGACATTGGGAAAGGTCCCATGAAGTCAATACCCCAAACATCAAAAAGATCAACTATAAGGATGGGGTTCATGGGCATTTGGTTTCTTTTTGTAAGCTTCCCGAGTCTTTGTCATCTATCACAACTCCTACACATGATGTGGGAATCTTTGAAAAGCGATGGCCAAGTAAACCCTGATTGCAAGACCTTCATGGTTGTTTTTTGAGAGGCAAAGTGGCCTCCACAGGCATTCTCATGGCAATGGTTGAGGATCCCTTGTTGCTCTTCTTCAAGGACACACTTCCTTATGATCTGATCTGCACAATACTTGAAAAGAAAGGGCTCTTCCCAATAATAAGCATGAATCTTTGCAAAGAAGTGCTTCCTGTCTTGCGTTTTCCACTCACTTGGAACTTCACCAGTAACCAAATAGTTAACAATATGAGCATACCAAGGAGCTTTCTCTAGCAACATAAGTGATTCCTCATAAAAGTCATCATTAATAGGTAATACATGGGAATTATGTGTTATAACCAACCTTGAAAAGTGGTCAGCTACCACATTCTCCACCCCTTTCTTGTCTCTGATTTGGGTATCAAATTCTTGTAACAAAAGAATCCATCTAATCAACCTTGCTTTTGCATCTTACTTCGTCAATAAATACTTCAAGGTCGAATGGTCAGTGAAAATAATGATGAAAGACCCTACCAAATAAGCACAAAACTTGTCTAAAGCAAACACCACAGCTAACAATTCTTTCTCTGTAGTTGTGTAGTTTCTTTGAGTCTCGTTCAATGCTTTGCTTGCATAGTAGATCACATAGGGCTTCCCATCTTCTCTTTGGCCAAGTACAGCTCTTATAGCAAAGTCACTGGCATCACACATTACTTCAAAGGGTAATTGCCAGTTAGGAGCCCTTACTATTCGAGCGGTTGTCAAAAATTGCTTCAATTGATCAAAACTCTTTTGACATCTCTCATCCCAGACAAACTTAGCATCCTTAGCTAAAAGTTCACAAAGAGGCCTTGAAAGCTTAGAGAAGTCTTGTATAAATCTCCTGTAGAACCCTGCATGACCAAGAAATTGCCTTACTCCTTTTACAGTGGTTGGGGATGGCAATTTGGCAATAAGTTCCACCTTTGCTTTATCAACTTCAATGCCTTTCTCGGAGATGATATGGCCAAGGACAATTCCTTAACGTACCATAAAATGGCATTTCTCCCAGTTGAGTACCAAGTCTTTTTCAATGCATCTTTTAAGAACCGCTTCCAAATTTACTAAGCATTCTTCAAATGTACCTCCATATATGGTGATATCATCCATGAAGACCTCCATAATTCGCTCCACCATATCATTGAAGATACTAAGCATACATCTTTGGAATGTTGCAAGTGCATTGCATAAACCAAAAGGCATTCTTCTGTGGGCGTATGTTCCAAACGGACATGTGAAAGTGGTCTTCTCCTAATCTTCAACATCAATTTCAATTTGGAAATACCCTGAGTACCCGTCCAAGAAACAATAGAAAGGATGGCCAGAGACTCTCTCCAGCACCTGATCAATAAACGGGAGTGGAAAATGATCTTTCCTTGTCACAGCATTCAATTTCCTATAGTCAATACACACCCTCCAACCTGAAGTGAGGCGTGTTGCAATTTCTTCTTCTTTTTCATTCTGAACCACAGTAATCTCTGACTTCTTTGGTACCACTTGAGTAGGACTCACCCAAGGGCTGTCAGATATGGGATAAATAATACCCGCCTGGAGTAGCTTCAGTACCTCAGTTCGCACCACTTCTTGTAAATGAGGATTCAATCTTCTTTGAGGTTGACGAATTGGTTTAGCTTCTTCCTCCATATATATGTGATGTGTACAAACCAAAGGACTTATTCCTTTCAAGTCAGATATTTGCCATCCTATTGTTCTTGCACCTCTTAAGAACTTCAAGTAGAGAAATCTCCTGATGACCGGTAAGAGATGAAGATATAACAACAGGACATTGGTTATTTTCTTCCAGGTATGTATATTTTAACTCCATGGGCAGAGGTTTCAAATTGAGCTTCGGGAATTCTTCTGTTACATCATCTTGTCCCTCCTCTTTATTGAATAAAGGTAGGATCTCCTCTTTCCTCATCCAATCTTGTAGAGTAGCAAGGACATCAGCGGGTTCAGACAACCCTTCTTCAAGATCCTCAAGGCTTTCATTCAACTCGTCTTGCATATTCTGATCACAATGCTCCTCCACTAGAGTGTCAATAATGCATACCTCTTCTGGACCTTCTTCTTCTTCCAGAGTAATTAGCTTCTTTGACATATGAAAGATATTAAGCTCAAGTGTCATGTTGCCAAAAATGAGTTGCATAAGTCCATTCCTACAATTTATGATTGCATTTGAAGTAGCAAGAAATGGCCTTCCAAGGATGATAGGAACATAATTAGCTTCCTTAACTAAAGGATCAGTATCAAGAACAACAAAATCTACTGGATAGTAGAAATTATCAACTTGAACTAAAACATCCTCAATTATCCCCCTTGGAATTTTCACTGACCTATTAGCTAAAGATAGAGTGATTGATGTTGGCTTTAATTCACCAAGTCCCAATTGCTTATAAACAGAGTATGGTAACAAATTCACACTTGCTCCCAAATCTAACAAAGTTTTTTCCACTACCTTTCCTCCAATCATAACTGAAATGATAGGACATCCCGGATCTTTGTACTTCAAAGGAGATTTGCATTGTATGATGGCACTCACTTGCTCAGTCAAGAAGGCTTTCTTATTCACATTCAACCCTCTTTTGATAGTACACAGGTCCTTTAGGAACTTTGCATATGTTGGAACTTGCTTAATCATATCCAGCAATGGAATGTTGACCTTCACTTGCCTCAATACTTCAAGGATTTCTGATGCATTTTTTATCCCCTTTTTCCCATGCAAAGCTTGAGGAAAAGGTGGAGATGTGCGTTTCTTCATCAATTCTTCCTTAATAAGTTCTTTCTCCGGATTTGCATTCACTGTTGAATCACAATCCTCCTTCCCTTCACTGATATCTTTCTTATTTCCTCCCTCTTCTTTGTCTCTTCTTCTTCCTTCTCTTCAACATATAGCTTGGGTGTTGGTGACTCAACCTTTTTACCACTCCTTAGAGTTATCAAGGTTTTAACATCTCTCACCTGTGAAGATTCTCCCTCATGAGTTTCCACTTTGTGGATACCCTTGGGGTTTTGGTGAGGTTGAGAAGGAAATCTACCCTTCTCTTGCACTGTGTTCAAATTAGTGAGCCTTGAGATTGAGTATTGGAGATTATCTATCTTCTGAGATAAGTCATTTTGCATCCCATCCATCCTTTTATTCAAAGTATTCTCTACACTGTCAATTCTTTGACTGAGTTGAAAGTTGATGGATTTTTGGTCTCCAACAAAATCTCCCACAACCTTACTGAGATTCACTATTGCTTGTTCAAGACTTGAAGCTTGTTGGGATGGTTGAGATGGTTGAGTCGGCTGTTGGTACTGAGGTGTTCTTGGCTTCCATGAAAAATTTGGATGATTCCTCCAACTTGAGTTGTAAGTATTGCCATACGAAGCATTGCTATTGGGCTTGAATTGTCCAATGACATTTGCTTGTTCTCCAAACATTTCTCTAGCTACTGGAATTGTAGGGCACTCCTCCACCAAGTGTTCATAAGATTGACAAATCGAACATGGCTTTACTTGCACTGGTGTTTCAGCAATAGTTTGCACTTCATGCATCTTTTTCAGTTCTAGCTCATCCACTCTTCTTGACATAGCTGCAAATTTTGCTTTCATATCAACATCTTCATTCAAGGTGTACATCCCAGCCTTAGCATGAAGAGCATTTGGTTGAGACTTCATCTTTCCCACTTCTCCTCTGTGCGGTTCATCCCATCCCCTTGAGACTTCAGCTACATAACTCAAGAAATCCATAGCTTCCTCAGGATTCTTACTCATGAAATCCCCTCCACACATTGTTTCGAGGAGTTGCTTCATTGAGGAAGACATCCCATCATAGAAATAACTCACCAACAGCCATGTATCAAAGCCATGGTGAGGACAAGCATTAATGACTTCCATGTATCTTTCCCAACACTCATAGAATTTCTCATTCTCTTTAGCTGAGAAGTTTGAAATTTTCCTTTTCAAGCCATTTGTTCTGTGAGTAGGAAATAACTTCTTGAGGAATTCAATTTGTAAATCAGTCCAAGAACAGATACTCCTTGGCCTTAAAGAATTAAGCCAAATCTTGGCCTTATCCTTTAAAGTAAAAGGAAATAATTTAAGCCTCATCAGGTCGATTGAAGCTCCTCCATCTCGGAATGTATTACAAACGTCTTCAAATTCCTTGATATGGGCATAAGGATTCTCACTTTCCATTCCATGGAAAGTTGGCAGAAGTGGCACAATATGGGGTCTGATCACTAGCTGCTCTATAGGGGGCACTATACATGATGGTGCACTCATACGAGGTGGATGCATGCGGTCCCTCATTGATCTGAATTCATTGGGATTGTCCTGATGACCATGGTGACTATGCTGATCCTCAGGTGTAGTTTCCATGATGTTCAAGCTCAATTCCAACTCCTTGTTATGAGGTGTTTCAAGTTTAACAAGCCTTCCTCCACTATCTCGTATCCACTTTGGCATACACAACTAGTATCAACTGTAACAAAGAAAAAAAAACAAAACAGAGGAAAACAAAAACAAAACTGCCAAAAAGAGTTCGATTAACTAAAACTAAATTAAAAACTATGCTAGAATATGAACGAGTAAAAGAAACACTAAAAGAGTTAGTAAAATGAAGGAAAATTCACAAAACTTGTGATGAAAACCACAAGTACGCTGAAATAATATCACTATGAAGTTGGCACCTTCCCCGGCAGCGGCGCCATTTGATTCCAAAGAACTCTCCTTAATCTCGGATTGCTTTGGTGATCAAGAAGTTATCAAAACACCAAAACTTAACACAATTTGATTAGAATTGATTGCAAGGGTCTTTAACATGTTAATTGGGTTAAAAGGTGATAACTACTACTCAAAAGTGTTTAAAAGAGTTAATTACAAGCTATCAAATAACACTTTTTGAGTAGTAATCAATTACCATCAACCTCCATCAATGGTGGCCCAATCCATAAGGATATGTGACCACTTTAAGGTCTCACATATAGACTAAAGCTTCTTGTTGACTTTGGCACAAGCTTAATATCCTCTCAAGGTTAAGAGTCCATGTATTATAGTAGTTTGATGAATCATGACAACTGAAAGTCTTACGTAACGATTCATCGTAGGTCTTATCTAGTGTGTATTACATACATTAGTGCACTCATCATAGAAAAACCATCCTAATGACCAAGATAAGTCATCCCTCCAATTAAGAGGTAGTGCACTATAATCTTTGATGGATTGCCAAATCCATGAACTAACTATGGACAACTTATCATCTTACAAGGAACCTATGACTTTTACCCTTTATGCAACTCCTAATGTACCTAAGTCATGTACAATGCAAGTGATATATGTTGAATACTCAAATCAATGCCAATACATAAAAGTGATAGTCTAAGGATAATGAAGTCTAACTTTGTTATATCATCTCTTGCTTTTAAAAGCTCAATGATAACATCAATACCACCTAGAGTGAACATATACCCAAAGGTAGACCTATAAAAGTCTTTATCAAATTAAAAATATGAATTTGTGTATCCAAAGAGTACCAAATCATTGTAATGTCACACAAGAATATTATCCCTCATTTTCTTATGATGCTTGAATATATGCTTAATTGTCATTCAATGCTCTAATACTAGATTGGATTAATATCTACTCATTATCCCTATAACAAAGCAAATATTTGACCTAATACATATCATCACATACAAAAGGCCACTGTTGCACAAACATAGGGTACCACTTTTGTGTGATATTTCTCCTCAAATGTCTTAGGACATTGATCTTGAGAAAGAGGAACTCCATGCTTGAAAGGTAGCGAACCTTTCTTAGAGTCATGTATCATGCACTTAACTAAAAGCTTGTCAATGTAAGAGGTCTAAGATATTGTAATCTTCCTATTCTTGTTGTCCCTAAGGACCTTAATTTTAAAAATATATTGTCTTTCCAATATTTTGATCTAATATTAAGTAGACAATCAAATCTTGGCTGATGACAATAACCTTATATCATTCCCAATGAGTAGAATGTCATCTATGTACAAGATTTAAAATGCTACAATGCTTCCTTGAACCTTCTTGTACACATAAGACTCATTATTGTTTTGATCAAAATCAAGGTCTTGATTATCTGATTGAGTGAGATGTTTTCTTTAATCCATAAATAGATTTATGAAACTTGCATAATAGATGCACTTGGCCCTTTGCTGTGAAACCACCTAGTTGTATCATATAAATGATTTCATCAGGATAGTCATTCAAGAACATTGTCTTGACATTCATTTTCCATATCTTATAATCAAGATTTGTTACACTAAATAGGAGTACTCTAATGGATTTGAGCATGGTTACCAACAAAAAGGTTTCCTTAGAGTCAAAACCAAGTTTTGAATTATAACCTTTAGCTACAAACCTAGCCACATAGTCTCAACCTTTCCATCTACTTTATTTCTCTTTTAGATTAGTTTACACCTTCTAGTTTTTATCTTTTTTAGTGCTTTTGCAACATCCTAGACCATATTAAAATACACAAGTTCTAACTCTCCCGCTATAGCTTCTTACCATAAATGAGCATCAACATCACTCATTGTTTCATTGTAATTTATGAGATCAGTATCATGTTCCTCTAGAATTGCCTTGAAAGACTTTTCTAGATACATGAATCTATCTAGTTGTAAAACAACCTTTCTGCTATAACAAGGTACTCAAGTACTAGAAGTATCAAGAATGGTATGTGCCTAAATCCCTAGATCCATGGTATCTTATGCAAATGTAGCATTGTCTTCTAGTGTTCTCTAGTCTATATCACCATTTATTGTATTACTTATCATATAGTATTCTTCTAGAAATTTAGCATTTGTACTAATAAATATCTTCTATTTGACTTAACTATAAAAATAATAACCTCGGCTCCTCTTGGAAAGCTCAACTCATCTACGAAGCTTTGAACTTGTGCTTGCGCTTTAGGATTAGGCTAAGGGTTTATATCAAAGGGGCTTCAATTGACATAAACATTAACCATCTCAACAAAAGATCAACTCAATCTTATTACTCTCTTTTAGATCCTTGCAATCAAACGATGCAAGTGAGTTCCTCCTTATGTCAAAAGGCTCATGTTCAATTTATAGAACCTATTGTGGTGAAGCACATGTATGTGCCCAAGGTTGCTTAACTTGCAGCCTTCAAAACTAGAGCGGTATAACCTTTTCTCCCTATGGTTACTCTTTTTTGTCATTGTAACCATTGATTGACCTATCAACTAGCTAAAATACCACTAGCACCCATGATCCATTTATAAAAGCCAAAAGTGGAATCAAGAATGCATATACATAATTATTAACTAAGTGTTACTACAATATTACTATGGCAACAGTAGTGAAATTGTATATTGCTTCACTTTCTATAATGATATGTGGACTCAAATCTCACATCTATTTGCTAGCATGATCACATCCCTGTTTTAAGTCTTCAACAAGATAATTGAAACTAGCTAACCAACATAAAAGCAAACTATCTAATAATGATCAACTAACGTAAATCATGTAATTAGACAATAAAACAAAATTAATAAAAAGTAAAAACCAAGTAGTTTGCCTTAAAGACATTTCTAAATCCTCACAATAAACAATATAAAATGTGAGTGAATATTAAGAAAAATTGTGAAAAATGTAAAGGTACACTATCTAAAGAATATAAAGTTTTTAAAAACTTTTATGAAATAATTCAATAAACATGGACTTAAATAATAATATCATTGAAAGTCAAAAATTGTCCTTCAATTCTTTTCTCCTCCATACACCAATTCACCTATTTGTTTTTTTTATTTTTTGTTTTTTTAACCTTCAAATGACAAGTCAAAAGAACTTCATGCTTGTCAATTATTTTTAAGGTTGACATGTGGCCAACAAACATGTCACATTATTTTTTCATTATTTTTCTTTTTTCTTCATTTTACTTAAAAAATAATGCACATTTTTTTAAATTTCATTTTTGTTTACTCTCTCACTTTTTTGTATTTAATAATTTTAATTATTTCGAGACATTTAAAAATATAATAATAATAATAATAAATAAATAAATAAATAAATAACAACAATAATAATAGTATATGGTAATAATTATTGAGAAAAAATTAATATAAAAATAAATACATATTGCACAAATTTAAAGGTTTAGAATATAATAAGATTTTATATATTCATATTTATTTATTTGATAAATCTTATTATATATAGATTAAATAAAAATACATTTATCATATTATTTTATTATTTATATTTTTAAAAAATTTTAAATTTTCATGTGAAAATTAAAATCGATTGTCATGATTTTAACTTTTTTCTTATGTTTTTACTTAAATGTGGTTTTAACTTTTTCTTAGTTAAAATTAAAAAGATAAACACTCGGTTGTGATTCTAACATTTTTTTTTGTTAAAATTTTAATTTTTAATTTTTAATTTGTATAAATAAAAATAAAATATATTTTTCGTAATAATTGTATTTAATTATTTATGTTATTTTTCTCTTAATTTTATTAAAAATTAATTTTTTTGCATATTGAAGTTGTGCATTGATAAACATAAGTTTTGGAAAAGAGGGTAATGCTCTTTTATGAAAAAAGTAACACTAAAGTGCATTAAAAGTATCATGGAAGTATGTTACTTTTTTTCATAAACAAAATAGTATTTTTTTTTTATATTAAAAAGTGGTACCATTTTTTCAATTGGTTGTATTCATCGGCACACGTAATCCCAGTATACCAAAATTTTATTTTTTAATAAAATTAATATAAATAATTAAATACAATTTTGTATAAAAAATATTTTTAAATTTTTATTTTATTTAAATAAAAATTAAAAATTTTAATAAATCAAAATATTGTAACCACAATCAGTTTTTGTCTTCTTTAATTAAAAATATTAAAAAAATTAACTAAGAAAAAAAAAATTAAAACTATGCTCAAGCTAAATTCATAAACAAAAAGCTAAAATTAGTGATTTTTACATGAAAATGTAAAATTTTAAAAATATATAAATAATAAAATAATATGACAATATAATAAGATTTATAAAATAAATAAATATTTTATTTAGTAAAATATAGAAAATATTATGTCCTACATCTTTAAATTTGTTTTGTCATATATTTATTTTTATATTAATTTAATTTTATTAATATTTATTAGATATTATTATTTTATTTTTAAAATGTTTATAAATAATTAAATGAAATAATAAACAAAAATTGAAATTAAAAAGATTTTATAGCCAACATATTTATATAGAAAAAGGAAAAAAAAATAGGGAGAATTACCCAAAAGGGTGGGTTGGGCAGAACAATTACTAGAAAGGGTGGTATCTTTTAATAATTCTTGGGGTGAACTTTAATAGGTTTAATATATCAAAACTGTCATTTAACTAAAACTTTTAAAATTCAAAGCATTTAAAGCACTTCGATTGATTTGTCAATACATTTATGGTACATGGGTCCCACATTTATTGTAATTATTGATATTTAAATTTTAAATCAAAATTTTGGGTTTAACCCTTATAATTATATATATATATATATAATTTGTTATTTAAATTTACTATTTAAAACAAAAATACTTTTAAAAATTATTTTCAAAATATCATTTATTGTTTTTTTACCTTTTTATTTTTATTCTAATTTTTAATTTTATGAAGAAAAAAAATAAGTTTTATAATTATATAATAAAAATGATGATTTTTTCATATATATATATATATATATATATATATATATATATATTAATTTTAAATTGATAAATTATGTTTTTATATTAAATTTAAGGAAGATAAAATGTTTAATTTTTCATTCGGATTCTCTAAAAAGAATAAAAAAAAAATGATAGAGAATGTTTAATCATTTTTTAGTTTTATAATAAAATAATTTAAAAAAATTTATATGATTTTTTTTCCTTTGTATAGTGTTTTTTTTTTTTTTAATTTCATATAAATTTTTATTCTCAATGCATCGAGTAAATGATGTTAATATATTTGATATGTTGAATATTAATAAGGTATAAAAGGTGATTCTTAATATTATTACTTTTATTATAAAATATAGGCACAACAAAAATATGTTATAATTACAATATAAATACACTTACATTACAATAAAACCTAATTAACAAATTTATGAATTTTTTTTATAAAAATGGTAATTTTGTATGATCATACCATATTTCACAACATACCTATATCATAAGTAATTTTTAAAATCAAATGAAATACTAATTTGAATTCACATAGTTTATATATATATATACAAAAATTATTAAATAATTTCAAAACATTAAATAAATGTTGTTAATATATTAATATAATGTGTTAATACCAATAAGGTATGAATAAACATTTTTAAAATTATTACTTTTGAAATAAAATATAGGTACGACATAAATGGATTATACTTACAATATAAATACATTATCATTACAATATATTACAACATAATGTAATTTATTTTTATTTAGTTTTTTCACATGCTATATCACCCAATGAATAATTGTGAGTTATTCCATTTAATAGGTGTGTGTTAGTCAATTGAATATTTATATATTAGTCAATTGATGAGTGCTCGTAAAAAATAATTATTCATTATATTATGATAACAAAGTTTTTAATTATATGTTTTATATATAAAACGATATAATAACTTTAGGATATGGTTTTTATTTATGAGATATTAAAAATTAATTTTTTTACAAGTTTCTTTAAAAAATCTCAACTTTTTTGAAAAAAAAAATAACAAATTTTTAAACAATCAATTATTCAAAAGTAATAACAATTTTTTCAAATTGAGAAATGTACTGTACTTATCATTGTGTATGGGCCCCACATTATTAACAAGTCTTCATTGTTATTATTTTGTTGGGCCCACATTTTTGGATAATTCTTCAAAAAAAATATGGATATATCACTGGAAGGGGAAAAAGAAAAAAGAAAAAAGAAAAATCATGTGATAGGGTAATTGACACGTGTTAGGCAGGAGGCGGCTTCAAAAAGTAATAAGAATGTATTTAAATTTAAAAAAGAAAAAAAAATAGAAGAACGCAGTGTAATTGCCCGTGAGCGGTATTCGAAAGCGTGACGTCATCGTTAAATCAGCAATTCATTAAATGAGACGTCAACGTCAACGACGATAAATATGAAACGTCCCGAGGGCGACGGCATTCAAATCTGCCACGACAGACGCTACATTTAATGAGTGTGAAAGGAGGAAAGCCACGTGTCGACGACTTTGGTGGCGAGTAATTATGGCGAGGAATTTTTGGAACTAAGGGTGAGGACGAAAGCTTATAAATGAATTGTTAAATTTTCATTAATTGGCACTGGAAGAGAAGAAACAGTACAATCATAGCGACCCTCCGACGCTTGCCCCACGCGCCATCATGTCTTAACCTACGCCTCGGGCGGATAGGATAAGAGGGGCCTATTATTATTAATGTAATTAATGTTCTTGTCCTTGCTTGCGCTCCTCTCAAAATTATCTTGGAAGGGAGATTTATTTTCAAAGAAATGTATATATTTTTTAATTTAAATTTTCGCATTTAATAAACATTTATTAAACTATACCATTTTTATTTATTTAATTGAAATTGAAATTAATATTATAAATATTTTATTAAGTATTAAATATATTTTTTTATATAAGTTGAAATTAATTTTTAAAAATTAAGATAACTTTTTTTAAAAAAATTCCTTGTATATTTATAACAATATCATTGTCGAATTTAAATAAAAAATGAAAAAAAAATAATAATAATTAAAAAAATAAAATAAAATTAAATGCACTAATTTCTAAATGAAAAATAATGGGGCCGTGGCAAGTCACATCATAGGAAACAGAGATAGTACAAAGTTACGTGTACAAAAAGATGACATGAATAGAAGTTGAATTTTGGTACGTTGTATGCATTAAATGAGAGGTTAAACTTGTGAATTATATTTGAGTTTGAAGAAATCAAAGGGGAGGAGGTTGTGGGTCAATGGGGCAACTTCTAACGGATTTTAATTAGGATTTAAAGGCATTAAATGCAGGGTCTTGTATAACGTGTATAATTAAAATCACGCGTTCTTGCTCTTCCTACGGTTGAATAAATAGACTAATGCCAAGAAAACCACCAACCTTTTTTTCTTAGTTAGCTAACCGTCATCTATTGCCACACCGCCCAAATTAATTAATTTTAGTTATTGGGCGACTCATAACTACTTTAATAATTTTATTGCAAATTTATAATATTTTTGTTTTCTATTTTTGCCCCCTCAACTTTATCATAACAAGCTATGAAAAGAAAAAATTTGTTTTAATAAAAGTAATTTTAAATAGAGAGAAAAAGTCATAAAAAATACACTATTTTAAATTTATTTCACTTTTTTTTCTATATATTAAATAATTTAAAAGATGTAAGTTTCTAACTAATTTTAATTATATTTGATTTTATTTTATATTTTTCATAATGAAACAAAATATAAAAAAAAAATTAATTAATAAATCATTTTTCTTGATCATTTTTTTTTCTTTAATACTTTTTGAGAAACAAATATAACTTAAGATTGTGTTTGGTTCACTGGATTAGAGGGATGATAGGATATAGATATTATAAAATATTATTTTTATAGAATATCTTATCAGTGCTAATGTTTGTTTGGATTTGTCAAGGAATTAAATGCCAGTAAAAAACATATATATGTCAAGGAATTAAAGATCGGATTAGAAAATATATCAATTCTAATGTTCAGTTACTTGATGTAAGGATTGAACATAAATATAATATTTTTTAAGTATTTCAATTACATTTTTTTTAAATATTTACAATATCATCCTTGTAAAAATAGATAATAAAATATTATATTATATTATATTTAATAAAAAACACATTCAAATATGAAATTTCTCATAGCATGAGGGATTATATAAGGCACCAACTAATACCCGTTGGATGCTTAATTAAACAGGAAATGCATAGAAAAAAAAATTAAAAAGTTGAAAACAATAGCTCCATTTTCTCAAGCATAGATTTTCCTATTTGCATATAGAAAATAGTACAAAAGCACATACTTGAAAATGTGGGCTACATACACCATTTTTCGTTTTCTGTTTGCTTGCATGGTTATAACAAAGGACAAGTGTAGTTCATAATTTTGTTATAACACCACACCTCAATTGTGACAACCAATTTCC
Organism: Vitis riparia; assembly: GCF_004353265.1. Taxonomy (NCBI): domain Eukaryota; kingdom Viridiplantae; phylum Streptophyta; class Magnoliopsida; order Vitales; family Vitaceae; genus Vitis; species Vitis riparia. The sequence continues at coordinate 7,544,681 of NC_048440.1, read as the reverse complement.
ATCGTCATAGCTTCAATCCGATGGGAGGACTAAATTGGATGCATGAAGCTTAAGCACACTATATATCCAAGCGTGCAAATCCATTTTCTCAAAAGAGGGTCGGCCTCCCACCATTACTAAATTGCGCACCAACATAACCCTCAACAATCTCCATAGCAAACTTAATCTGCCATATGTCCGTTGCAACAATCATCCCACTAGAACACTCTGGTAAGCCTATCATGTTAAATTAATCACATGAATCACTAGATATTCTGAGAGGCAAAGAAGCTTACCTGAAATAGAAGAATGCAAAGAAATAAATAAATAAATAAATAAAATGGTATAATAGTCCCATTGCAAAAGAGCATATATTTCCTAAATAAAAGTTACATCAGAAGTCTTCAACAACATTCATAACTTAACTACAAAAGGGGTAATAGTGAAAACAAAACCTAGGTCAAACCCATCATTTATACCTCCTATGTATGAGCAACATTCACCATCCACTAGTGCCATTGCCACATTCCTTTAGCAACATAAGTTTATAGCAAAAGGAAGAAAGTAAAGGAGTAGGAAGCAAGAATTCCATGGTTGACCCATCTTTTTTCATTCCACAAGTGATCCCACAACTGATATTAATAAAAATAATGTATCAATCAATTAATCAACCTTAATAACCATTCAATCCAACATCATTTGCATTTATCAACTAAACTATATCAAATGTTTACAAAAACTAAAAATATCAACTAAGTCATTCAATCTAAACACCCTATCAATTTTTTTTTTTTTTTTTTTAAACTTTCATCACTTATTTCAAAGTATAAAAGTAAATGAACATCTCATATTTTATATAAGAAAAGTAAGGAGTGCGAATATAACTATTTCAAAAATAAAAACTTAGTAGTTATTTAAATGCTGATACAAAACCAAAGATGAAAAACACTAAACGTAGCTAGTCTAGGGAATGCTAGCATGAAGTAACATATCTACAAACTCAACTTTCTCCACATCCACATAGCTAAAAAAAAGGTCAATATTCTCTTTCTCACGCACAATCAATTTTGCGACTTTGATTTAATCCCTAACAGAAAGATGAGCCATTTTCATAAGCTCTACATTAATATTTCCTCTTTGCTCAGACAAATCATGTTCATACCCAATCCTTTTAACTAACATGGTCATTTATTCATTGTGTTGCTCAATCAATTTTCCTAGCATCATATTACCATCACATAATCTTGAAGCTAAGTTATCACTACTATTACTTCTTCTTCTTCACATGATGACGTTGTATTTGATGTTGAAGTATTAGTTTCATCCAAACTGTAGATAATCTTGTTGGTTTCTTCAACATCTAATACTTCAACGACATTTGTTTCTATCTTAGCTCATTTTCTAGTAGCACGATCATTTCCAAAAATTAATGTAGATTCATCGTAGTAAGGAAATAACTTGTTTCTCATTCCTTTAGCTTCAGGATTCTTCTACATGCATACCAAATTAATATTATTCATATGTTGATATCAAATAAAAACTAGATATATAAATTAACAGAAATAAAAAAGGTAAACAAACACAAAATAATTACTTGCAAGTATGATTCCCATATGTCATCCTCGCATATACTTTTATGCATTTTTGTGATTCATTCCACCCAAACCCACTTTGGCCAAGCATGTCAACAATGATGTTATATTGTTTTTTTTCATGTTTTAATTTTTGACTCAATATGTGGGGCAACTTTGATGTTAGATCTAGGACAAGAAATTGGCATTGCCTTTTCTAAAATAATTGTATAACCTGATTTAAATGTATCATTATCACATTTATATCCAGAGTTGCACAACTCTTTAAGTGCTTCAACAAGCGCAATATCTTCATTTTTCATCTGCAATCAACGACTCTAGTCTTGCCTTTCTCTTTAGGTTGAAAACTTGATGCACTTTCCATTCCTATTTGTGACATATAAAAAATAATATTTCAAAGACTTGAAAAATAAACATATATCATTATATTATTACTTTGCATTGTTTCATATATTTATTTCTTCAATAAATTTAAAAATTTAAAAATAATGTCAACAAAAGATAGTAATTCTTTAATTAGAAATATGTTCTTGAAAAAATAGAGTATGTCAGTTGACCACACAATAAGAGGATCAAAGACTCAAGAATTGTAGACATAATCTTGAGAGGTTGATAGCAATAACCTTGTTAGATTACATACACCAATTAATGGGGAACCTGCAAATAATGGATAGTAGGCCACGAACTAGAGGTTAGTATCTCATTATAATTATTAGAATAGAGCCCTTAAAAACATGACATGATGTAATAAATTTGGAGTTTATTATTTATTTAACAAAGTTCTAGTTGCATGCACTACACCTTATGAGCATTCTCACCCACATTTATTGCATTATACATGACTTGGGTGCATTTGGAGCTACATAAGAGATCTAAGTCATGGGTTCCTTACAAGTAGATGATTTTTTCATAGCTAATTCGTGGACTTATGTAATCCATTAGAGATTGTAGTGTACTACCTCATAATTAGAAGGATGACTGATTTTAGTCATCAGGATGAGGCTCCTATGGTGAGTGCACTAGTGTTTATAGTTACACATCGTATAAGACCTATGGTGAGTCATGACATAAACTGATCGGGTAGTCATGACTTCACTAAGATGCTATATTATATTGTTTCTCAACCTTGAGAGAATCCTAAGCTTGAGCTAAAATTAATAGTGACTTTAGCCTATGGGTGAGATCCTAATATTATCATATATTCTCTATGGATTGAATCATTGTTAATGGAAACCAATAACAATGGTTATTTTCAAATTAAGGCACCATGATAGCTTATAGGATTAAGATAATGTGTACTCTTGGATGATCCTAAGGATATATGTTCAGGTAAACTATGGTTATAATAGTTCCTTAAGTGAAACTTGATATTAACTCTTGGTAAGCTAAGATATGTCAATTGATCACACTATTAAAAGGTATGGAACTCAAGGATTGTAGATGCAATCTTGAGAGGTTGATAGTTTTCACCTTAATGGATTACGAACGCTAGTTCATAGAGATACTGTATACAAAGGATAGGAGGTTACAGATCCAAGCACTTAGTGTCTCATTGTAATATACATAGGGTACTAGAGTGCAATTGACTCTTTATAGTGAGATGTTGAGTCAACTTCATAATTGGATTCTAAGGTAGTTAATACTATCCTATGAGTCCTAGTGGTCCCAATTCGAGCTCATATATCTTGTTGACACAATTTATAAGGGTTGAATCAACTCTTAGTTCACTTATTGCATAAGGGTGTTTTGGTAATTATGCAAGGTTGCATAGGAATTAGTAGACAACATTTCTAGACTGGGCTAATTAACTCGTGGGAGTTCTATTGGGTTAAATAATTAATTTAAACTTTTTTTGTCTAGATTAAGTGACCCAATAGTCTTTTTTGTCTCAATAGTCCTTGCTTGACCTTATAGTCCATGGTGTCACTTTAATTAAGAGATATTTGGATTCCTTATTCATATGAGTGCATAAGGGCACTTTTTTAAAAAATTAAAATAAAGTTTCATTAGATTTTATGAAAGGTTTTTTTAGATTGGATTAATTATGTCAAGATTGAGCTCTTAAAAGCAAGATATGATGTAACAAAGTTAGACTTAACTGTCCCCTTATTATCTTTTTTGGTGTATTGACATTGATTTGAATATTCAGCACATGTCTCATACATTTTTCATGGATTTGGGCAATCCAATAGAAACTGAAAATGCACCATCTCCTAATTAGAGGGATGGCTTGTATTGGCCATTGGGACGAGTTTCCCATGGTGAGTCAAAGCAGTTATCACCTTGAGGAGTGGTAAAGAGGTTGATAAGCCCACATCCAAGCCAAAGCACGATGAAGAGAGTGTAGTAGAAAAAGAAAAGAGTGAGGAAATTAAAGGAAAGAAAAAAGGGAAAAGTACATAGAAAGATGACCATGATTCTAATGTAGATGAAGAACCCGAGAGGATAGTCATCAAGGAAGATATGATGAAGAAACTCATGCCTCCACCTTTCCCCCAAGCTTTGCATGGCAAAAAGGAAACCAATAATGTATCAGAAAATTTTGAAGTATTGAGGCAAGTGAAGGTCAATATCCCTTTTCTAGACATGATCAAACAAGTGTCGACATATGCAAAATTCTTGAAGGACTTGTGCACTGTAAAAAGATGGTTGAATGTGAACAAGAAAGCCTTCTTGACTGAGCAAGTGAGTGCCATCATACAATGCAAGTCTGCAGTGAAGTACAAAGATCCGGGTTGCCCTACCATCTCAGTGAGTATTGGAGGGACTTGTGTGGAGAAAACTTTGTTGGACTTGGGAGCAAGTGTGAATTTGCTACCCTACTCTGTCTACAAGCAGTTGGGACTTGGAGAGTTGAAGCCAACATCCATCACTCTATCTCTAGCAGATAGATCAGTGAAGATTCCAAGAGGGATGATCGAAGATGTCTTGGTTCAAGTTGACAAATTCTACTATCCAATGGATTTTGTTGTTCTTGATACAGATCCAGTTGTCAAAGGAACTAATTATGTTCCTATCATACTTGGAAGACCATTCCTAGCTACATCAAATGCGATCATCAATTGAAGGAATGGAGTCATGCAACTCACGTTTGGTAACATGACATTGGAGCTCAACATCTTCCATTTGTGCAAGAAGCATATCGATTCGAAAGAAGAAAAAGGTCCAGAGGAAGTGCGCATGATTGACCCTTTAGTGGAGGAGCATTGTGATCAGAGAATGCAAGAGGATTTGATTGAGAGTTTTGGGGATCTTGATGAAGGGTTACCTGAACCCTTACATTTTCTTGCTATCCTACCCCCTTGGAGGAGGAAAGAAGAAATTCTACCCTTATTCAATGAGGAGGAGACACAAAGAGCTGTTAAGGAGGAACCCCCAAAGCTTATTCTTAAGCCACTACCCACGGAGTTGAAGTATGCATACTTGGAAGAAGACAAGACGTGCCATGTTGTTATATTTTCAGCTCTTACCATTTATCAGGAGGATTGTCTACTTGAAGTCCTTAGAAGATGTAAGAAGACAATAGGGTGGCAAATTTATGATTTGAAAGGGATCAGCCCTTTAGTTTGCACCCATCATATTTACATGGAGGATGAAGCTAAGTCAGTTCGTCAACCTCAAAGAAGGTTGAACCCTCACATGCAAGAGGTGGTGCGAGTTGAAGTTCTTAAGCTACTTCAGGCTGGTATTGTTTACTCCATATCAGATAGCCCATGGGTGAGTCCTACTCAAGTTATGCCAAATAAGTTTGGGATCACGGTGGTGCAAAATGATAAGGGAGAAGAGGTCTTTACACGTCTCACTATAGGTTGGAGGGTGTGTATCGATTACAGGAGATTGAATGCATTGACAAGGAAGGATCATTTCCCGTTGCTCTTTATTGATCAGGTGCTTAAGAGGATCTCTAGGCATCATTTTTATTGTTTCTTGGATGACTACTCTAGGTACTTTCAGATAGAAATTGATGTTGAAGACCAGGAGAATACCACTTTCACATGCCCATTTGGAACCTATGCATACAGGAGAATGCCTTTCGGCTTATGCAATGCACCCACAACTTTCCAAAGATGCATGTTAAGCATTTTCAGTGATATGGTGGAGCGTATTATGGAAGTCTTTATGGATGATATCACCATATATGGAAGTGCATTTGATGAATGCTTGGTCAACCTAGAAGCTGTTCTGAAATTGAGAAAGACTTAGTGCTTAACTAGGAGAAGTACCATTTCATGGTACAACAAGGGATTGTCCTTGGGCACATCATCTCCAAACAAGGCATTGAAGTTGATAAAGCAAAGGTTGAACTCATTGTTAAGTTGCCATCCCTAACAAATGTCAAATGAGTAAGGCAATTCTTTGGCCATGTTGAGTTCTATAGGAGGTTTATCAAGGATTTCTCTAAGCTTGCAGGGCCTCTTTGTGAACTATTGGTGAAGGATGCTAAATTCATATGGGATGATAGATACCAAAGGAGTTTTGAAGAATTGAAGCTATTTCTAACAACCGCACCAATAATGAGGGCTCCCAACTGGCAACTACCCTTTGAGGTAATGTGTGATGCCAGTGACTTTGCTATAGGAACTATTCTTGGGCAAAGAGAAGATGAAAAACCCTATGTGATCTACTATGCGAGCAAGACATTGAATGAGGTGCAAATAAACTACACAACTACCGAGAAAGAATTGTTAGTTGTAGTTTTTGCCTTGGATAAGTTTCGTGCTTACTTGGTGGGGTCCTTCATTGTGGTTTTCACTGATCACTCTGCTTTGAAGTATCTGTTGACTAAGCAAGATGCTAAAGCAAGGCTGATTAGATGGATTCTTTTGCTTCAAGAGTTCAATCTCTAGATCAAAGACAAGAAAAGAATGGAGAATGTGGCAACAGACCACCTTTCAAGGCTAGCTATCGCACATAATTCCCATGGTTTGCCCATTAATGATGATTTTCTAGAGGAGTCTCTCATGTTAGTGGAAGTTGCTCCTTGGTATGCTCACATTGCGAACTACCTAGTCACAGGAGAAGTTCCAAGTGAGTGAAAAACACAAGAGAAGAACATTTTTTTTGCAAAAATTCATGCCTACTATTGGAAAGAGCCATTTCTATTCAAGTATTGTGCGGATCAGATAATAAAGAAGTTTATTCATGAAGAAGAGCAAGGGGATCCTCACTCATTACCACGAAAATGCATGTGGAGACCACTTTGCTTCTCAAAAGACAACCATGAGGGTGTTGCAATCGGGTTTCTGTTGGCCATCACTTTTCAAAGATGCCCACACCATGTGCAAAAGTTGTGATCGATGCTAGAGGCTTGGAAAGTTGACACGCAGGAACATGATGCCTTTGAACCCCATTTTGATAGTTGATATTTTTTATGTTTGGGGCATTGACTTCATGGCACCATTTCCTATGTCTTTTGGTTACTCTTACATCTTGGTGGGAGTAGATTATGTTTCTAAGTGGGTTGAGGCAGTCTCATGCAAGCACAATGACCATAGAGTGGTTCTCAAGTTTCTCAAGGACCTTGTTAAATTATGAACACTAGTTCATGGGGAGTTTGTATGCAATGGATAGTAGGTCATGGACCCGAGCTTTGTTTTATTGTTATTTACATAAGGTACTAGAGTGTAATTGATTTTCTTTAGTGGAATGTTGAATCAACTCCAAAATTGGATTCTGAGGAAACTAGTACTCTTATGGGTCTCAATGGTCTCTACCCTTAACTCATATACCATGATGACACGGTTTATGAGGGTTGATTGGCTCTAGGTTCATTCTTGTGTATAAGGGCGTTTTGGTAATTATGAAATGAGGCACAAGGGATAGTGAACAAGGTCTCTAATTTGGGCTAATTGATTAAGTAGATGACTTTATATGGTAAATTAATCAATTAAGACCTGTTTTGGGCTAGATTAAGTAACCCAAGCCTTAATGGGCTTAAGTCACTTAAGCCCAATGGACAACCCTATAAATACCTCTTTATGGGTTAGGGTTTCTTAATAACTTTTGATGAGAGTTGTTTTCCACCTCCAAAGAAAGAGAGAAAGCCATAGTCTCATCCCTTCCAAAGCCCACACTTTGGAGTGCCAAAATCGTTGTTCGAGTCATCGAGTGGAAGATCTTGAGTGTACGAGACCTCATTCGATAAAAAAGCCACAACACTTGAAAGTAAGGTTTAAAATATCGGTAAATATGAATATATTAGTACTTGGATTTTACGAATATATGAGAAATATCGATGGATATTTTGACAAAAATATCGATGAAGCGAAAATTATTCAAAATTCATGGGAATGCTTGAAAAAACTCCAAAAAATGATAAAATAAGCAAAAATATAATGTTAAAATTATTTTGTAAGTGTAATTGATATAAGTACGATTAAAGATAATATTTATCAAATTTTTATAAAAAAATTAGTTTAAATTCTTTTAATATACTTATATTCATTTATTTTAAAAATTAAAAAATACTTTTATTAAAACACGTCTTATTCCATTTTAAATAAAAAATAAAATTGATTTATATAAAATATTTTATTTGAGATTTAATTAAATTTTTATTACAAATATGTGGTGACAAAATTTTCAATTAATATTAATTTATTTAAATAATTAAAATTATTAATAATTTATCTTATCAAATTAATTTTAATTTATAAAATGTTAGGACTTCATTAAATTTTTTTATATTGTAGCAAATTTTGAGTAAAATTATATTTTTAATATTTTAAAGTAAAAATATTTAAAAATTAAATAAACCAAAAAGGATAAATAAAAAAAAAGTGAAGTGATAGTAATTTTTTAAAATATGATTAAAGAGATAAGTATACAAACTAGTTAAAAATAAATGGATAATATAAATTTAAAATACAAGATATATTAAAAATAAATAATTTAAAATTTGATAAATTAAAAAAGAAAAACTTAAAAAAAATTAGTGATTTTTTTTGTTTTAAAAAATCGTCGACTTATCATCAATTTATCGATGATTTTTTTTGAAAAAATCACCGATTTTTTCAAAAAATCGTAGATAAAACAACGATTTTTTGTGCTCTCATCAATCATCGTTGTGCGTCGCCCAACGCTCGATTTTTTTACTGATATATCACATTTGAACCAATATTTCGCCGATATTTTGAAGATTTTGCTGAAATTTTCACGAAATTCCTACCAATTGATAATCGGTGCCCGATATCATGTTGGGCCCACTAATATCTTATATTTCAACGAAAAAAACCAACATTTCAATCCTTGCCTGGAAGTGCATAGTCCGCATGCATGAGAAGCACATGGGATGCACATAGGCTTCGTGTACAAGAATTGCATAGGACATGCACGTGGCCAACAACATAAGGAAAGAGACTTTCTAATTTTTCTAGGCATGTTCTTCAATGAATGGATTATGATCTAGGAACATCCAAATCACAAGTATGAGTTTCAAATCTCTAGATCATTATTCTAAAATGATTTTAAAGCCATTATTTTCCGCTACATTAGATCTAAAGAGCCATAGGGATAAATGCATGCACCCTATGAGATCCAGGGTATGGGAACAGAGTAATTCAAGGTTCCCAACAACTGGTAGCAAAGCCTTAGGGTAGGTTCTAGCATGTTAGATTTGTTATAGGATGTGCTAACTCTGTTTTACAAGGTATGTTTATTCATCCCATGGCCCAAAGAGATGAATGAATGTTAATATAATGGTTATAATTTTTTTATGATTATTATAATTATTTTAAAGTTATTATTATATTTGGATTTTTTGACATTTATTCATTTATTATTTTCTCTAGATTGGGTTGTATACCCTATAAGTGGTATAAGATTTTTATTACGATGTAAAAAAATTTCTTTTTAATAAATGGTTTGTAAGCTCCATTATAGAAGCATATGAATTTTTTTATTACAAAAATTTTGGTTTTTAGATCCATCTATGAAGACCCAAGAGAAAATAAGGAATGTTAGAGTTTCTTTTTGAGATTCCATGGTGACCCAAAAGAAAAGAAGAATTATTGAGAATTCTTGGAAGTTCTTGTTTTGAGATCTATTGTAACATAATCACGTCAACTTTAACTCAAAATCGGGACTATCTTCCAATGGCTTCTTGGGTCAAGCCACATATGATTTTGAAGCTTAGGAAGTTAGGAATATAACACTTCAAACGGTTCACAATTCAAAGTTGAAATGAGAGAGATATGGCTAATTGAAACAAGGTTGTGCAAAGTTTGGATGGCTTTGAAGCTTAGGAAATCAAGAATCCAATGCTTCAAACGAATCACAATTTGGAGTTGAAATAAGGAAATATGACAAATTGAAGCAATGTTGCGCAAATAACATGCTATTATGAGATTGCTTATAAGTCCAATTGTTTTTGGTTGTTTGGGCTCATTTTTTAGGTCTCTTCTTAGGCTCAATTATTTTTGGCAATTGGGTCTTCTAGGGTTTTTCAATTTTTACTAACCCTAATCTCTGGTGGTAAGGCTATTTTGGTAATTTAAATTTTATCCAGATTTTAATTAACAAATATGCAATGGGATCCTTAAAGGCCATGGGAAATACATATTTTTTAATCATTCATTGTTTTTATTATATGCTCTTGATTAATTACATATATGGTCTTAAGATATTTTGGTATTCTTAATTGGAAATAAATTTTCATGCATTTTTCAAAATTAGAAAACTTATTTAAATTATATTGTACATGGTTAGAAAATTTTATTTTAAGAAAAGATATGTCGGAAAAGGATCAAGAACTTTCTTTTCTTTTTAAAATTAATTCTTAGAGATTTTAATTTTATTTAAAATCTTTTCAAATCTTTAAGATCTCTAAGAATAAAATATTTCTTTTAAGGAAGAGCTTTAATTTTTCCAAATCTTTATAAAATAATATTTTTCTTATTTTGCACAAGATTCTGATTTAAAGAAAATAAGTTAATTTTTAAATTTCATAATAAACAATTTATAATTAAGAAAGTTACCAAAATAAGTGTTAAAACCTAAAGAAAAGTATTTTAGTATTCTTGGTAAATTTTTATGAGAAGATTTTTCCAAGATTATTTTTTTAAATTGGTAGTTGTTAAAATTTATTGCTATTTTTTTTAGAACTATCCATTTAAATTGGTATTCTTATTCTTTTTCGGTCCTCTAGGCTCTCCTCCCCAAAGAGAAAGAGGAAGTTGTCCTATTTATGACACCTATGACACATTTTCTTTGAATTAGATTTTATTTGGGAACATCTAGATCAAAATTGTGGCCTTTTCATCTCTAAATCCAACTTTTTAAAAGCTTTTACTTTCGTTGTGCATTGAGTTAGAGAGTCCTAGGATAATTATGAATGTACAATGCATGAGATGTTAGGCTAGAATCCTTAAAAATTGTAATGCATGAATATGATAAATAAAATTAGGAAACTATAATCTTAATAGTAAATAATAAATCCATTATTATCATATCACATCATGTTTTTAATGGTTTTATCCTAACAATCTCCTACTTGTTAGGATAGAGCCCTTAAAAGCATGTCATTATGTAATAAACTTTTGGATTTTACTATATATTAATAAATTTCCAATTCACTTTTAGCTATCCCCATTCCACACATTATACCTTGTAAGCATTCTCGTCTGCATCTCTTGCATTGTATGTGACTTGGGTGCATTAGGAGTGCACAGAAGATCCAAGTCACGGGTTTCTTGCAAGTGGATGACTTATTCATAGTTAGTTCGTGGGCTTAGATAACCTATTAGAGGTTGTCATGCATTTACCTTCTAATTGGTTCTGAGTCGGCTGGTGATCCAGAAAAGGCTGCTGAACATAGTGTCGAAGGGACACAGCCTACCGAATGTGTTCCGGAGTCCGCGGGTAAAGAAGTTGAAGAGACGGCTCAGTCGCAGCCGAACCGACTGAGATCAGAGGGAGCGATCCCCACAGCCGCTAAAGGTAGCTGGAGCCGGGTTTTTTTCGAGGTTCTTTCTTCTCTACTTCCGCTGCCAAAGCCTTACTAGATAGGGGGGCGAGTCGGGCGAGAGAGAGAAAGTCCTCCTTCTCACTCGACTTGCGCGAGTCACTGCCACTCCGTGCGCCATAAACACCACCCCCAATTTATACCGCATTCATCTTTCAGCAAAGTTGCATTGTGTTTTTTTGCATTTGTGTTGGGGAACGTAAAGAGATTTAGTAGGTGATAAGTATAACCATAAGTGCAATGGAACAAGTTTAGATTGAGTTAATGATCAGTGGCTTGCTTGCTTGCCCCCCTTAAACAAAGGCACATCACTTAGACTGCTAAAAACTTTTGCAAGCAAAGTTCCTCAGTACCTATGGGCCGAAGCGTTTAATAAAGCTGTGCATATTATTTACTGATTGCCATCGTCGACTATTCCGTTCTCTACGACCACCCTCATCAAAAGCTTTTGAAAAAGATTCCAGACTATTCCCCTCTCGGAGCCCACCCTTCATACTAGCATCAGCCTTATGATCTACGAGCAACCTTACCACACATGGACCTTATGGTTGACAACACTGCAGGTCATGAGATGCTCTCCATTATTGATGCTTTCTCTGGCTACAACCAGAGAAAGCTTGCGGAAGAAGATCAGGAGAAGACGTCATTCACAACACCTTGGGGGACATACTACGTAGTAGTAATGCCTTTCGGTCTCAAACTGGGGCAATAACTCATAAGGGCTATGACTGTAATCTTTCACGATATGATGCATGTATTATAATAAATGTGGAGGTGTACGTTGACGATATACTTGTAAAATCCAAGACACGAGAAGGACATCCGGAAGCTCTACAAAGGTTGGTCGTAGATCAAGAAAATCTCAGTTGAAGATGAACCCAAAGAAGTGTGTGTTTGGTGTTTCGTCGGGGAAGTGACTTGGTTTCATCGTCAGTAAGAGAGGGATTGAAATAGACCCAGTCAAAGTCAGGGCCATATTGGCCAATAAAAGACATCAAAGAATTGAGAGGCCTCATCGGACGGTTGCAATTCATACGGCGGTTCATATCTAAACATTCCAACCGGTGTGAACCTTTCTACAAACTCTTGAAAGGAGGTTGGTCGTAGATCTTAAGCAGGCTGATCTATGATCAGCTTTTTATCCGAGAGGGGATGATGAATGCCAAGCTGCATTTGACGGAATGAAGTACTTGCTCAATCCACCTATATTGGTCCCACCAGTACCAGGTCGACCACTTCTACTCTATCTCTCCGCAACAGACAACGCTATCGGAGTGGTTTTGTTTTGGTCCAGTACGACGATACAGGAAAGAAAGAGAAGTTGGTCGTAGATCAGCAAGTCACTGGTCGAATATGAAAGAAAATACAACTCACATGGATAAGACTTGTTTAGCATTGGTATGGGCATCGCAGAAATTTAGACACTCTTTCCTAGACCATTCCGTCAGATTGTTGGCACGAATGGATCCCCTACCTGTTCGAGAAACCTGTCGTATCCGGGAGAGTAGCTCGTTGGCAGATGCGGTTGTCGGACTTTGACATAACCTATGTCACGCAGAAAGCAATAAAGGGGGCAAGCCATTGCGGATCATCTTGATCTACGACCAACCTTGCCATCTAATTAGCCTGTAAAGACTGATTTTCCTTATTCAGAAATTTTCTACGCGGACATAGAGTATGGAACTCCCGTTTGGACAAATTTTATGGAGCGCTCAATGAGGAAGGAAATGGAATCGGTGTTGTGTTGTTATCACCAGAAGGAGTGCAATACCCAAAGCAACTCAGTTGGCATTTCCTACCACAAACAATGTGACCGAGTATGAAGCTTTCATCGCAGGCCAACAAGCAGCACTTCAGCTCGATGCAAGGCATCTCAAAAACCAAATCGATAAATCAAGAACTCAGTACGCCTTACCATTCTTCTGCGCTTAACTGTTGACTAGTTTTCCAGCCCGCTATTTCCTTATACAAAAAGTGAGTCTTTATCAAACATTCATCAAGAGGATCTCTTTTTAGGACAATATTGATTGCCTCCAGCGATGGTCTTCTCTTCCATTTCTTGTCTTCGAGCCGCCTGCAGACAGACCAATTGTTTCCGTTGAGCCCTACTAAGCGTACGGAGCTGGGAGCTTAAAGATCGGTGATGCCTTCGCAGGATGCAAGCAAAAGAATGAGTTCCCCGGGTTACCAGTTGTTAAGGCTTTCGTTCGAGCCCATCAAGCACAGGTTCTTCTCTCTCCGGCTTTCCTCTTTCTATTGGTTGAGCTTACTAAGCTTTCGCGGGCCTCTCCCTTTGAGCCAGCTAGCTAGACGGGAAGAATACGAAGCACCTAAAGGATAATTTGCTGTCTTTCTGGTCAGGCAAACAAGCTTACCTTATTATTATTCAAAGGGGAAAGGGCTTTTTTTATAGATTCAGAGGTGAGTAAGGGGGGCGGAGCTATGAAGCATCTTAGAGTATTCCATTCCGTTTTTCAGCTGGATCCGGGCCTTGCTATTGTTCGGCCTGAAACAACTGTATTTAGTAGAGAGAGAGGGGCTTTTTGCGAAAGGCTATCAACGTAAACGTATATCGATATAGTGAGTGTGCGTGCAGGGTGTAGGTGTACCACTTACGAGAAAGAACCCCAAGTCAATAAAGTAGTTAACCAAACAAAAGTAAGTAGTTCGTCATCTTCCGACGCCTCCCGTTCATTCTTCTTCATTTCATCATGTTTGTTGCCGTTCATAGGTCCCAAGCCCTTCTTAGAAAGCCCTCCTCCCTCTCCAAAAGTCAAAAAAAAGAAGAATGCTGCTTGATTGAACGAAGATTGTAATAACCTTTCTAACTGACACCCCAGTCATAATGCCACCCACGTCTTTTTTTTTTTTTTCTTTTGAACAGGCCAACATTTTTTGTCCTTTTGACATAATAACTGGCAGGTTTCATTAATGAAAAGAAAAGCGGAGGCCCGCCATCTGCTAGCATTGTGGTTTGGAATCGATTCTTTATCAATGGCCCACCCTTTCTTTGAACCTTGTCAATGATCGAACTTAAAGATATGAACTGAGTGCCATTTGATGAGTAACTGAGAACAAGGGAGAGGGATATAGAAAGGATGAAGTAATGAAAGAGGAAGTCATTGCTAGTAGTAACGACTTGTCACGATCCATTGGTTCATATAGAATCCATGTCCTAGGTGTATCAAAAAACATTCTTTTCGCGAAGCGTATATAATAAAATAGAGTGAAAGGGTCCACCCCGAATCCAAGGGGGTACTAACTAACAGCTGAGTCCTCTCCGAACCGCAGGAGATAGTTGCCCATCATACGGCTCACCAACTTCACTTGCCTCTATGGGGGGCTCACTCCGGGCAGGTTCGGATCACTTACAATACACGGCTCTACGAAGGAAGGGGTTGGGTTAGGAGCGTTTTCAATATTCTTCTTTTCCAGAAATGCGAGACGAAAAAGGAACCCTCGACTGGGAAATGCGAGTCTGTTTTGTCCACTTTCTCCATCCCCCTCTATCAAAATGATAAAAAAGGAAGGCGAGCTTGCTTCTTATTCCCGTGTTCGATCTCTTCCATCTCTGCCCCGCTCGTTGTCACCTATGTTGAAGAAAGGTTTGGAACCCTGTAGAGAATGAAGAGGGGCCAAGGATCTTCCTCTCAACAGTGCTTCTCGAGGCTCCACTCTCCCCCCTGAATAAGGAAGGCCCCGTTAGCCTGGGCGAAGATGGGGATAAGGAGTAAGGATTGAAGCCCCCTTAGCTCTGCCAGGCACTGGACAGGGGTTAGCTCTGTAAATGTGTAGAGCCAAG